>NW_020447775.1:584925-774697 GCF_003343035.1 Apteryx rowi | reverse complement strand
GGCGCCCCCCGCCGCGCCGCCGCCCTTACCTCCGCCTCGGAGCCCCCGGGCCGCCGCGGGGAGGCGGCGGGAGGTGCCGGCGGCTTCGCGCCGCCGCCGCGTCTCCCCTCCGCCCGCGGTTCTTCCCCCCGTAAGTCCGCAGCGGATCGGGAGAGGTGAACGATGAAGCCGGCGAGGCCGGAGGCGGCAGCCGGGCGCAGGCACGTCGGAGACGGGTCGGCAGGAGGCCAGAGGCGCCGGGGAGAGGGGCGGACCCGCGCCGCGGTAGCGCTCCCCTCTGCGGCTGCTGCCCGGGCTTTCTGACACCGCGCTGCTCGGCCTGACTGGCTCTGGCTGTTTCTTCGCAGGAACCAGCCGCCTTTGCTACTTGCTTGTCCAGAAGCCGGCAAGGTAGCGTGTGGGGAGCGGGGAGCCGAGGGCTTGCTGCGCGCCGCGAACGTCTTGGCTGGCTCCGAGTTATCCAGCCGCCTCCTCCCCAGCTGTCGGTAGTCTCCTAATGGAAGACGGATACGGATTCACATTCCTGTGCAAACCTTCTTCCCTGCCAAGTGCCGCGCCGTGTGAGCAGCACAGCTCTGCCTGTGTCCGTGGGGACGGGGAACGTCCTGCGCGGCCGTGGGCGTGGGAGTTTCGGTCCCTCGCGCCTGCTGCCCTCCTCTGCTGCTCTGCTTTGAGCTGAGGAGTTTGCAGTCCCGGAGTTTCCATCTTGCATGCAAGTGGCTGACCTGAATGGGTATTTCTCCTTTACTTTTTCCCCTCTTCCCCCCCCCCCCCAGTATCCTCTGTTTGGGGAGTGTTCTTCCTTGCCAAGATCCAGGTGCAGACAGTATCGGGCACGTGGGAGCAACCTTGGTGACTCTTACACAATAACGATGCAATGGGTCTCTATGGTAGCTGGACTAGCGCCACTTCTCCTTCTCTTTTGAAGGAGAAGATGCCGGAGCCCTACCTCTCCTAAGGGAAAGCCTTGCCTTTGAACTGCAGAGTCTTTCTCTTTAACATGCTCCTGGGATGACTTTGGTGAACTTGTGTATTTAACCTCGGATCCTTCCTGTAGCACTTCCTGAGAGTAGCAAGGGGAAAAAGAGGCCCGTGATTGCCAGCCTCGGATACTGAAAAACAGCCACGCTCAGGAATAGCCTGAGGAGACATGATAATCCACACAGAGTTTCCTTGTTTAAATGTGACCCCTTGAATCCTTGGCTATTCTGATGGAGATGTTGGGAAGGTGGCTGTTGTGCATAAAGGGACTCTTGGAAAACCTGTAATCTCTAGCCTTAATTCCCCAAATTTCAGGAAGAATTCCAATCTTTTTTTTCCATATTTTAGAGCTATATTTAATGCTATAAATTATGTATATATGTAAGAATATACATATATTCTTAAATATGTACACATCTCCTGACAACTAAGGAAATTGCTATACTAGATGAAACTGGTAATCAGTCTAGTCTGTTCTTTAACTGGTCAATTCAGGTGGTCCAGAGGATGAACTGAGAAACTGCAATGGCCTGGAGTGGAAAAATCCTCCCCTTGCCAGGGCATCCGCCTAAATCCTGCACTGAGACAGATGTGAGGCCTGAGGTATAGTTTTGGGATCCATCATAAGATGGTATAAGATCTGTCTGAAACTGCCTTTCTGTGCAAACGATTTTATTATGAATCTCCAGTGTATCTTTATTCTCTTGGCCTCTCTGCTGACGGTGGCAAGCTAAGTTGGGTAGTGTAAACTGTCCATCTGAAAAGTCTGCTAGGCTGTTTTGTCCCTCTCAAATGGGAAGATTTCTCCCCTCGCCCCCGATTTGATGCTTATAATAAATCCAGACTCTGTCATCTAGTGCTATAAAGATTTTCTTGTAAACGACAGCTCCATGTGCAGCTGTCTTTAGCAGCAGACAGACAGTTCTGGTGTCTGCTGTTACTCGTGACTTTGCCAGGCAGCCTCAGAGAATGAATTAATGGGATAAGGTCAATTGACAGTAACATGAATCATATGGGCACAGCTGCCAGCTTGATGTTCTTCATGGTCAGAGAGCTTTGCAAATATTGATCCTCATGGATAGTAAACTAGGTCTGGTTTCCATAATATAGCCCATGTGTTATTCACTGTCTAAATCTTTTTGCTTTGGTAAGGCTGCTTTGGGGACTGAATCCTCCCACCTCTCTTCACCCACTTGCAGAAGCTCATCTTGGAGTTAAAGGAAGTGACAGAAAACTTCAGCTACAGTAATTCTGCCTTCTCCCACTGAACAGAGCAGCATCTTCCCTGTTCCTGCCAGACACCTTTGCTTGCTGTCTATGTAAAGACTGAGGTGGAAATTTTTGTTTTACTTCGAACATCTGAATCCTGAATGATCCATTCTGTTGTAGCATCAGAAGAGCAGTGTTAAAAAAAAATTAGTAAGGCTTTCTGTCCTTTGATTGTCACTGCGTATCCTTTGAGGTAGGGCGTTGCCCGGCAGGTTGAAATGGAGATACTGCTGCTCAGTGATGTTCTGATTACCTCTCTTAATATCTTCGAAGCAAGGTTTTCTTTTCCCCACCTTGCATCCTAAAGCTTTAATTTGCTGGCTGCTGCCAAGAGGGATTTCCCTATGCATGTACCTAACTGCACATTTTGCTAAGTAAACCTGACCTCTGCAGCTGCACAAGGCTCCCTGAAGTGATTTGCTGCAAATTCCCTGTGTGCTTCTGCTGTGGTAGGAAGCACTGTGTGCTTTTCTCAGGCCATATGTTCAAAAAGTTTGCCAGCCCTAAGCATTTAAAAATCATCAGCTGGACTTCAAAGAAATGTGTCATGGGATGACTGAAGTGTTTTTTGAAGTTTTCCTTGATTTGTTTTCTCATGCTGAGCTTTCTTTAATATTTCCGATTTCTGCATGTCTGTATGGGCTGGCAGGAACACTACAGTCTCAATATTTAACTTGACAGCAGGACCTGGGGCTTGGAGGAGAATAACAAATATTGTGAGTTTGGGGAGGAAATGATGCCAAGCCCCACGTTAATAGCTGTTGTGGGTTGTGCATAGGTTATGATCCTGCGACCTTTCAAACGAAGTCCTGAGCTATGCTGGGCTTTCCTATGCTTTATTCAGGTTGGGAGAACATGCTCTGCAATCCCTGTGGGCTTTTTCACTGAGTGTTTCTCTCTTATTGTGTGTCACACAGCACTAAAACAGAGGAAAGTGTTGTCTTGTGCTCTTAGAGACTGTGACTTTAATCACAGGTTTGTTTTAGAGGAAGTGGGGCATGGTACATGGCTCTGGCATGGTGCAGTGCTCTCAGCTGATTGGTATAATGGGGTGGGGGGAAGAACTGTCAAGTAATAAAAGTTTGCAGGGGAAGAGTCTTGTATCATCCCTTCTTTTTATCTAGTCAGACTGTAGTTGTGATAATGGACCATGAAGTGTGTGATTCCAGTTAATTTAGCAGAGCTGTCGTCTGAAGGAGGAGCTGTTGTCCCTGCTTCTGTAGTTTTAATCTCTGTGTTGGCACAAGACTTCATATAACTTTCCTGCGCTAGCTAACAGCCCTGTCCCCATGAAGGGGACTGTCTAGTTCAGAAGGATGTTTAAGGATTACATAAAACCACAAGTCCCACAGGAGCTAAGTCAGTCCAGCTCCTGGAAAAGAAGGGGTTAAACACAGCCTGCAGACTCTCCTGCTGCCTGTAAACCCTGAATACCCAGAGTGAGTTTGGCTGGGGAAGGGGGGGGACGAGTGAGGAGAGGTGCAGATGCTTGGAGGTACATCTAACATGTAATAACAGTTAGAAGAAAACTTGCTTGTGGCCCTCAGTGTCATGGTAGCTGAATACCTTTCCCATTTTATTCTGCAAAACTTCTCTGAATAAGGTAGTTTTTTTATCTGCCTTGGTTCTCCCTCTGTAAAATGAGGAAAAGGAGACTAAGCTTGTCTCCACCTGAGAATTTAAGCTGTAGGTGACCCGTAGGCTGACAGCATGACAGATGTGGAAATCTCCACTCCGGACAAATGGTCTGGCTCCCTGTAACATAACATCAGCTAGCCTGTGCCTTATCTATTGGCAACGGCCAGTGTGACTGTACAGTGTCTAGAGAAAGTGAGCTGTACAACTGTGCCAGCAKTAGCTGAGGTGGTGAGATGAGCTGCGTAAATACTTCTGAGCCTTGTTCCTTCTGTGACTCTTGCTCGTGGGCCGAAGGCTTTCAGGTGGGACAGGTCGGCGAGCAGAGCCTGCAGGCCTGCCTGCCTTCCTCTTGTCACCGAAATTGAAGCTTTGGCCGTTGGCCTTTATCCAGCCGCCCTCCTAGGAGACACAGCAGTTCTGAGCTTTGCCCAAGAATTAAGACAAGCGTCATGGTTTAGATAAGATAAAGCCCGACCGGATCCTTGTCAGCCTTGGCAGGTGTGGCGCGATGCCGCTGGGCTTTGTGCAGCGGTGAGGAGTAGCCAGGCCTTGCAGCTGCTCCTGCGGCGAGGCCTGCACATCTCTCCTTGCAAAGCCTCTTTAAAACACAGGCACTTGATGCTGGAGCCCAAAGGGGAAGGTAGGTGGGGCGGTGGGGGCTGTGCCCAGCAGGATGGTGACAGCCCGGGCCTGAGGGGTGAAGGAGCAGGCAAGCAGCAGCCACCCAGTACTGCTGCCAGCAGAAGGGCTTCTGCTGCACGCACCTGGGTCTGTTTTCTGCCACAGGCTCTGGAGTTGCTGCAGCTCCACGAGGTGCAGCACTAGTGAGCTTGGTGTCCTCTGAGCTGGGCTGCACAGATAACCTGGTGTCTAACGAGGCTGAGGGCCTCTTCAGCAGCAGCACTGGCCGAGCCTCTCTCTTAGCTATCTGCTTTCTGAAGGTGATCTGTTGTCCTGAACTCTGCCCTTCTGGCTCATCTCATGGGGCCTGGGGAAAGGATTCAGATTTATTGGAGGAGAGAAGGACGCACGCAGACACCCCACAAACACACATACATTTCTCCCACTGCACAGTTTGCTCCGGGGCTTGAGAACTGCCTTCCATCCTCCTCACCCTCTTTGCCTCTTACAGGAATTTGCAAGACCTCTGCTCTACCCTCCCTTCCACCCAAACTGGCATTTAGACTCGTAGCATTGTCTCTAGAGCAGAAGAGAAACCCTCTCCGATACAGATGCACAAAAGCTTTGATTAAATGTTTCCTCTGGCGCAAAAAGTCTTTTGCTTCCCATGCAAATCTGGTTGCTCAGTCTAAGCTGCTAAATGCAAATGGATCACTTGTCGTCATTCTCTCTGGGAAGAGTGATCTGCGCTTTATGTAAAGCGAAGGTAAGATCTCGGCAGCTACGTGAGCACAGCAGCGCATGGATTTGTGCTGGAGAGAAGTCAGCATGGCTGTTTCATTCACGGTGATCTCATAAATAGTTCTTGCCAGCTTAGCTTTGGTGTATCGTTATTAGCTCCCTGTTCATTTTAATACAAAGCAGTTCATAAACCAGCTTAAGTCTAATGTAAAGCATTGTGTTCAAGTACATAATGCCATCCCTTTGTGAGGTACTTAAGAGGATTGTTCTCCCATATTACCCCTCTCTAATCTCTTTGTCTTGAAGGGAGGATCCATAGGGAAGGAAATGAACAAGCCTGTCTTAGAATATTTACTCAGTCCTGCCTTCAACAAAATTTCCTGAGCTTCAGGCACTGTTATAGCTTCCAGACGATTAATGTCTGTTTGTACACATCATTCGCTTCCTACATCACCTCCAAACACAGGGAGAGAGAAGTTGCATTCAAAAAATGCTACTTCTGGAGTATGGAGAGAACAGTGTTGGAAGAACATGAGCTCAACTAATAAATATTGTGGTTCACTGACATTAATATGAAAGAAGTGTGCAGTGTCTATATTCAAATTGAAAAAACATATATATGTATGAACACATCACATTTCTTTTAAGTATGCCTTCAGATTTTTTTTTATCCCCTTTCACCTTTCTGTGGTGATGCTGCTTGTACCTGGTCTCTCAAACTTGTGAGGTGAGGTATTAGACAGGGGGGATATTTCAAGCTGTTGGTATCAAAGAAATTAGTGTTTAAAGAAATGGATTGACATTTATTAACTATGAGTGTGTGATGGGTTGGTTGTTTTCCCCCCTCTCTTCTTACCACCTCCCCGCTGCATCCAAGTGCAGAATCGCTGTAGACTGTGATTTGGTGACTCAACCTGTTCTGACGCCTGGTTCCTTTTCCTCTATTCAGGCTGGGCAAATAAAATGAAAGTGTTCAGTCTGTAATCATGCTTGAGAGCCCTTGCTCTTGCCCTAAGTGTGGGAAGGCTATAATGATGCTTAGCTTGGCTCAGTCCAATTCTATCTGAAAATCCACTTCTCTGAACAATAAACTTGGGGGGGGCAGTGCCTTGACTAAATCAAAAACCTTTTTGGCACCGGTGGATAAAGCCTTTTTCTTTTCAACATGTACCACTAAATACACAGGATGTGCAATATGGTTGAATTAGCATCACTATGGGAACCATAACTTCTGTATTTCCTGACCTTTATCCATGTAATGCTAAGGCTTCATTAATATGTGGCTCCAAAATGCTTTTTTTCCCCCTCTTTTTGTTTATTAAGCTTTTTGTTCTGGTCAGTACTAAGAGGATCTTTATAAAGGGCTCCAGGAGGAGATTAGAGACAGGCTGTGAGGTGCAGAAGAGCGGTTTGTTCCCCTTTTTGTGCTGTTTTAGAAATTCCAGCTGAGATGAGAAGCGCAAGCTGAGACCGCAGTTCAGTGTTAAGCATCACCTCTGCCACAACAGTAAACAAAATGGTGAGTAAACTCTCCTGATCGTTTGCCAGAGGCGGGTAACGCAGACGATCTGTTTTTTCACCTTGGCTGCATTGCTAGAGCCTGCCCCAAAGCATGTGTGGTCCTGGGGCTTGCACAAAGCTGAGCCAGTGTCGTGAGGAGAAGAGAGGAGAGGCGAAGCTCCCAGGCAGGGAGGCGCAGGGCTGCCCTCCCGCACTGTCGAGCCCTCCTCGGTGGCCTGGGCCAGCGCGTTGCAGGGCCATGCGGCAGTCTGGGTTGTGAAGCTGAGGTATTAACGTGCTTTAATGATTGCTAACGTAGGGCCTTTGCTCCTCCTAGTTTTGCTGCCTCACCTTTGGGAGCACAAGGAGGCGTTCTGGTCCAGTCACCCTGCTGCCCTCCTATAATGAAAATGTTTGGGAAGGGGATTTCGTGGCAGCATTTCCCCTTTTAGTTCTGTCCTCCATGCTTTCCTCCTGCATTAACAATGAACTCCCTGAAAGAGGCCCRGGTAAAGCTAGTGTCCAACTGTATTAAAGGCAAGTGTGGCAGTTTGTGGTAGTCTTCATGTGCCTCCATTTTTGAGTCTGGGTTGTGAAATGATCATCTTAAAAAGTATGGGAGGAGGGACGTGCCTTTACCTTTGCTTTCCGCAAATCCCGTTTTCGCTTGCCTCTGGGAGGATGGGGCTATGTGTAACTCCCCCGCTTATATAATTTGTGGATTGATGAAGTCTCTGCTATTCAGAAACCAACTGGAGTCTTCTCAGCAGGAAATGTTCAGAAGAGTGGTTTCTTTTGTGCTCTGCAGAGGCTGGGCCTGCCCACTCACCACTCGTACACCAAGGCTTGTTTGCTGGGCAAATATTATCCTTGAGGGCTGATGCAAAGAGGCATTTGGGGTGGGAGGGAGCAAAGGGGATGAAACCATGCCAAATGATGAAAAGTTGGCCTGCCAGCATCTGCGTGCTCTTTTTTCCTTTGTCATCCTCTGAGAAGTCCTCAGGCCTCACTAATGGGAGCTGACGCGGCTGAGGCGCCAGCTGGAGGCCTTGAAGCTGCTGTTGAGTGACAAACCCACACCCCCATTCAGCATCTCAAACTGGMRGAGGGCAGGGAAAGGCTCGTTTCCTTTTTGGTGGTACTGTGGGAYGAAGGGGTACTTTGGTTAGTGATAGCATAGGGTAGCCTCTATGGCTGTTTTAATGGGAGTCTTGGGCACATGCTGTAATAGCACAGGCTATTTTACTGTGCTTTGGAGGGATGCTCCTTGCACTTCAATGTTCTGTTTTACCGTTCCTTTTTTCTAAGCTCTRTATACTTCTCTTCGTAAAACAGGTGAACAACCAGCTATGGAAAAGTGGAATCAAACTTGAGGCAGGATTCACAGGGCAGTTTGCAGTCCTGCCCTTGTTAAGCCTGGATGGGAGRTAGGCACCAAGCTACTTGCCTTCCCCGAGAAATTCTAGCTGTGTGTGTAAGTTTAGCATGATRTAAAGGATCGTCTGCTTTCTTACCATTTCTTGCCATCTTGTCTGAGGCAGCTCAGACACAAGCCCTTCTCCTTCACACCAACTGTACATGAGATAAATAGGATTATGAAGAATTTACCTGAGGAACGTATTTGCAGGATTTCATGTACTTCTTTCTGAATCAACTGCCACTAGCCTCTGCTGGAAGGGGGATGAGATGCGTAGGAAGCATTGCAAACCACACCTCCTGGTGTGGACCTGCTCTGATCCTCTATTTACAGTGGCGGTGTTATTTCTTCACTGGATTTTGGTGTGGAATACTGCCGGTTCCAGGGAAGGGGAACGAAACCATCCTGCTTCCYGAGGTATTTGGGGAGAGCTGGACCTGTAGAGAGAAGAAATGATGTTGTGAGGTAGGGGAAAGGGGAGTGCAGAAAGTGTCTCTTGTGGGCAGGGAATTGAGTAGAAGGGAGACTGAACGGGTTTGCAAGCTGCTGTGTCTTGGCAGAGTTTCTGCCTAGGAACTTTCTGTTCTGACTTCCTGCTTTTGCTTTAAAGAAGCAGTGTAGAAACAGGACAAAAATTTACTGAGTGGAGTGGCACTGTATACTGTTATGGAAAATGGTGGTTATTTCCATTCTTTATCTGTTGATTTAGAAGAACTGGAGATGCTTAATTAACAGATGGTTAATTCTTCAGTTTGAATTGCCCAAGATCTTTGCAAATGTTGAACTGAAAATGCTTGCTCCTAGTTTTGATATGGTTCTGCAGGTTGCTTAACTAACTAGTGGATCTCTGGTTTGGGAATTGCTGGTTTACAGTAATCACTGCAATGGCAGTATTTTCAAAAGTAAAGAAAATGCTTTCTTACAATATGTGAGATTGAGTTGTTTTCTTATGAAATGAAGGTCTTGAGCTGGTTGGATTAAAGACTAAGGATATTTTGCTGCATGCTTTGTGAAAACTCAGAAGTTTTCTTTGAAAATATTTGTCAGAAAAAATTCCAYTCTCTCTCCCAAGCACACCTATTTCTCTTCCTTCCCCCCATCCCCATTTTCTCTAATCCTATGTCAGTGTTGCTACTGGGAGCTTCTGGCTCTGTGACAGATTTTGTCAGAGAGGGGATATTTCCTCCCCAGTAATTTCGCTTTACCCAAAACAGTTGTGGCAGTTGAACAGAGGTAGCTGAGCAAATATGCTTTGTAGATAGCATCTGCTCCTGGGCTGCTTTTGGGTTCACTTCTAGTGTTGTTCCTTGCCTTGATCTCTCCTCGCACTAAGCTGCGCCTTGCGTGCAGGGAACATGTGCCATTCACTTCCAYGGGTTACTCTGCTCCAGGGAGGAGAGGTTCAGGGCATGTGGCTACTTAAAACATTCTTTGTTTTTCTGTCTTGCAAAAAATTTGTGGCTTTTAATATTTTGTTGTGTTGTGTCTTGAATGAGAAAGGGAAAGGATATTTCTGATATCTTGCATAAGATCCTGGGGTTCTTGGACATTCAAACTAGCGTCTGTCTTTTCTTTAGGGGGAGGAAGTGGGAGTTTTGACTCCCTGGACCCAGGACCTCACCTGTGACCCTCTCAGTGGTCAGACAGCTGAGAAATGTCTGTACTCAGGAAATGGATTTAATCCTTTTCCAGTGCACAGATTAATCTGGCGTTTCAGGAAAAGTGTTTTGCATAGCACAGCCAGCGCCTCCTTAGTTCACAGAGAGAGGGGAAGCTTTACATTTATACCCACTGTTATCAGGGTGGATCCTCAGCTGCGGGGTAACTGAATGTCATGCACCTATGTACATGGCCGGCTTCATATCTGCGAGGCAGAGAAAGGGTTAATTGTCTTCTGGGAAGTTGGCTTTGCCCAGCTGCCTCAGCTGTGTTTGTTGTTTTAATAGCATTTGCAGAAAGGTCAAACTGTCCATGGGTCCCATACATTGCTTGTGGGTGAAACTGGTATAGCACCAGCCACAGAGGGGCTTCTCCAGGGAGCTGTGTTGTCTGGAAATCCTCTCCCTACTCATTCCTGCTCATTAATCTTTGCAAACAGTTTTTGCCCTCTATGTCCATCTTGCAGATGCCGAGTAGCAAGGGAGAGGTTCTCTTCCTGGTCCTGTCTCAAACACACAGCCCAGAAGAGACTGTGGTGCTGAGATCGCTGTGCCCAGTTCTCAGGAGACTGGAGGTGAATTTGCTGGGATGAGGGAAGCATGGCTGAACTCCATGCATCCCCCTGCACCTCCAGCCCTCTGTATAAGGCCGGGTCAAGGGCTGCAGAGAGCTTGCTGGCTCAGCTGGAGAAGAAATCACTGTCTGTCAGATGTATGAAATACTCAGTGTGAGTGCGGTGCCTGTGAACAGCTTTACCAAAAAGCGGGGTTTCCCCCTTAGAAAGGGGACTTAAAGGTCTGATGTTCTGGTGTGATATTTTAACACTGTGTGTGTGACGGGGGAACTGTTTGAGGAAAAACATGAGGCTATGAACTTTTGTTCGTATAAGGTTAATTTCAAGATCAAGGATCYCGATCAACAAAGATGAAGGCTCTTTTCTTCCCTTCCATGAGCTTAGACTTGGGGTAGCCCAGAAACAGCACTGTGACCACTGCGTACCAGTGCACCTGGGATGGGATTGACAGGGTTTTTAGGCTTTGTGCAAAGAGGACACTGAAGTGACTGAGGAAGCCTTGCAGCTGGCCAGGAGGAGCTTGTCCTGAGCTCAGGGGAGCGGTGGTTGTTAGGAATTTAATGAGGAAGTGACAGAGCAGGATTGGGGGCCAGCTAGAGGCAGCGGTCAACGTCTTTCTCATTCGGCATCCCAAAGCTGGGTGGCAGATGGATCATGAAGGGCCTCCTTCACAAAGTGAACCCCAGTTACTTGCATCTTTAATGGCAGAGATGAGARCTAGTAAAAGGATGCCTAGAGAGGGTGACTGACTTAGTGAGCTTGCAGCAACATTTTGGACAAATAACAGCAGGGCAGGAGGATTCCTGCTGAAGTCAGAGAAGGTGTGTGGATGTCATAGGTGGAAGAGAAATTCAGGAAAAGCTTTGTTCTGGCGTTTCACAGGCACAGCTGGCATTGRAGGACTTAGAGGGAGGTCTGAGTTGAGTATGGCACCTGAGTTATTGGTCTGGTGGAAGGGATAGTTGTGGGGAGCAGACTGACCTTTTTCTGTTAGTATCCTGAGTCCAGTTCATGTGACTGTCCTTTTTGAAGATGCAGAAAATTCTGTGGACCTTTTGGCAAAAAACTCCACATTTTATGACTGTGGTTCCTGCTGATGAGAAAGCAGCCTCTATTCATACTGGAGAATGGCCAGGCTGAAGCACAGCATTGGGTCTCCGACAGTAGCTAGTAGCAGATGCTCTCTTCTTGTATTCTTCCCAAGGTAAATGCATAACAATGCTTCTCTAGTATACTTTTCTGGCTATTTGTGGCTTAGAGATTATATGAGCCAAAAAGAGGCACTTTGTGTTTAGTAGCCCTTTATAGACGAACTCAGTGAAGGAAAAATCAGTCACTTCTCCACCCCCTGGATGCCTGTGACACCCACAGTATCCTCTGTCAGGGGGTTCCACACTCCAGTGACACGTGAAGAAGTGCTTCCTTGTGTTCAATGTGCAACTGCCACCTCCCAGTTTCATATGACATTCCTGAATTCTTTTTTTTAAAGAAGACAGTAACTTGGAACAATTGTTTACKATCTCTGCCATTTGAGAATTAGCTACATGCAGAACTTGAGAGCAATTTAAAGCTTCGTGTACCCATTAGAAACTTTTACCCACTTAATATTTATTTTGCCTAATTTTTTGGGGGGGAGGAGCCCTTGAAGTCCTTCAAAGACACTAACAGAGTGTGTTTAGCTTTACACCAGCACAGGAATGAGGGGTGCCTCCCTCTGGTGTGAGTTTTCTCTGCAGGACCCTGAGTATGGCTGAGCAGTGATGATAGGTTCCTGAGGGCAGAGAACGAGCCTGGTGCACCAATGCTTCTGGTGCTGCTAGGATGTGAAAGGAATCGCAACGACGACAGTTCTGCTGACGTGTCCTTGCTGAGCTGCGGCGGCCAAGGTAGTGCTCGTCATGTGTTGAGTTTTCCTGGATGACATTTTAGCTGTTCGATAATTAGTGGCACAAGCCCAGGAGAACTGCACTGACTTCTGGTTGTTGTCCCTGTTGTGACCTGCTCTGCACACAAGCACTCCCTTTGCTCAAAGGGCAGGTAAGGCAGCAGCACTTGGAGGAAATCCCCGGGAACGCTCAGTTAAACAAGCCGAGGAAATGCCCTGGATTTTCATTTCCAGTAACGACTGTTGCAAGAGCTTTGAATGTGACAGCTTAGGTCTGAAGGAARCTCGTCTTCCTTATGGGACGTTCCTGGCTGCCACACCAGCTCACRGAGGAGGGGAGGAGAGAGAGGGGATCTCCTTTCCTGGATTCCCTGTGCTTGGTTTTTAATTTGAATCATAGCATTCCAGAGCTGTCTCATCTTAAGTGCTAAGCCCTCTGTCTTCTTGCCTCCTTTTTTCCGTATGTGGGTGGCAAAAAAAGTTTGTTTGCCTCTTTCCTGCCTTACCAGTAGGTATCACCGAGAGAACAGAGCACTTTACAGTAGAGTAGACATGCTTGGTGTAAAGCCAGTGTAATCCACCTACTTGCTGCTGTACTTAAAGCAGCGTCAACCTCCAACTTCACAGCACTATTAACAGTGTTCAGCTAATGGGAATAAAGGTTATATAATCTTTTTGCAGTTAAAATTTCCTGTCTTTCTCAGTTAAGGTTCTTGAGCCGATTGCCTCTGTGTTGCTAAATCACATATTTACGGTAGAACATTAACAGCAGTGATATCAGCAGGAAATTTGATGCTGCTCATAGCCTTTTCTACTTGCCTAAGTGAATGGTATTTACTTACTCCTGGCTAATCGTGTCCTTTGTGGATGTACAGCATGATCTCCAATCTGTGGAAGTACAATGGAATTATTCCTCTTGCAGCCAAAAGACATAATAGTGCTGGGTTTTGTTTCGCTGCCATTGTGATATATGAGTTGAGGTCTTGTGTTGTATGTATGAGATGTTGCAATGTTCTCTTCTGTCTCTTTAAAAACAAACAAAAAATGTTCTGGGAAACCTGTAAGCCTTTAGAAAACAAAAGAACTTGTAGAAATGAGTCCTTTTTTAAACTAGCTGTTGCTATGTGTCATGTCTTATTGCAGGTATGTTCTTTATTTTCTGAAAAATCAGCTGTGCACTAGTTATATTGACAGATCCTAGATCATTAGCTGTATATGGAAAAAATGTGGTTTGGGTTTTGTTTTTAGTTGCTGAGAGTTAACTCTTGGTCCAAATATTGTTAGAGGAAAAAATCTCATGCTTTCCCTCTCCTTTCCCCAAGAAAAACAACCTAATAAAGCCAAAACCCTGATTAGTAAGAGTGCTTCCAGAACAAACATGCACCCTCAGTGTTTGCAATGCCAATACTGTGACACTGTGCTAGTGTGCAAGAACTGCAAAGTGTCGTTGGCTCTGTTGATAGGCAGAGCAGAGGAACGGTGTGGAGGTGTGATGGAGACAAAGTATTTGTGAAGATTTCCAGGGGAAAAAGTATTGTTCTGGTATGCTCTGGGTACCTGTCTGTATTAAAGACTTATTACACTAATGATTCTCATCAGGTGTTGGTGCTTCCTGTTGTGTTGTTGGATCAGAAAGCTCAGAAAGCATCGGTGAGTGCAGTTTAACAGTGTCACTTGTTCTAATGTCTTGAAATTAAAAAAAAGAATTGCTACCGGTCTCCTACCACTTGCAGATAGGGGCATAGAGTCTGCATSAAACTGAAGCTTTTTCATGGCAGGTTTTTTTCTGACAGATGGAGAAGTTGGCATGCCAAGTCATAAAGAAGAGGTCCTCTTTGCTGAACTTCAGTGAGGGAACCAGTGAATTGCAGCAGAGGGCCTTTTTTAAGATGCAGTCTATTCTGAATGACAGAGCCCTTTCCATATTTCTGGGATATACCTCTTTATCTTAGTGGCACATCCCATAATGTAGTCACCCATAAATATTGCAGCATGGGTTAGCTCAGAGCTATCAAGCTGGGCTAATCTCCTGCTGAGTAAACAACACAAAGTTTCCTGGATTCGTTCCTATTTCCTTAAAGGGATACAATCAAGTGCAGGCAATTAAAAGAGAGAGAGAGAGGGAGGGAGAGAAGTGTWGCTCTAGGTATTACACCTGATTTCAGGCTGTCTGCCCAGGGTGTGTGGGKKTTTTTTTGTTTTTTTTGAAGAAAAACCGCTCACAAAACAATTGATGTTTTTCTAATTTTTCAATGTATTTCTTTTCCTGTGGTTCCCTTTGGGAAGGGAGAACCCAACAACCACCCACACAGATTCCAAACAATGGAAACAAATTTCCTATAGAAGGGAAAGAGCAAAATTAATTTTGTACAAAGTATATTGAGAAATAACTTTTCCTTCTGCTCTCCTCCCAGCCTTTCCAGACACTGTGGCAGAGCCTTTTGAAACCATTTCCACCAAACGGGTGTGCAGTTCCTTTGAGCAGCTTTTGGAAATTCAGGCTGGGTGGAAGCAAGTTCCACACAGGGATCAGTGTGGCTCTTTGGCAAGACCTCTCCTCTACGTTCACCTGGTCAGAGAGACTTGTATGGCTGTAGTTTTGTCAACACRTTCAGAATATGTGCTTTTTGCATGCAACAAAGATTTTACATATGTGTGCTTGATCACTGTATCTCAAACTACTATAAAGTCTGACAGCCAAATCACCTGTACATGGGACTGTGTCCTATGAGGGGTACTGTTTTTATAGTAATTATTTGCTTCCAAAGTGTCAGGAGAGAAAGGGAGGCAGAATAAACAATACAAGTGACATACATTTTTATGGGTCCTTATACCATTTTATATCAACTTTTATCACCCTTTTCTTTAAAACCTACTTGTTACTCCACTGCTCCTGGATAATGTGCCAATTTCATGAGCAAGCAACACACACTTTGTACCCTGCCACATCTCGGAGAGCTTCTGCTCTGTATTTGTGGTTTGCAGAAGCAACTGTCTTGTACTACAGGGATACCTTACCTCGGCCCTTCATCTCCCCCTCTTTGTGTTACATCCCCCAATGCAGGGGATCAAACCTGGCTCATTTGATGTTTGCTTCAGAGAAGCCTGGCATGACCAGTGCACACCTAAACTTGCCGGTGAAGGATGAAGCTGAATTCCTTAATTGTTCTTGTATAAGCCTACGTTTCCTGCTGGGTGGCCTCCTTCCTATATAGGCCTGATCCTGCAAAGTTGTTGGTGTGCTTTGCTTGAAGAATGGGTGGTCCTAGCTTGTGGCACGTTATTTCCTTGGGCATCTTGCTGTGTCCAAAGAGTGGCTTTCTGCAACAAATGGATCTGTTGATGTGTTACAGGCTTCCTTTAAAGTTGCAAGACTTGTTTTATGCATGAGGAAGAGAAAGGAAAGGGTGTGTGTTCTTCTGATCTATTGAATGAGTGGCTTAACTATTTAGCTTTAGTGTGGGTTTTTTAATTTCTAATTATACTGTCTCAGGCAGAGATAGAGCAGGATCTCTTTTGGGAAACTTCTCAGCAAGTATCTAAGCACTCAGTTTTGTGGTACACCTTAGGTACCTATTATGTTACCTATAAGGATTCTTCTTTAAAATTCTCTTCCACCACCATGTCACCAAAAACTCATAGTACAGGAAGACGAAAACCTGCATTTCTGGGTCCTAAGCATGGGACTTACTCTGTAATCCTGGATAAGCCACTTAGCAAGTTGTGCTTAGTTTTTCCTCTTTCAGTAACTGTTGATTCATTGTATTGCATCCTCGCAGGACTGCTGGAATGCTGTGTGAGCCCTGCTGGTGACTGAGGTCATCTGAGGACTGACTGGAAAACTTGGCTGTACTCCCCTCTTTCCTTTCCTCCTTGTCATCAGCCTGCAAAAGGGCACCAATGTGGTCATGTGCACACGGTGGTGATGGTAACATAGATAAGGGCTCAACTGTAGATAGCATTTTAACCATCAGTTTTCTTTGCCTCTTTAACATTGATTACTACTATAACACCAAGCTTTCCAAAGCAATAAGTAGAGTACCATAACTCAATAACACTAGCTTGAAAGAAATTATCTCCCTTTCTGGGAACAGCACCTTGGGTTCAGTCTTCTGTTTGTTGAGATTTGCAGTGCATTCAGATTCTTCATTCAAGTTGTTTTAAAGCTATGAAACTTTAAAACTATTTTGCTGCTTGAGTTTCTCATGTAATTATCTGTCTCCAGGAACTGAGTCTTAAAATAAAATGCCAGCTGTCACAAGCATCAGAATCCAATTGGAGGAACTGATGATGCTATAAGCATAGGCAGGTGACATGACTTACCCAGGGCCATATGGCAAGCTGAGTCAGAATTAGAATTCAGGTCTTGTGATTCCCCAACGAGTGCCTTGCCCATAGGATCCAGCTGACTTTCTGGCATAGCTTTGCACAAGACAAACTACACATTTATGTCTCAGGTGGTTAAAATATGCATGTATATAATGCTGGTCTGAGTTACCTCTKTGTGGAAATGCAAGGTGGCAATGTTGGCCACCTTTACTGATAGTTGAGTTTCCAGTTGTACGCTTTGTCTGAGATGACATGTGYTTGCTTTCTGCACCTTGTCTGCCTGGAAGTTTTATTGTAGGTGCAGATGAATTTTTGCTTGTTGGGTCCCAGCATGTACCATGACAGGAGATGCTTGATGTAATCCCACTGGTCCTGAAGACTGGCCCTCTCTCAGGCTCTGTATCAGGCCATTCATCTGTCTCCCTGACCTTGCCAAGGCCACAAATGTTGSCAGCATCCCTCAGGGAGATTCCTGTCAGGAAGTAGCAGGAGCTGCCTGTTCTGCAAGGGAAGGGGAGCTGGGAGCCGAGGGTGATGGCAAAGCAGGCAGGGCAGTGCCCTTGCTGACAAGCACGCAGGCCTGAGCAAGAAGAGCAGAGCAGGTCCAGTGACGGTAACCAAAAGTCCAGTGATCCAGTCCATAGAGACCAAGCAGATCTGAGGTCAAACCAGAAAATCAGTTCAGCAAGTCAGGAGGAGTAAGGTTCAAGGCATAGCTACAGCATAACTAAGGGAAGTGCCTGAGCTTAAATGCAGCTCCCGAGCTGAYGGGCAGTGGATGCATGAGTGGAGGCCCCTGCACAGGCAGCCAAACCCTTAGGATGAGGGAGGAAGGAGCTGCAGAAGAACTTTACCCAGAGAGGTGGTTACAGGCTGGTCAGGATGATCGGAGCCTCTTGGTGCACTCGGGTCCCTGACATGTCCATATTCCTGGTAGGTCTGCCAGTCCCTGGGAGAGGAGCTGTGTCCCTCTGCCACAATTCCCATGTGTGAAGGTGGCAGGAAACACTTGTTTGACCTGACGCTGGGACACTGTCTCTTGTGGAGCAGATGCAGTTCAAACTGTGTAGCAGGCACACAGAAAACTGGAATAATCCTGTGAAACTTTGTCAACACCCTCTGGTTCTAGCAGACAGCTGKTTTCTATCAGCAGCTCTTGATCCCATCACAGGGCTCATGTGAACAGTAAATATTTTTACTCAAATTCAAAGAGACTGGACAAGTGTTTTGGAAGCTAAATCTGTTCAGGAAAGAACCACATGGCACTTCTGGCCCAAAAATTTCCCAGAGCGGAAAATGGTAGAGGCTGGCAGAGTTCTTCAGGGAAGTCTTTTCTGTGCTTGCCCTGCTGTTGCTCTTCCCTCAGCTGCCGTTCATGGCCACCTCCACAGTGGCGAGATGCTGGGCTAGACAAACTTTGCTGTGACCCATTAGGGATATTCTTACAATGGAAATCAATAGCCCAAGGTATAGAGATTGTCCTGACACCAGCCTGGGTGTGGAAATTAATGTTTAACTGGTATTGTCTCAAAGACTATCTTGTCTTGTCAGGTGAGATCTGGAAAAATGAATCCTGGCAGGTCTTGTGTTGTGAAGCTTCTATAGCAACCTGGGGGGTTGTCACTGCGAGATGGTGTGCTCTGACTTGGCTTATGTCCCACCATGGGAGCAGGTTTGGCTGACCAGAAACATTAGYGCTTGTACCTGTCTTCTCTGCCTCCTCCACCTATGTCAGGCAAGTGTGGCTATCACGAAGCTGATCCTTCTCCCTCAGGTGGCTCTGCTGGCCTCTCTCTTGGGAACCGGTCCTCAGGCCCTCTAGTCTCATGAACTCATCCTCTTCTGAGGTTGTCATTTGGTTATGTACTTTATCTTGCTAAAAAAACTGCTTCCCCCGCTCTTTGCAGTGACAGTTTTTACCTGGAGAAGGTCTGATAGCCCTTGTTAAATTGGGTTCTGCTTCGTCCTTCATCCTCATTTATACCATGCCTTGCAAATACCATGCCCTTACAAATGGGGATGCAGAAGAACTTCTCTGTCAAAGTCCTCTGGGAGAGAAGTCCATCTGAAAGCTGCACTGTATCTTGCTAACTGGGCTCTCTTATTTGCAGCTTTATTCCTCTGCAAGGTCATCCTGCCTTTAAGAGAGCCACATCTGGCTTCAAGCTGCTTGAAGCAGCCTGAACAAGAGATGCTGGATGTTGAATTAATGGGCTTGGTCTTTTATGTGCATGAGTCGAATCCTTTCAGACTCATGTCCATGTCTGGTCCCCAACTCTTCTAAGAAAGAGGCTTTTAGCTCAGCTAATGTTTTAGATCTGCAATACAGCTGGGCTTTTGATAAAAGGAGATGCTAGAGGTAGGGATGTAATGTGTCTCTGAGAGAACAGAACATCCTCCTCATACAACCTTTTTTTGCTGCAGCAGAGCTGGGGAGACATCACCTGTATGTGCTGCTCTGGCTTTTGAAATAGAAATGATGAACTTGCTAACAAGAAAATAAGGTCTTTTTTACTGCTGAGGACTTCAGTATCTCTTGGATGGCAAGAGGGACGTTTCAGAAAACAGCATTTTCAGTGTTATATTTTTGCTTTTTCTCATTCTGCCCCTTCTGCGCAATCCTGTCATGACTCTTCCTCTGAACTCCTATTCTGTGTCTGCCTCTGCCCCCACCTGCTTGTGCTGTGACTGTGTCTGCGTGGAAGAAATGGGTCTAGCAAAGACCTTCAGCAAGATGGCCTGTAGCAGCTGATAATTACCACTCATTGCTGTAGCTATGTGACTCCTCACCGTAATCACCTGTAAAATCTATGCAGCTAAAGATATTTGGTTTGTTTTTTTTCCCCCAAGGCCAACTTTGCAACTTTTACTTAAAATATGAAAATGAAGCTGGGGTTCTGTCTAGCTTCTTTACTACTACCATGTACAGACTTGCCATCAGAAGCAAGCTGACTGTCCAACTAAAGGGATAGAATCAAGCTTTAGTCTCCAGATGTTGCTGTGTTGACTTCATAATATGAAATAGAAGGTTTCAGCAAGAGGGAGAGAGAGAGAGAAAGAGAGAGAGAAGGAAAAAGAGAAAAAGAAACACCCCCCTGCTTTCACCCTTTTCTTGCTTTCTTTCCTCCTTTCACCCTCAGGATTCCCAAAGCTTGAGTTCTAGCTCTGTGTTCATTGCTTGCCTGGGATGACTACCTGACTAGAAGGCATATGTGTAGTACTAATTTCTAGGTTGTCCTCTGTAGTGTTTCAAATAAATATTTCTTCAAGTGACGCTGAACTGAGGTGCCCTGAAAAAATACTCACTTGAAAGGGGGAGTGAAGCAAACTAGTTGTTCTCTGGAGCAGAACCACCCTCTAGTTCACCAAACAGCAGTAATAAACAGAGTCAAATATCACAGTACATAACTGCCTTCTCCTTTTGTATTAGTTTCATACGTTTCATGCTTGTGACATTCTTCTCAGCCATGATGTTCTCTATCCTTCTAGTGCACTAATAGTGCAAGCAGAATTAACTTGGCTGTTATCACGGCATCTGTACATGGCTTTTTATTTCCTGGTGATTAAAAAAACAAACAAACAAAAAAAMCCCTCCTTGGCTCATACTGTTTAAATCTGCTCTCAGCTTGCTTGCACAGCTCACTTCTGCCCTGCAGTGCAGACCGTAGATCTGGAGAAGGAGAAGTCTAACACAATCAGTGCAGCAAGGCTTTAAAAAGTGGTGGTGTTGCTGAAGACAAGCTGTCTGGAGGGTGTTATGTTGGATCAGTAAGTCAGGAGGTGGATTGGGGTAGGTATGTATTGTACGCACCTTTACAGTCACAGTGCTGTATTAGAGGGGTGCTCTCATTCCTTGCCTTTTTGTTTCAGGTACTTGTAAATAATGGAAATTATTTTCTTTGGCATCTGATATGTCTCCATGATCATGGAGTTTCCTTCCTTCAAAGGTGAACATTTCAGATTAAAATTCTGTTTGGCAGCTAATGAGCTTTCAAAACAGGCTGGGAGGCAAGAGGGGCAGGAATGCCCAGCTTATTAAATTTTTCCCATCTTATATCCCAGTGTAGGAATTTTCTGACCTTTCTTTGTGCTGTAATAACATGAGATGAAATTACTGTTTGGGAAACATTAACAGGAGAATGTCAGAGGTGGAAGGTCAGTTGGGGGACCTGGGTGGGAGAGTGGTGGGAGAAACGTTCCTTCTCATTCCTCTGTCGCTTGCACAGACCTTGCTCCTCTCTGCCTTTGTCCCGCTCTGCGCTCTTGGAGTTGTCATACAGCTTTGGTGTTTGAGGGTGGCACAAATGAGCAACAGGAGGAGGAAAAGGTAGTGTTATTACCAGAGAAACCAAGAGCAGGAGCACAGGTATCGGAGCAGTGGGGTGTAGTGTGCACAACCTCAGAAGCTGCTTTTTCTCTTCTGCTGAAGAACCTCTGCATCCAGAAAGACACTCTCCTGTTACCCTCCTGTTAGTCCTGCTGCCTGTGTTTGGGTCAGAAGTGTGCCTTCTTTGCAGCCCCCTCCCCGGTTGAGGKCTCAGGGCCTTCCTGAGGGCTTTCCTGTGTCTCTTCTGTGCGCTGCCTGTGCTCTCCCAGCTGGCAGAGCACGTGGAGTGAAAACCTGGCCCCAAAGGGCTGAAGGATGAAACTGGTGGGAAATTCTGGCGAGGGCGAGCGAGAAGTGTCCCAGCCGAGGCAGCCAGGGAGCTGTATGAGAGCTGGGAGCTGGCCCTGCCCGTGGTGCTCCAGCCCCACGTCTCCGCAGATGTGCAGTACTGCTGTGTGCACAAGCAGAGTTACCCACGAGTTGAATATACTCTTCCCATCCTCTTGTCTCTGCTGAAACCTTCCCTTGGCGCCTGGCTTTTGCCAGCAGAGATCTCTGATTTCCCTGTAGGTCTGAGCCAGAGGACGAGTGGTGGCAATAAGCGTCCTTGCTAGATGAGAGGTCTGGAGGCCGTCAGTGTGCCGAGTTATCCCTCTGTGTTAGGCTCAGTTACGCCTCTGTTTGGTAGGGACTGTGCCTCCGTGGCAAACTCTGCTCACAGTCTCTCTTTCYGCCTACTCCTCGGTCACGGCTATGGGTGCTGAATGTTGTTCGTTCAGACCACATGCAACTAGGTGATACGTGGGGTGGAGGTGGAGGGAGCGTGTTTGACTGAGGTTTCTCTGTTTCCTGCCCCACAGCTCTTCCATTTGCCACTGCCCTGGGGGGAAAGGCTTTGAGAAGATGGAGAACCAGAGAGGAGCGCTCTTGGGATACAGCCACTGGGAAGAAGAGGAGGGAGACGAGGAGGATGGGGTGGCTCCTGGTGCTTCTCCTTCCAGCCAAATGAGTGAATTGGAGGATGTGCRGGTGGAGATGTTCGAGAAGGCAAGGGAGCTCTTCCAGCTGTGTGACAAGGACGAGAAGGGCTTTATCACCAAGGTGGACATGCAGGTGAGGGAAAATCCTTCCCCATCCAGCTTTAACAGCTCCTTCCCCTTTACAGCTCGTCCCAAGAGGAGCTGTACAGTCATGGGAGCCAGAAGGGGGGGAGAACGTGGCATGTCTTTACCTTGGCAAGCATGGGCACGTGTATGGGCGCTGTGTGTTCTGATTTCCTGAAGCTGGACTCTGCTGCAGCCAGCTGCTAGGAATCAAAAATCCCAATTTTTTTTGTCCCCAAAATTCTTAGGACAAGGGGGACTGCAACTGCAAATTTTTAAGGGATGCATAACATCAAAATCTTTGCAACAGTCCCTACAAACATTAAGCATGCAGCAGAATGGATGGGAGATCTGGAAATGTAGACACTTTGGTTTAGTAAAAAAATACAACAACAAAAAACTACTACCAACAGAGAAACTATCCACCAGCCCCTTAACAAAAAAAAGCTCTGTTTTTTTTTTTTTATTATTATTTCAGCCATGGCTAAAGCCTTACCTCAAAAACTCACTTTAGGCCTGAATTATAACTTTTCTCTAGAATAATGTATTTTGGTGTTTTCTGTTAAAACAGTGTTTGTCAACAGAATCTCTAGTTATTTGTGTCTTTTGTTTTAACAACTTACTTTATTGGGAAGGTTACATATGAATTATTTTTCCTCTGTCCAATCTCTCTCTCYATCTATAATTATCACTTGGCAGGACCTGTTTAATAAGTAAAAGCTGGATTAATTATAGACTCACTTTGTTTTGGGTTGTGTGATGCCTAATTTTGTGTACTTATGTTAATAGCTATTTATTAAGCTTTATCTACAGCTCTGTGTTTAACAGACAGTAATGGGATTTTAGCTGTACTTGTTATTTTGAAGCTCTGTAGGGGAGCCCTTCATGCTAAATACACATTTATTATAAAGGGAAATTTGTCTGTTCCTTGTCTGTATACTGGGAATAATGATAYAATCCCAACAGACAGATGACAGAAGAAAGCTAACTCAGACATGAACTGAATGTCTTGCTTACGATCTGCAATGGATTTCCTGCCAGAGCTGGGAACTGAATCCAGGCACTCTGGATCCCAAATCATAAGCCCGTGGTCCCGCTCTGGCAGCAGTGATGGAGCTGGCACCTGCCACGCCGTGCTGACAGCTCCCCCAGGCGGAGCAGTGCCCGGGGAGACTAGTGGGCCCTTGGGTCAGCCGCCTGGGTCAGAGCGGTGGGTGGGCAGGCAGGCAGTGACCTACAGGGAGCAGCTCTGAACTGGGGGGAGGAAGAGGGCTGAGCTCCCTCCAAACAAAATAAGCTGAGGTTCCCTCTGTGCAATCCTGGTTGAATCATCCAGTAATGGAAAGCATTGCCGTGTCAGTGGGCCCAAACAGGCGTTTGTGTCATGACTCAGCTGTCCTGGCAGACTGTCACATCCCGGCTGGGATGCACTGCTATAAGGGCACATCGCTGGGGACAGCAGGGGCAGAGCGAGTCACGTGGAAGACTTGAGTCACGCCTTCATCTTGTCCTTTCTTCTGTCTCTGTAGAGGCTCCAGAATGAACTCCCCCTTACGCCTGAGCAGCTGGAGACTGTTTTTGACAGCTTGGAACAGAACGATAATGGATACCTGACGCCTGTGGAGTTCAGTATGGGACTAGGTAAGAACTGCACAAAAACAGAGGTAGGAAAAAGTCTGTCTGCGTCAAGGTGTTTTATGTTGGCAAGAAAGCAGAAGATACAGTTGTTCTGCTGAAGCCATACCAGTTGTCCAGCACAATGCCCCATGTTTACATGAGTACTGTTGGAGAGAGGTGTGTATGTAATAGCCTCTTTACCTGCTGTCCCCCTCCCTGAGGCTTTGCATCTGCTTGTTCCAAGGCTGTTATCTGTCTACATGGTAGAGCCAGGCTCTGAGCCTCTCTTGCTGGAGATGGTTGCAGTGTGTATCTGGCTGTGTGATCAACAGTTGTTCATTTGGACAAAGACCCTTGTTTTATGAGGGGACAGAAATATGCTTCTTGGCAACTGTCTCTATCCCATTGGTTTATGCAACGGTGTCCAAAGAGTTAGTAGAAGTCCTGTTAGTAGGATAACACAGTGACAAATTAGATTTGCTTCTCTCACTAAACACTAGAAGAATGCTAATCCTATACTTAAGTCATCATCCAGCAGTACAAACAGTGCGAGAGGTGATGAAGGAGGAGGGGTGACCGTAGCAATAATTACCTGTGGGTGCTCAGTTGCCTTAGCTGGCTGTCAGCTCTCAGGAAGCCTGCACCCCTTACCCCTTCCTTAGTCGGGTTGCCTGGACCTGTGGAGGAGTTACTGGCATCAGAATCAGAACACAGCACATAGACATATGTGGTCTAGGATTTTCAGAAATGATTAAGGAGGCTCTCGAGTTGCTATGTYCCAGTTGCTCAGATTGTAGCTGCCAAGGGCTTTCTCCCAATGAGGGGTGCCTTTTTGGTGCTTCAGTTTGAATAACCAGAAACAGCCACCCCTGAAAAGAGAAGCTGTAAAGGTTTCCTCAGAATAAACGTGGAAAGCTTTATCTCAGGCCAGTCTATTCTGGGAATGCGCAAATCCAGAGTACCTGACGRCCTGCTGCAGGTGTGAAGCCTTGTTGTCTGGTGCTTCCTCAGAAACAAGTCATCTTGACAGCATGGGCTTTTCTGCCCTGCTCTGTGTGGAAGGTGAACGGGTGCCATTTGGGCACCTTGGTATCTACTGTGCCTTCTGTACTGTGACCTGGTTGTTTCCAAATCTTATTGCTTGGGATGTTTGCTGCAGCCGTAGCCATGGACAGGCATCATAAGAGCACCTGCGTCAGTGCCTTTGCYGGCGTAGGCAGGCAAGATTTCTCTTTGTGCCAACCATCCTGGCTGACCCTTCTGACTAAGCCTGAAACAGAACAAGTTGTTGGGCTGTGTTGGCAGCCTAACTCCATGGGATTTACTCCAGTCTAGACAAAACACTTTGTTTCTGCATTTCTTTCCTTATGGTCACACTGTGTCTGGCTTCCCTGAATCCTTTTCAGGCTTTGCCTCTAACTTGCAAGTTTGCCCTGGTATATTGCTGTTTAAAGCAATTTATGAGATCCTTCCTTTATGAGACGTTCAAAGTGCCTAATCCAAGCCCATCTCCTTAATTAACTGTCCAAGCCTTCAGGTTTTAAGCTGGAGTAAGGCCTGTCTGTCCACATTGTAAGTTTTTTTTTTTTTTTTACAGCGCATGGTTTTAAGAGTAAGAGAAAAGCTTCCAGGTCCTCCATCTTTCTGCAATACTCCCTGTATCGGGAGAAATACATTGCAAATCCAAGCAACCTGCATTTTGTGCTGGACTGGAGTGGCCTTGAGCCTCACGGGTTTCTAGCAGGCATTCAGGGTACAGAGAAGCTATAGCTGCCTGGGAGGAGAAGGAAGCACAGTAGGGCAAGCTGCCTGTTTGTTGGGCACAGTCCTTGGTGTCAGAGCACAGACAGAGGGAAGATGGGGAGGGAAAAGGAGCTCACATTAAATAAAACCTCAGCACTCTCTTTTACAGATGACTCCTCGCAGCCTTATAAGTAGCTAATAGAGAGGGTGAGGTAATGAGATTTAGCTTGGAGCCAGGAGTGGTGGGGTAAAGTGACTTCAGGTACGCAGGCTTTGGACTTCTTCCTCTAAGAGCAGCTTCATGTTCTCATCCATGCTCTGCAAGTCCTTGGCACCTGGCCCTGTGGCTTGGATATCACCTCTGTCTTCTGGACCAAGCAGATATATTTTAGAAAGGAAGGGTAGTTCCTAATGATGGCCTGGTCTCTGTATACAGGATTAGGGCTGGGATCTGGRTAGGATTGCTTGATTTGTTTCTTTAAGCAGAATTTGTCCCCCAGTGCCAATATTTGTCACATTCCTTGAAGAGCAGGAAGTTCTCATGGCATTAATGTCTCAGCGTGAAACAGGATCTGGATAGCTGGAAGCCATCCTTACGTAGGATGGGGCGGGAGGGGGTGTTCAGAGATTAACTGCCTTTTGTTCAGACACTGTACACATTCCTAGCAAGAGGCAGCCCTGTCCTGCAGCGCTTGAATCAGAAGAGATGTGACGCGTGAGAAGGGAAGGGTGATTATCTCTCCCACCACCACCCCATTTTTTTTGGCTGGGGAAGCTGAGGCACAGAGCTATTCAGTGCCTGGCTTGCAGTCCTAGGGGGACCTTGTGGGCCTTGACCAGGGACAATTGGCAACTGGACCCCAGTGCCCCTCCACCAGAGTGAAGTGAGCTAATGCCAAATGTTTCATGTGCTGAGAGTCCAAGGCCGCAGGTGGTATATCATCTCAGCCCGGGCTTGAGCAGTGCCGGAGGAGCCCGTTGTTGGGCTGGAAGCCTGTTTCAGCCCCAGCATTGCAGATTGGAAGCTGACACCGCTCAGGATGTAAGAATGGAGGCTCTTTACTGACCAAGAGCTGTGTTCTACAATAACAGCATTCAGGCAGCTTCTCATGGAGCTGTGTCAGGTTGCCATTTAAATAGCACACAATTAAATGATATACAWCTTGACTTTCCTTTTTTTCCTTCTTCCCTTCTCCTTCCACCAGGRAAGTTAATAGGGATTGAATTGTGTCAAGGATCTGGGAGCACAGATCACTCCAGACATGAGGAGACTTTTGAGTCAGGCTGGTCAGATGACTTGGACCCAGCAGATGATGAAGAGAAAAGATTTTGTTCCATGATGGAGCAGCTCGGAGCAGCCCAAGTGTTTGACGAGTAAGTCGGGGAATCTCATGGCTTCACTTCTACCCTGCCTTGATCTTGCAATATCAAAACTTCAGAGTACCAGCAAAGACCAAGGAGGTGGACAGAGCTGATTGTTCTCTGAAGCAGTTTGGGCTTTTTGTCTTGTAGTCTTGTGTTCTCATATGCTCAGTAACAAATGCAGTGAAGTCTGGGTTATCTCATCAAACAGTTATCAATTGCCTTTAGTGCAGTGCTTTTCTCAAAGAGCTTCCCAAACTATAAATTCATATTACAGCTGTAAAATGTAGCAGTTGGTGACATGGAAACCCATCTGCACACAGCAAATTAAAACAAGTATGTGAGGGTTAGATAAGGTGAGGAGGACAAGTGTGCTTTCTCTTCCAAAATGTTGTGTGATTGTTCACGTATGTTCAGACAATCTTAGTTCTAAGAGTCTGTGTGAAAGACCTGTGCTGCTGGGACTAGGCTGTTCTTGAAAAGGGTGAGAGGCCAAGCTGGGCGAGGGATGCTCACCTGAGCCTTGAAGCTTGAGTGGGGTGGCCCAACGGCGTCTGTGGCAGCCCTTTCTTTCAGRCATCATAGTCCAGCAGTGTTGCCAGTTTGCAGGGAGCAGCCTGTCCCATGTAGGGACTGCCACTAATGGAAGCTGAGAGCGCAGGAGCTTGCTGCTTGCAGAGCTGTGTTGTCACAAAACAGAATTTTTCTCTCATTTGCATTGTGATGCAAAGCACCTGCATGTTTCTTCTGAGGCTAAGCTTTTCCTGCTGTTAAGAAAAATTCTGGGAGGCTGATACGCCTGAAGTAATGGGATGACACTGTGAAAGGCTATAGTACTGTCCTGGATAAATAGTCACTGCTGTTTACAACTCTGCTTTGAGAAACATCAGGTCTTAAAGTGGGATTATCCTGTGTTTTATTTTGACCACTTACTTGCGGTTTTGTGCAATGAGTTCAGTAGCTATTTCATGTGAAGCTTTTGGGCCAAGCCAGCTGTTGTAAAGAATTAACACAAAACAGAAGCTAATTGGGGGTGGTGTAGAGAGCTGGCCTATCTTCATTGTTTTTGCTGAAGAAGGATGGGTTTGTTTATAAATGGGACTGGATATTTTCTGTTACCTAAAGAATGAGATTTTGATGAAGTGTTAGTAACTTTCAACTTGAAGGAGAAAAAGAAAAGGGAGAATATCTTATGATGGTGATGGGGGATATCAAGGGCTTGGTGTGTTTTTTGTTTTTGCACAAAGAATATTAAGGGAGACAAATACATACACAAAGAAAAATCTCTACCCAAATGATGTCTATGAGTATAATTATTTTGTACTTTTAATGGCAGTTCCTCCAAAGTGTGTCACAGATCAAAAAAAAAAGATTTTCCCCAAAAAGCCTTTGAAGAGAAGCATGAGGGGTTGTCTCAGTCCTTGCTGGCTTAAGAGACTCTATGGGAAAGAGTAAGTTTATAAGTGCTATGTTCTAGTTGTGATGAATTAAATGCCAGAACAGTGTAATGGTTATTGTAGGCTCTGAAAGGCAAGACTTTGGGTTTCCAGGGCTTCCTCTATTCCAAACTTGAGGTGACAGCTTGGGAAATTTCCTTCTTTTGCTTGTGCCTCAGTTTCCATGCTTGTTAATTTTTTATTTTATTTTATTTTATTTTATTTTATTTTATTTTTTAAACAAGGACATTAACATCCACCAGTACAATCCTGGTGTGAGGACTGCACCTAGGTGATGTGTGCTAAAATCCTTGGATTATAATAGTTTGCTGCTTGATCACAGCTCACCACAAATTTGATGGATGTTCACATCTTCAAATCTTGGTTTACACATTAAATGTATTATTACTGAATAATTGAAAAATATTCCAGACTAGTCATTCCAGAATTGCTTCATAGGTGACTTCTCTCTTTTAGATTACTTCCTCTATTTTATCCTCTTGCTAACCGATAATGGCAGTAGATCTCGCTCTACATCACTCAGTCGACATTTACCCTCCTTCTTTGCTATGGTGGTGTAATGCAGAAGGTCATGGGAGAAGGGCAGTCCATCTGTCCCTGAATGCATATTGGAAGTGGAATAACAATCCCTATGATGACACAGAAACTCATTTGCTTTCCTTCTCTCTTTTATGCTTGCTCCAGTCCAAGTGAGGTTCGGGAGCTCTGGGCCCGGCTACGAAAGGAGCATCCAGAGCTCTTGTCCAATTTTGAGGAGTTTCTGTTGCGTGTTTCATCGTACATCAGGGAGGCGCATCATGAGAAAGAGTCTATGGAGCAGGCATTGAAGCGGTAAGGAGAACATCATGACCACTTGCTGCCAGGAACCAGTTGATGCAATTTGATGTGTTAAGTTCAGCCTCAGTGGAGACTGCATTGCAGGACAGAGGGAGACGTTTTTTGCTGTGAATAAAATGACTTTATCTTGATCTGATCCCCACAGATTTGTTTTGMATTGATGCCAACCCATAACACTTGGTCCAGCTAAAATCCCATTCCAATAAGTTTTTGGCATTGCCATGCTCCTTTGTACTTACCTTGCAATCAGCTGTTAGTAGGAAGCTTTCTTCACTCTCCTYTCCTGTTTTCTTTCTGCATTCTCCTTCTCCCTCCTGACGTGTGTGCCCCCTTCCTTTTGTAGGAAGGAGACAGACCATGACCGAGAAGTCAGGTGCCTTTATGAAGAAATGGAGCAACAGATCAAAGCAGAAAGGGAGAGGCTGATCTGCCAGGTACCTCATCTCTCTTGGCTGGAGAGTCCTCAAACTTTCTCTGGTCTGAAGAATGGCTGGTGGCTTACCTGGCCAAGCAACAGCTCTTACCGCRCTGGGTGTTGTATGCGTAGTCATGTATATTTACCTCTGCAGGAAGCACTGAGACATGACAGGAGTAACCTGCTTCAGAAGGAACTGCATAGCAAAGAGCAGGAGCTAGAGAAAATCCTCTATCGCCAGAAGAAGGTAACAGGACCCAAAGCCTTTCTAAAGAAGCATGCCACCTTCTAGTGTCTTTCTGCTAAGCCCTTTTCTGACTGAGGATGGTTTTCATCTGCTGAGGGCTGGTGCTAGCTAGTCCAGTTCTCTGACTGTCTCTGAAGGTGTTGARGTGGATTGGTTTGTCTTCAGCTGTAATGGCTGCCTGTGAACATTTCCCCCMCACACACTCATTTTCTTATCTGTTTTGGTTTCTTTTCTTGTACTCCTCCCATCAGCTGGACAATGACTTTATCTGGCAAGGAAGACTGGGTGAAGATTTAGAAGTTGTGAGTTTGGAGCCTTCTGTAGCATGTAAGAAAGCTGTGTATGGACATGCAAGAGCCAAATCTCTCTAGTCTGTGTTTTCTGGCTGCTCCAGAATAACCCAGGGTAAAAAAATACTACATCTGGCTTAAATAAAGCAGCCTAGCAGTTCTGTGACAATTAGAGCTGTACGTACTGTACACTTGCATTTCAGCACCTAATGATGTACTGATTAATCAGTCACCAAAGAGATCAAAGCAGAAACTTTCCTTTGGCCTGCTGTCCCTGGTATGTGTATTTGCATGGGGCCATGCATTCTGAGTGTCTTCCTTTTCCTCTGAAGAACCCAGGCATGACCCCTGGAGAAACAAGCTATGGGAGGTACCTGAAAGATGCTGGCAACTTGAGGTTTCCCTGTTGAGTACCTAGCTGTGATGTGAATGAAACAGCAGTTCTCTCAAAACACCAGCACAGTGTGCAGCAGCCAGAAAAGCCAGCAGAGCTTTGGATGCTATCAGGAAGTATTTTGAGAATAAGATAGAGGACATTTTCCTGCTACCCACAACCTCAGTGTGCCCATTTCTCAAGTGCTTGTGCAACTCTGGTCTCCTCTAACTCCATTGTGCCCTACTTGAGATGTGGAGGTACAGAGAACTAAAATGATTGAGGAGATGGAGCATCTATCTTATGAGCAGAGACTAGAAAAGCTTACACTCTTCATTTTGGAGAGGAGGAGACTGAGGGAGGGTGTAACCAAGTTTTACAGTATTGKGAAGGTGGGCGGATAAGGTGCATGTGGAATTATTATCCACTAAGTCCTGCACCAGCAGAGCTAGGGGAGACTTGATAAGGCTAATATGAAGTTGGTTTAAAAGAAAGTACTTCTTTTACAGGGGATTAGTGAACTTCTAGAATTTGTTGCTGCAGGAGGCTGTGGAGGCAGACAGTATTAGCAGTTCAAAAAGGGACTGGTCAAACTAATGGGCAATAGGCTCATAAACAGGTACAAAAAGGAGGAATAGACAAGGATATAGCCTCTAACATCCCTAATCCAAGGACTGTAGATGCTGGGATGTTTGAGGGGAGTGGACCGTAGTAAGTAACGGTCAGGGCATAGTGGGCTAGATGAACCCTTATTCTGACCAAAATGGGCACATTCGTAGTGTTCTTAACTCTGAGGCTTGTACCAAACTATGTGGATAATCAGGTCCCTCTTGTGGCGAAAGTCTAGTATTGTGAGCGTGCTGTTCTGCGGTATCACTTCAGACTACATACAACATAAAATGGGATGAGTTTTGTGTGATAGAGACTTCTCGGAGAGGTGCAGGAGTTTTACTGAAAGTCTGTCCCCTGGCTTATTGAAGACCTAAAGGCTGTGGGATGGTGTTGCTGATTCTCCGAGTCTGGACTCCAGTGCCCAGAGTATGGTCCAAAGGACTGGAAGTCCCCAGGCAGAGCTCGGTGTGACTTGCGCTTGTAGCCTCAGCTGGGAGAGACGTGGGGCTGGTGTTTTAGGAACCTGGGAAAGGTTAGCTCTGCTCACTCCCCTTCATGACTGTTGTTTGCTGAGAGCAGGGCAGCAAGGAGAAAAGCACTTCAGCTTGTGCCACAGGGTGCTGCTTTAGTTTGCCTTTGAGGGTTTAACTGAAGGTGCAAAAAAGGCAGGCTTAAAGTATGCATGGGTTTCCACAAGAGACCCTGTTCTGTGCTGAGATCACATCTCTGTGCCCTTGCCTAACTTTCTAGGTGGCAAGAAGTTGTCACACATGGTATTTAGAGGGCTAAGCTCTGTACTCAAAACTTCTGAGAAAAAGAGCCTGTTCAGCCTGGGTGACCGCAACTGTGGATGTTGGCTTTCAGTTCTCACAAGCTCTTTGACAGTCCCAGCCAAAGTGCTGTCAGTCTTTGCAGTCCTGATGTGGGAGTGGGCTGCTGTAAACTGGGAGAATTTTTTGAGTGAGATTTAGGAAACATGATTTCTGGTCCCGTGTTCTGCTCGTGCTGCTGTCTCTATTGCAACCCCCTGGCCTTGAGCCCTGGGGAGGCTGATTCTACCACCTGCTGCACTGACTGGAACTGGCTCCTGGTGCTCCTCTCTGGTTGCAAAGCAGCGATTGTATCATTTTATATTTGGGCTATAAGTTCTCAGATGGGGACCATAATCTTTGCATAGCACCAACTTCAGCAGAGGGCCCTGGTTAGCTATAATGGCTGGCTCGACCCTGAAGTGTCAGTACCATCCTTCCAGCAATGTCCTACTCAACATCTGAAATGAGTGTGTCTGACTGCTGCGTCTCTGTCCTTGACTCTTTCCCAAGCTATGCCGGACATTTTATATGTTGTGATGAATCAAGTCACTGGTTGAATACAAGATAGCAGGCTTTGAACTTTCCAAGTCAGGCTTGTTAGTTATGCTGATGTCTTATTGCACTGTCTAGGGTGGAACTGTGCCCCAGTGGTATAAAAACAACACACTGAGACAAAACAAAGGTCCCTCTAGCCCAAGGTCCCATCTCCAACAGGAGCTTGGGCTAGAGTGAAGGTCATCCACTTGCTTGACTTTCCATGTGTCAATATTTAAAGTAGGACCTGTGTAGTGTGACATGCCCATTACACTTCAATACATCCACCTTTCACCTACGACAGGCTTAAGAAGTCCCTAAACCAGAAGTGCTTAAAACTCCTTACAAACACACCTCTGCCTMTCCCTCCCCCCCAATTTTTTCTAGTCCTTCTTTCACCCACATTTGCAGTCTGATCTCCATAATGCCTGACAGCAACAAGTTCCTCACACTGCCTGAAGTGCTTCCTTAGTTATGCTTGACTAATTGCATTGCTTGCTCCCCAGTGCTGGCACCGATGAGAAATAATTGTTTCCTGTTCACCTTCTTGACACCACTGGTAGTCTTGTAGACCTAAGTTGTCTTTGCCTCCTGTCTGCCTTCTTGTTTATATCTGTTCTTTCAGCCTGTTTTCTCAATCAGTCACAGCTGTAGCACAAATCCCTTCCTCTCTGTATTTAACCCTTTCTCCTCTTCCTCCTCTCTCCTTGCAGCTGGAACATCAGCTACAGTCTCTGAACTCAGAGCAACTGGAGACCCGGGTGCAGAATGAAAGGCTCCGGCACCTTAATGAAAACCTCCTGGAAGAGCTGGAGAAAAGCAAATGGGAGCTGGAGGCAGCAAAGGGACAATTACAGAAGCTCCAGAAAGAGGCCCAGCTTGAACAGGAGCAGAAGGACAGGTGGGGATGGGCAGGAAGGGCAGGAGGGTGGGTTGTCTGGGAGGGGATCCAGGCAGAGAGGAAGGATGTGCAAGTAATTAAAGAACAAGAATCTCTAATTAGAAGCTTTCACTCTGTCAGAGGATTGCCTGCCTCTTCTTGAGAAAGAGAAGTAACCCCAGTGATCTTACGAGCCTAAACAGGGAGTAATACTGCTACCTCTCACCTGCCTATAGTGGGAAATGAATTTGTTCATTGATATTTGGCTATAAAAGCACTATAAAAAAATACAAGTGTCCCTCAGTCTAAAGGAGGTTTCCTTCATTGTATTTTCCAGTTCACCATTGCCTCTGCAAAGTTCCTACAGATCCTGTGCTAATCGCTTGTGTTTCTGTTTTGGAGCTTTATCTAATAATACCCAACTGCTTTTCATTGGGATGTTTCAGTTCCAGATGGCAGTAAATGTTCTTCCCATGTCTAGCAGTTGAGGAAACTGGAGGGTGAACAGGGGAAAATGGATTACCTGTCCTCACACAGAAGGAGAGCAGGAAAGCTGGCTCTCACGGCCGTGCCTCTTCCACTGAAACATCCTAGCAAAGGATGCTTCTTTGCAAATGCAAGGGAGCTTTGTATTTCTTGCCTCACTGACTTCCACTTTTAAAATTTCCTTCACCCAGGGATGTGTTTAGAGTCTCCAAGAACATGCAGAAAGAGAAACAGAGCCTCCTTCGGCAGCTGGAGCTCCTCAGGTAAGAACAGAGGTGGTGGGAGATGCTGAGCCCTTGGTGTACAGCAGACAGCCTCAAACCCTGCTTGCTTGCTCTCGGGAGTCTGGCTGACAAAGTCAATGGCTTGTTTGGGGGTGGGAATGGGGAACTGTCCTTTCTTTCTGATGGTCTCTTTCTCGCTAAGCTTATTTGCTGGTTCACTGGCAGTGCTGAGGTTTCRGCACCGTGCTCATTCTCTCCATAGAAAGCTATGGGAGTGTATTCAAGCAGCATTCACACGCTGCCTGTTTTCCTAGGGCCAGAGCCAGACAGTGTTGTGCAATCTGATCAGCTCCAGCGGAGCACAGGCTGTGTTATTGCACCAACTAATCCCTCCACTGGAGGGATTTAGTCTTTCTTGCTGACTAAGGGGACCATGTGAAGTCTATCAACTGTGCTGGGATGCATTGAAGTCCCAACCTGTCTAGCAGTAAAGAGCATCTTTATCCGTGTCCCAAGCTCCCTCTCCTTCCTAGCATTCAAATGCTGGTCTTTACTTCATTTTCAATGAGTGCTTCTTTGTCTCTCTCCTGTGTCTTCCTTTGGAGCAGAGAGATGAACAAGAAACTTCGAGATGAGCGAGACACTTTTGAAGCCAAGAMGCTGGTTAGTCTAAGAAAGAAAATCCTAATTCCTAAGCACCCTCCTTTCATCTGCTGCTATTGCTGTCACCACTCGGGGGCCTGTCACTTCCACGGGGGACAATGACCTGAGCTCACGAGGCCTGATGTAGTGCATGAGTACAGACTTCACAGCACCTCTCCGCCAGAGCTGGAGAGAAGCTCTGCTCTCTCCAGCTGCTGCCCAGGTTCAAACCAAGGCACATTAGCCTGGGACTGCAACATAGCCCTCTGCGGGACTGCAGTGGGGTGCTGCCTGCTGCTTGTGCTGGGCCTGCGCTTTGTGACAGGCACTGGGCACATGTGAGGGGGGTAGTGAAGCTGGATGCATCCCTGGAGCTGGGTGGGAGGAAGAAGATGGATTCCCAGATACGCTGCCGGCTGCACTGGAGGTGGCAGGGGGATGGGAGGGTTTTAGAGTTCGTCTCTGACCCCTCGAGTTCATAGCAGATGTTTTCAGATGTTCCCTTTGGGGCAGCCACCCCATTCCTGCAAACTCTGCTCTGGTGGAGATGCAGCTTTGAGCCTTGTATCAAAGGACTAGGAGGAAGCAGGAAGCCTGCTTGGAATATGGGCAGTTGTTGGCCCTGGGGAACATCTGGGACAGTCAATTCCATCATTAGCCTTTCTCAGCCTCCCAGATAAGTACGGGCATGTGATCTATTTTTAATTATTATTCTTTTTTTCATGGAAGAAGTCTTTGTGTTCCCATATGTCACTGCCAAGGCTGCTCTGTGCCCTTCTTGGGACTCATCCCTGCTACCACGTTCCTTTCCCTGCTCTGCCACCATGCTCCACTTGAAGGCCTGGAAGCAGCTCTCTTGCAGTGATGACAGCCAGTAGTAGGCCACAAGAGATGAGACATGTCCTTTGTGGCTGGTATGTGAAGGAACATGAAAGCAGGCCCGGGGACGGGGCCCGGGTAGGATAGAGTTGCCCTTTAGCCTTTTGAGGGGCACTTGCTGAGTGGAGTCTCTACACAGCTGCTTTCTACTCAGGAGAATAACTTCAGTAACTATCATAAGGAGGTGAGGTGTGTGTGCCTGCCTGTGTGTGTGTTTCTGAAATCTGAAGGGAGATCTTTTGTTTTTAAAGATGTGGTGTGTTGTGTGTGCATGCGTGTGTGTGTGTGTGTATGCCAGAGCTTACTGCTTCCTCTGGAAAAGTAATAAACACAGTTACTTTGTTGCAGAGTCCAGTGCAAATAGGCAAAGAAAATGGTGCTTTCTCCTGTTTCCATGTGTAAAGCTACAGCAACTTCTGGGTTCCTGTGGGTGGGCTGGCAGACCTGTGGGCACTGCAATTCAGGGAGGTGCCTGGGTGTGTGCAAAGCTGGTGCTCCTCTCCTGTCTTCTCCACCRCTAGGACCTGCCCAGGGCTGGTCTGAAACAGGACAGCTGCAGATGGACCTAAGAGAGAGCCTGGCAGGAGGCAGTCATGGCACAGAGGAGCTGCTTTCTCCCTTCTCCTTCCTGGGCAGGCGGTAGGGATGGAGCAGCAGGGTGAACTCCAGCTGCCAACGTTGCTCATCTGGCAAGGCTGGGTCATGCTGGGCTGATCGAACCTGTGCTGGAATAGGGTTTTTTTCCTTTGACAGCCAGAGCCTGTTGGCCACTCTCATTTCAGTCTGCAGGAAAGCAGGGCTCCAAGGGATTGCAGAGATGCTGCTATCATCTAGCACCTGCAGAAGACCTGCCTTCTAGCCTGTCCAACTGTAAGAGGGACAGGATATAACAATAATTCCCTGCAGCAGCAAAAAGGGTAGTCCAGCCTTCTGACGTGGATTCCTGGTGTGTGGCCCACTCCCTAGCAGAGAATATAGATTTCTTTTTAGCCTGTAAAAACATGTATGTCCTTAATACTCTCTGTCAGTGCTGGGAAGGATTGTGTTATTTCTGTGAAATGAAGGTGTGATGAACAGTGGTTCTTTCATAGTAAAGACGTTCAAGTGGTTGGAAGGAGTGTTGGGCTGTATGTGGCTGATGGCAACACAGCCACTGCTCCTTTGCACTTCTCAGTGCCCAATTTAATACCTTAYTCTTTGTAAGAGTTTCTGGCCTTGCCAGGGTGGGCAGGCCTGGCCCCCCAGTGCTGTGGAGCACATTTTCCTCTGGTGGCCAYGTCAGAGGCAGCGCTGCCTGTGCCCAAACAAGGCTGCGAGTGCCCTTTAGATCCCGGGGTTGCAGGCTCCTTCTGCGCCCATAACCCATCTGGCTGTGTTACATTTGCTTGCTCTGTGGTGACTGAGGTCTTGTCCTGAGTGAGCAAACTTCATGTCCATTCATTGTGAGGGGTGTTCTGGGACTTTGACCGCACCAGACATGTATTTGCATTTCACAGACAAACGAGAAGATGCTTTATTTTCTTTCCCATCTGAAATGCCTGTATGTACCCTGTCATTGTGGAATCCTTGGCATTGTGTGTTGTACAGCTGCAGTGTTGCATCTGTCCCTTTACCATCCCTATGAAAAGCCAAATGTTACATAAACCTGGCAAGCCAATAAAGCATGGCAGAACCAATGGGAAAATGCACCCGGTTGTTTCTTCTTTCTTCCCCAGGTACGTACTCCGCAGGCTGTGTTTCCTCTCTAAGCAGGGCGATGCAGTAGCAGGTTGCCTGAAGGCTGCGACTCAGCTGAGCCTCCAGTGGGCTGTAATGTGATTTCCTTGTTCCTACGTGTCTAGAGAGTGCCCTTGACTGAACCTGCTGTTCCCAACACAAACCCTGAAAGCTTCCTCCTCTGTTCCCCCTGGAGAACCACTGGTTGGCTGAACCACAGCCTAATATCAGTGCTGGCAGATGGGTCACTACAGACTTGAGGGTCCTTTGGCTTGGAAGATGTGCGCTCCACAGTTGCGAGCCTCCTGCAACAAACCAGAGCCAGGCAGCACCAAGTACAACCAGCAAGGTCAATGTGCTTGTTGGCTGTAGGACACTTGAGGTGTGTGGGTTTGTTTCCCTTTGTGGGTTTCCTTGTTTGTTTTAAACCACTTCCTTTTCCCTTGCTCTGGAAATGAAGTTGCTGAGAGATGGCTCTCAGTGCTGGATTGCTTCTGTGTCTGGAACTTCTCCTAAACATCAATTTTACATGCAGTAAATGTTTTGGGTTTTTTCTTTAAGTTCCCAGTTGGGTGAGGCCCTCTATGGGGTCCAGAGTATCTCCTTTTGTTATATTGCACTGTGGTAAAGGTGTTCTGGGAGTTCTGGCCCATGGAGCAGCTTTTTAATTTTTTGCCTGTTAAAATAACCTGGAGGTTATTGAAGGAGTAATCTTTATAGTCCTCCCTTGGGCTGTGGGCAGCATGAAGGAAGGCCTGTCAGGAGCTGCCTGCAGGTGTTCAGTCAGCTCAAAACTGATCTGGCAGGCTGCAGACTCCTCTTCTTTCCCCACCTTTACCCCCAGAAATAACTTGTGAGGACGTGTCCGAAATCTACAGACTCACAGAGGAAGTACATCTCCCTCAGAGCCAGGGTGGTGGGCACCTTGCCACACTGTATCTTATTTCACATTTTGTGGGTGAACAGAGGAGTTAGCCCGGCTGTATGAGGCAGAGAGGCTAGGCTTTAGCCCAGCGTTTGGGAGAGCTGGCGGGTCATCCCCCACTCTGCTACAGGCTTTCCTGCGTGATCTTGGGCAAACTGCTTATCTTTGTCTCTGCTGGGGATGACAAAGCTGCTTTATGTTGGGGAGGAGGGTTGTGAGAGGAACTGTTCTGTCTTCTCCTTCTCTGGGAAGCTGGTAAATGTTGGCTGTAGGGAGTGTGGTAGTCTAGGAGGTAAGTAGGAGGAAAGCATGGAGAGGGACGTGCATCTGAGGCAGACCATGTACACTGCCCTTTGCAGAGCAGTCTCCTTTCTTATGGGCTGTTCCTGAGGTGCCTGCGCAGCTATGGGTGAGTACCTGAGGTGGAGGGGTAGTGGTCCCTTCTGGAGAAGGGGCAACTATGTCTCCCACAAATCATTGGCATAATAAAAGGGCAGGCGGGGGAAGAGAGATTCAGCTGTGGCACAAGCTGGAGGTCAAGCCACAGGAAGGACAGCTCTGGCTGTCTTGAGAAGGACTACAGTTTTGGGCACCATCATTTTTGCTGTATTTTGTGGCAAAGGGGAAAGCAGCATCAGCGGTGCCTTCTTGCATGAGCTAAACAAGCTGAATGGAGAAAGAGCAAGCCCTGTGCTCACTGCTGTCCAAAGCCTCAAACTGGGCTCCACCACTGCACATCGTGGGGCTGGAAGGGCTCCAGCCCTCCTTCCAAAGTGGTCACAGAGGTGACGAGTGGCTGAACAGGGACTGGTCAGGTTCCTGGCTCCTAACCGCATTCTTCATCCCTTCTCTTTTCAACTTCCAGGCGCCTCAGAGCAAAAAGCCCCTGTTGAAGAAAGGGTCAGTGCTAGGCAGTTACCTGCTGGACGACAAGCCGGTCAAACGGTTAGATGGGCATCTGTGTTGTGTTTGTGGTGTCAGTCTGTGCCCASTGGAGTCCCCTGTCAGTCACTGTGTCCTGTGTCTGGTTCCCCCTCAGCACTGGCTGATTGTTGGAGAGTGGTGGGATGTGACTTGGCTGTGGCTCCAAACGCCTCTTGGCACAAAAGGATGGTGTCTCAGTGGGGAGCTAAGGGTGCCTTCAGTTAACTTTCACACTGCGGTGCCCCAGCTCTGGGTTGCTTCTTCGTGCAGCAATGGGGGAGCAAATCTAAATGCCATCAGAGGCTGAGGGAGTGTGTTTTGGGGATGGGAGTCATGAAGGCTGCCTTTATGACTGAGCCAGGCTCCATTAAAATGACTGGATCGTCTCCCACATGTGCCAGCTCCTCCTTGGGCAGAAATCCTGTCCACTGGTGCCTCATGCCACAGACTGTGTGTCCCCAGAGCATGGCAAAGGGCAGGAGTTGCACAAGGCTTGTGTTCTCTCCAGCAGCTGAAAGCCCCAAGGAGAAGGCCCAGCTCCAGGAGGGTTCATCCTGCCCAGCTCCCGCCACACCTGCACAGACACCTCACCTGGCACATCAGCCAGGGTAGACAGATGTGCCTGTGTGGCCCAAACTACACTTCCTTTTTTTTTTTTTTTTAAACTTGCAGATAGTACAGTGGCTTCAATAGCCACGTGCATGCGCTTGCCTGAACTGTGCTGGCTTTAAGCATCAGCCATTGCAAACTAGGTGCGTGCTCTGAACACGTGCATTGGCCCAAAGCCTGCTTCATTTGACAGGCAGGAGAGGTCAGCCCAGCCCCGACCTGACTTGGAACTGGATCTCCCCTGGACCAGCTGGCCTCAGACAGGTTTTAAGACTGCACATTTCCCTATTTCCTACCAGCTCACTGTGGAAAGTTCCCACTCTTCCTCAGCTTCTCCTGGTACCAACCAGAGATGTAGATCTAGGCTGAGAGTTTCTTCCAGGTGCAACTTAGCCTTAACGCTTGCTGTTCTAGTAGTGGCCTTTAGGAACTGAGCTTCAGGCATCTGAGCTCATGGTCTGCTACAAAAGCAAGTTAGCTGTGGAGCAGGCCTGATCCTTTAGCCAGGGTCAGGGGGTTTCTTGGCTAGGTCTGATGCAGATCTCTTTCCTGGCAGATGTGCCATTCCTTGGGACCAAACACCCAAGTTCTCCTTTTCCCTCCTTTCCTCCAGCCTTGCTGCTATTTCTTGCAAAGATCCTGCTAGTTGCTGCTGGCATAAACCAATTGGACAGGCTTAGTGGGTARAGGAGCCTGGCAGAGAGGGTGATGGGCAAAAGAGAGAAGTACCTGTTGGTCCTGTCTCTGTCCCAGTACTGTTTCACATCACATTGCTTGAGAAACATAAATAAAATCCATTAGAGCTGTTAAAGTTTTAACTTGGAATCACTGTTCAGTAAGTTGTGGTCCCTTTTTTTTGTCCTCTTTTTCTCTGAAGAGGCTTTTGACTCTCACCCCCTCATTGCTGATACTCCTGCTGGCCCTGGGAGATGGGGGAAGGTTGTGCACCCTTATGTCCCCCAAGAGCCTGAGCCCAGGATGATGTGTCTGTTTTCTGTGGGGAGAATTTTCAACTGGCCCAGCTCTGCCCCAGCATTCGGGCAGAATGCAGGGAGGAAGACCAGGGATTTGAGCTCCCTTCCACAGAAAAAGCGTAGGCTTGGCAGTTAGGGAGTTTTGCAGCACAGGTGAGGTGCACCCTTAGGAGTGAAAGTTGTTGCCTTCATTCCTGCATTTATGCCTAGTGAAAAAGTTGCAAAGAGAGGTGGGATGTACTGCCTCTGCACAAACTGACTGTAGGAAGGCTTTGGTCTCTTTTCTTTGCTTTCAAACCCAGTTTGGTGGCCAGTGAAGGTGATGGAGATCTCTGTGATGGATAAAATCCTTCGGTTGCTTTCTAAGCCTTTTCACTTCTTTCTTTAATTCTTTAACGATGGAAAGCCACAACAGATCTAAGATACTTCCTTGCTCCTTGGCAATGATTCCAGTAGTTTAAATCAGTTATTCTAGTTGGTTCTGTCAAAAAAAAATGTTCCTCCGCTTACTTTGCCACAGTGGATGACGTGTGTCAGGACGGTCCTGCGCAGTCRCAGGCGGTGTAACACCTATGCCCCAAAACACAGCTTGAGCAGGGGGCTGGGGGATTTTTGCCTTTGAGGGCGCAGCATGGCGGGTTGGAAGCTTGGAAGAACAAACGTCTCTCAGGTCCCGGCGCTCTGACTTCAGGCCAGGCGCRAATGCAGGCCAGAGCAGAGCCAACACTGTGCAAAGTGACATGGGAACTCAGGAGTGCAACTGCTCCAGAACAGGGCTCTGGGGTGGTTGCTGCATTTCAGGTAGATGTGCCCACGTACTTCATTGCTACATGCAGTGTGGCTGCAGGAGCACAGAAATTCACACTGCCTGCCCACCTACCCCTGCGGGCCCCGGGCTGCTGGAGCTGTACAGCAGCAGTTCCCAGGTTCGCTAGCATGGCCAGCTCAGGTGCTGTGATGTGAGGGTCTCACTGCAATTTGCACACCTATGGCAAGAGAACCAGGACGTGGGGTGGCCAGCAGGTTTCTGTTCCCTCGGCWCAGTAAGACTCTCCTTCAGCAATGTTTGGGAGCGATGGGCTTGTTTCCCGGGACAAGGCTGTGTGCCTTCAGCAGAGGGCAGTAACACACACGCACGCTGCACTCGGCCTCGTCAGAGCACTCAGCCAGCCCTCACCCTAATTGCAGTCAAAACTCTTTTTGCTAATCAGGAAACCTTTGTCACTTCTTTTTGTGTTGTTTTGGTAACAAAGAGGGTTTTTTCTGTTGCTTTTTCTTTTGTCTTTTCCCAGTTGCCACTGTATTTGTGTACTTTATGTACTTTGTCCCGTTTTTGAGTACTGAGGGAAGCGGGAGGCAAAGAAGCCTTGAAAAATCCAGAAGGTGGGATGTTTTTATTAAAATTAATKAAATGTATGTTATCACATATGAGTACAGCATAGCTCAAGTGAGCTGTCTCTCTTCCCCTMGGGGTGCAGCTGGTGTCTTAGTCATAGTTTAGTATGGGGAGTAGCATACGTGTGAACTAGTGTTCCTGCAAGCATATCATTGGTACTAACTGGATCACACTGGTTGTTTTGCGGACTCGCGACCTCYTCCTTCTCCTCATCCCCCCCCACCCCCAAATCCCATTTGTGGTGCCTGTGGGCTTTGATACAGACAACTGGCTTCTGCGGACCTTCCCTTCACCTTCCCTGTGGATGTGGCAATGGAAGAACCCAACAGGAAGAACTGTAAATAYTTCCCAGGCAATGGGACAGAGTTGACAGTGGGAAAAGGCACGAACTTTGGAGAGAAGAGCAGAGATGAGGAGAGATGGTCAGCAGCAGCAGACACTGAGGGACTGAAGATGACTTTGAAGAGTGATGTTGACTGTAGAAAAACAGCAGATGGATCAGATGATGCTCCATTGCCTCCTAGAGGACAGCCCATTGGCACAGAAACCAGGGTGAGTCTCATTACTAGTGGTTCTTCCTCAAATGCTTCCTACCAGGGACTTGAGGGTTCCTCACTCTCTTCCCACCTAACTCCAGTCCTATATGTTTATAGGGCAGGGATCCGTTGCCTAAATCAAAGCGCAGCCTATAGCTGGGCTTCTCAAAACTGCATCCCTTTCTTCTGTTACAGCTCCAGGCACTGGAAACAGCCAGTTTTTCCCCAGATCGCATGTTTAAAGTGGTGTTTGTGGGCAACTCTGGYGTTGGGAAGAGTTCCTTCATCCACCGCTTTTGCTATGACAGGTTCTTGGCAGACCTCAACGCAACCATTGGTAAGTAAAGGGGTTCCTGACCTGTCCAGCTAAGAGGAGTGGGAATGTCAAGTTGGACGTAGGCTTTTTTCCCCCTATTTTAGTCCAGGCAATTTCTAACCCTAAAGGTAAAAGTAGTCTCCTCTCAGTTTCCAGTCAGTCTTCTAGTTTCCCTGAATTAAATGGTGCTGATCCAGCTCATTGGTCTTGCAATGGCAAGCTGTTCTCTCCCCATCCTGTCTTATGATTGCTGTTACCTCCTTGACAGGTATTGATTACCAGGTGAAGAGTCTGATGGTGGATAACACCCAAGTTGCCTTACAGCTTTGGGATACAGCTGGACAAGAGAGGTAAACACTTTCTGTGAAGATTCCCCACTGCCAGGCTCAGTGTAGGAAACAGGAGATGAGGGGGGCAGCAAGGATATCCTGGATCCTATCTGTGAGAAAATCGTCAGTTGCAGAAGGACCATAGTGTGCACAGCAGCTATTCTGGTGCTGGACCTGTGGCAAAGGTCCACACCAGAGACTTAGAGAAGTTGTGGTTGCCAAGCAGGACCTGGTGAAGATGACTTTGAGGACTGACAGGAGAGTATGTTTCTATATGCCTGACTCTTATGCTTGTGGCTTCAAGCAGTCTTCCCATAAATGACTGTATAGTGRGCTTCAAAGCTCCTCTAGTCCTTGAAGTTCTCCTTTATTGGCCTGCTTCCAGGAAGAGCTATGAGACAGAGCTGGTGACCAAAACCTCTGTGTAACGGTTTCTCCAGCTGAGATGGAACCAAAAACCCTGGATAGATGTCCTATTCTCTGATTCAGTTGCACTGACCTCTAGCTTCAAAATCACAGGTCACCACTAGAGGTTGTCACCAGTGCTGCTTGGTGGGGAGCAGAGCAGTGGAAGGATATTCTTCACCCTCAGCTGCTACCAGAGAGGAAGGCCTGCTGCTACCTTCATGTAACTTGCATTTTATTTAAGATGTACTCTGAAGCTGAAGATTGAAAGCCCGTTCAAGGGGGCTGTTCCTCTCAGAGCCTGGCAAAAATAAGTGTTGTGTATTTTGTGCTAAATATGGTATGGGGCCAGACTTTCAAGGAGGCAGCTGAGGTCATGGGAAGATTATAACCTTAAGCTGTGCTAACTGGGATTAATGATGCTGTCTATCTCGGCCAGCTAGACCATGCAGATCCGGTGGGAATGTACTAAGTAGGGTTCTGTATTGAAAAGCAAACTTTTTTTTCTTCTAAATTCAAGCTTCATGTCAAAGAAATCATGATTCCCTTCTAGGGGACTCCTGCGGTTATTTCAGTGCTGAAGCTGAGCAGCAAGGGGGAATTGTTATTACACAAAATGTGACATTTTACCGAGGTCAGATTGCATCAGAGGTTATATTCAAGATATTGCCTCTGCAGAAGGCCATTTAGGGTATGGCCAAGATCCCCTGCAGCTTTAGCAGGTCTTAGATGTGTATTCACAAGGAAGAACTTGGCTGAATAGCTTTCGAATAGAAAACATGAGAAAAGAAAAAAATCCTTTTCTTACCTCTTGAGAAATATGAATTGCTTCTGATTGGAGGTGTCCAACCGAATATCCTGTGGAAGAGAGAGGAACTYCTCAGAGCATGTGGGAGAGAAGTCCTTGGTGACTTCCCTGAGCCTGGTTCTCGCTATATTTGGTGTTTCTTCTGGAGTGTGTGGCATGTCCTGTAGTTCCAGAGGTGCTCCTTGACCGCCAAAGCTACAGTCTGTGTTTTCTCAATTGTATTAGTTGCCAGAATGCCATGCCCTTGTGCCAGGAAAGGGAAGGCTTCAGACAATCAACTAAAGAGTTCAGGAAAGTCACTCCTTGCTATAGGTTTTCTTGGCTCTTAATAGCATAGCAGAGCTTATTATCCTGTGCAGGGCTGAAATACACAGCGCTCTAGTGAGATTCCAGTATTTGTGCTGCATTTAATTCCAAGAGTTTGCAAGCAATGTAATGTTGTGTCATGGCCCTACCATGAAATACTTAAGATTTTGAGAGATTTTTAATTGGAGTTTGTTCTCCAAATACAAGTCTGTGGTTCTAACAGGTGCCCGCAGGACAAAGGAGAAGTCTGATGGAGATTTCTTCTGGAAATTTTGTTTAACTGCTGAATTTATGCAGGAGGGCATTGCTTTATAGATTTGAAATCAGATTTGGAATTTGGAATCAGACTGTATCTATGCTGAGGCCTTAATTGCTGTTTTGGCAGCACTGGGGCAGACATTATGCAAGCCTCATTTACACTGTGGTACAGCTTAGTCTGCAGATTCTTCCAGACTTTATGGAAAGGTCATATTTTCCCCACCCATTTCCCCTTTTACAGGCAATTACTTTCTACTATCCCACCTAAATAGACCCATCTCTGCTTCCTTCCTTCTGAACTGGAAAGGTTTTTCTTCCTGTTTTCTCAGCATCATCCATATAGAAGGACTCCCGCTTAGTCCTGGCTGCTTGGCCCTTCACAGAGATGGGGCCTTGAAGTCTCATGGATTTGACCTGTCCGTTACCAGCCTGTGCACACACTAGCTCCAGGGGATGTCTCTCCYGTGTGGCTGCCAGGCCTTGCAGAGAGCCTGCACTAAAAGACAGATAATCCCGTTCTCTTTCCTGCTGTTACACAGCCATGGTTTTGAGAGCATCTTTGGTTTCTTTTGGGCTCAGGTTTCGGAGCATTACCAAGCAATATTTCCGGAAGGCGGATGGGATCCTGGTGATGTACGACATTACGGCTGAGTGCTCCTTCATGGCAGTGCGGAACTGGATGAGCAGTGTCCAGGTGAGAGCGAGGCAATGGCTCTCTAACGCTGGCCCTGCTGCCACCTCTGCCTCATCTCCCCTCTGGGAGCAACWCTCTTGGAGGCCCCAGGAGGTCCTGCTGGCCTTGGGAAGATGAATTATCACAGCAGATGCTATGGGTATTGCCTGTGGTAGTGAGTTTTGGACCAGGTCCTAGTAGTCCTAAGGAAGCCAGTGGTAACCCTTTAAATGAGTTGGGATGTTTCTATAGCAGAAGCCAGTGGAAGCTGCCAGAACAGCGGCGTGCATTTGTAAGCAGCCTGTGTGCATTGGCAACGTCTCCTAAACGCTGTCATGTCAGACCGGCGCTGGGGAGAGGAGCTCTCCTGGTGTCCAGCCTATCCACAGGGAAGAGAGACAGCCCTGGTGCGTTTAGACTCAGACCTGCAGCATGCATGTACAGTGCTTTGCGCAATCACATCCTGATTGCTTTGAAATTTCTATATAAGACTGTGTAACATTAGTAACAGCTTCTCTCTTTACTTCTTTTTTTCCCCTCGTTTGCTGTAGCTTTAACTGTTGATTTTTCTTTTTTTGGTGACTGTATATCACTTCGCTAGGGTTTTGCTTTTTTTCCTATTTTTACTCCCAAACTCTCAACAAAAACATTGATGACTATTTCTGTGAGGCTTGTGTCTGTGTGAGGAGACAGAAATACTTCAGTCTGTATAATTTAGATATGTTGTGTGTAGATGACTCAAAGTTGAAGTGAAATTGTCAAGAGTGGTTTTTTATTGGGCTGAGTCTCAAAAATCAAGCAAAAAGTGAAATTAATGTGGGTGGTGGGTTTTAGTGTTAGGCCTGTTTCACAGGCCTGTTAGGGGGAAAAAATGTTTAGCTATTTCTTTAGACTCTAAGAGACAAAGGTTAAGATTTCSAAAGCTAACCAGCTGCTGAAAATCTGTCTCCTTTCAGGACTGTTAAACTAAACACACCAGAAGATGAAAGCAGCCAAAATCTGTAACCTTTAAATATCTCTCCCCTTTTCCTTCCCCTTACCTTAGTATTTATCTTGCTTTGAAACCTAAGCTGTTTTGGTACTGTCGATCATCCAAGGCAGTTAAGTTTGGAAATAATTTTGAGCCACATTCTGCAGTCCTTACTTTGGTGATTTCCTAATGGGCCCTGGAGAGGGAGTTTTACGTAGGTAATGGGCTCCAGAAATCACCTAGGACTAACAGGTACTGCCGAGGCCCTATGCAAGAAAGGGTCTCTGCTTGGAAGCTGCTTAGCCTGCTTGGCCAGTGGATTTTCAGCTAAGGATGGTTGAGTTCAGGACAGCACATCAGATGAAATTATTAAACAAACATTATTGAACTTAATAAGAAACCCTGTCTGAACTTAAATTTCCGGTAGCCTAGTAGGGCAAATTTGCTGCTCTTCAGGTTTCTTATTTCCCAGAGAGGAACTTGAATTAAGTCCTGTCTCCCCTCTCTGTGCACCCCAGCTGTACACTCCAGGCACTTGGAATATATTCCCGTAGTTTAAACTTCCCTCCGCAAATCCCTGGGGCCACTTGTGGAACGGTCCTTTTAGTGAGCAAAAGGGAATATTTTGGCAGCTCCTTCAGGGACCCTGATTCTGCTCCCACTGAAGTTAGTGGCAAAGCTCCTGTTTACATAAGCTGAAATAGGATGTGCTCCAGGATATTTCTGTCCCTCGGACGAGTCTCACGGGTGCTTTGCTCTGTTCTTTTTGCAGGAAGGTATCGAGGATGGAGCTGTGATCTTTCTGCTTGGAAATAAAACGGATGCTGTGCCGAGAGGGGCCCGGAGTGTGCCCAAGGCGGAGGGGGAAAGGCTGGCAAAGGTGTGACTCTGTGCTCTCCTGCTCTGCAGCCTCCCTGCGGCTGTGAGCAGGGCAGCTTGGCTGGAGGGGAGCCCTTCCGAACTCAGAGCCATTTCCGAATATGGTGCCTTCCCTCTCACCCCCACCCGTTCTCCAATGCAAACAAGTGCCAAGGTCCCTTGGGTAGCAGGGAGGATGAGATGGCCAGCATGTGGCAGACACCTGAGGCCCTTGAGGAATGTGAAGGTGCTTCTCCGTGGGCTGGATGCCTCCTGACAGTGATGCTCAGCCTTTCTGGGGGGAGCATCCATGGCCATTTTCCTGTTCATTCTCCCATCTGATGCATGCTCTGCACAGTCCTCCTTCGCTCCTTGTGTTTGCATGCCCTCCTCCTCCTGCCCAAGTGAGGGGTGAGGTACCACCAGGCGTGCTGGGTGGGGGGAAAGGGCTGGCTCCCGAGGGTGCTGGTGGATGGTGCAGGGTGCCCGCAGCAGACCGTGGGCCTCGCTCTGCTCTCTGCAGGAATACAAGGCTGTCTTCTACGAGTGCAGCGCGATGACTGGCTATAACATCGTGGAGCCCATGCTGCACATGGCCAGGTCAGTGAATGGGCTTAATCTGAATATTTAGTCAGAAAAGCTTTGTATAATATCCCAGATTTTAAGACGTCATTTTCAGTTTGAAATCTGTATGCACCTATAATGGTTTTTCTTCCTTACTGTATTAAGCATTATACGGAATGTGATATTTTGGTGGCAATATTTTTGAAAGGGGATAGATAAAGTACTTTGTAAGGCTGAAGGAAGTTTGCTGTAAGATTCCTGGGTTTTAAAAAAGCAGTATTTTTGAAAAAAAAAAAGTATTTGAAATTTTGCAACAAAAATATCCTCTTGCTTTCTCTTATTGCTTCCCCTCCTGCTGCATCATCTTTGTTAAATTCACAGCAGGACTTAGCTATTTAATAACTGGGATGATTTACATAGTAGCTAGGTGAATCATATCTCCCACAGCACATGCCTTCGACACGCTTTATTGCCATGTGTCTGCAGGGGATGACCCAGGCAGGTGAAGCGAGCAGCCCGAGATCCTACCATCAGTCTGGGAGCTTGGAGATAAGGCACAGACCACTCAAGCCCCAGTCTGGTGCTGTGACAGCCATGCCGTCCCTTCTTGTACATGTTGAGTCTTTCTCCCTGGTCCTGTCCTCCTGCAAATTCATGCTTATTTTCTGTGTGGTTTATTTACCCAACCTCCAAACAAGCCCAGCTTTTTGTCTAGTCACTTTTCAACACCCTACATGGCCCTGGCTGATGGGGAACAAAGGGCACAGACAGATGCCTTGGCAGGAAGAGCTCAGTATCCAGGCTGTGTTTTTGATCTGTGCGGCTTGTTCCAGGTTACTGACAGCACAGGAAGACAGGCAGAGGGAGACTGCCCTGCAGCTGGAAGATGTCAGCAGGAGGAAAGGGTGCTGCACCTAAGGCACATCAGTGAGTCAGCAAGAGACACGTGCCAACACTGGTGCACGAAGCTGGGCTCCTTTTGAGCAGGCTGAATCTGATGGTATCAGCTCTGCAGAGACTCGGGGAAGGTGCAAGTTTTCCCCAGCTGGGAGTATTGAGGGACTAAATCAGGACAAAATGTACATATTATCTGTACTGTTCCATTTCCCACTTTGGCACAGAGCCCTGATCTCTGGAGGCCTCTGCTTCTTTGGAGGAACTCTGCTGGTATTGCTTAATGGCACAAATTGGGCCTCCTTTCTCTAGCAGCCGCTTCTCTGTAAAATGATGAAGTCTTGTTCCTTTTGTGTCTGGCAAAGATGTGGCTTATCAGCAGAGAGTGCAGGACATCATGGGCATTGTTTTAAATATATTATGTTATTGTTAACTGTGTAAGAAATAAAGAGATTATTTTAAATTTGGGCTGACTCTAGGTAGTGATCCATCTCTCTCCAAGAACAGCATCTCCTCTTGGTTCTGTAAGTGCAGAGCCCAGCTGAACACCTGCTCAGATCAATGGGAAGGCCTCCATCAGTTCCCATAAGATCTGGATCCAGCCCGCTCTATTTACTGGGCAATTTGGGTTGACTTGCCAACACTGTAGTTAACCAATTCCATTTTTGGATGCAGTATGATCTGGTAAACCATTCATCCCAATGGCTTCTGCATTTTGTTACCCTGTCGGACCTTGGTACTGTCCTTCTCATACTGTTTACAGAACACAGAGCAGTTGCCCTGGGACTCACAGGTGACTTTATAAAACAGGTGCTATTGTTTTATAACCGCCTGTTGYGGGAGCTGTGCAGTACCTACCGGGGTGCCATACATAGCCTGTTTTAAGGCTGAATGCTGCCTGTTTCCTGCCACTTTCGTACTCTTTCCTGATAAATCTCCAGCAGTTAGGAGTTGACTTCTCCGCAGTACTGAAAGGTCATGCCCAGATCCCATCTTTCCGGCTTGACTGTAATTCTTTCAAATATGCTTGGTGTGGAAGCACAAGGCAGCTGCCCCAGCTGTGAAACATACCTAATCACCTTGCAGTGACCTTGTGGAATAACCTGTTTCCTGGCAAAGGGCCTGAGCAAGAGCAGAATTTGAACCTGTGTCTGTTGGGAAAGGTTTTGCTTGTCACCAAGGAGTGGGGCAAAGCATGGGGAAGTGAGGGGTGAGATAGGAATGGGCTGTCGGGTCTCTGGGCCCACGTAAGCACCTTTCAGCTAGCCTGACCCTGTGGGACATTTGACATAGCCGTTGCTGTGCTTGTGCATGAAGCCCTGTTGCTCTTTGGGCCGTGATGCTTTCTGTGTTTTGTAGCTCAGTCACCCTAAAGGCTTGTGGGACTAAGCGAGCTTTTTGTAATGCCCTGTCCCCTTTATTCTTGAGCCTGTTTCTGTGTGTGACTGAAATCTTGGGTGCAAGATGTGAAACTGCAGCTATGAAACTGTCTGCCCAGCCTTATGGTGTAGAGAATGCCTATATTTATCCACTGTCCTTCCTCTCTTGAGATAAGGCAATTACTCGGACTCCAATTCTGAACGTCTGTTTGTTGCCCAGATTTCTCTGGGAATATCCCATGCAGGAAAAGTGCTCTGAGTCACTACAGCCTGTCAGCATTACCAACATTTTCCATAATCCCTCCCTATGCAGTTTCCTTCTGATAGGAAAGAGGAAATTTCTCTCCAGAAGAGTAGGATTCCTGACCAAGGGGAATAGCTAAAGATAATGAGCTCCCAGTCAGTCCTTACTGCTGACTGGCTGTGCTTCATGCTGTTGAACAGCTAGCGGATTCAATTACAAAAACACCTTTCAGAGACCAGGAAGCAGTAAGTTAGAAGAGATCCTGCCAGGGACCAGGGCTGTCGTTTACTCTATACACAGCACCAACTGGGCTGCCAGCAGAACTGCTTGTGATAGCAAGAAAGTATGTTTGGGAAGCGAAATCCTCTCTATTGTCCTCAGAAAACATCTGTAATCTTTAGATTGCTCAATGATAACCCAAACACGGGCATGGCTTTCTTGTTTTCTAGCCAGTGTGGCTCTGAAGGAACCCAGATGTTGTCACTTGTCTGTCCCTGCTGGTGGTACCTACAGTAGGTTTATAAAAGCTGATTAGGAACCCTCGTTTTGGGGGCAGCACAAGAGCAATTCATCCTGTTTTGTTTTTTTTTCTCTTTAAAGCAGCCAGAGTTTGGCTCATCAGGGAAGGCAGTGCAGAGAAGAGAACTGGGGGAGATGCTTCCCAAATGTCTGGGGACAATGTAGTGCTTTCAGAGGGGGCACATTGTCCACTTATGTCTATATTTCTAGAACTAGACATATTTAATAATATCTCATGCACCCTTCTCACTGGAGTTAGAAATTTGGTTGTTCTTCATCCTTGTGCCATGGCTCAATTCCAGCTGAATTAGATGCTTTTGTGTGTTACAGAACTAATCTCTCTGCATCTTCAACCAGAGAAATTATTACTCATTTCCCCTTCCATAAACTGATGATACAGTAGATACTTAATTTTAGCTTCTTTTTTTAGCAAGGACAGAGTGGACTTTTGTTTCAACCATGCTAGGGTGGCACAGAGTTTAAGCAGGCTGCACTTAGACACCAGTTAGCATCAGAGTGGGTGTTACATTGGATAGGACAGGGATCTTTCCTTGTCTCTCCACAGAATATTTCAGTTTCTGGTTGGAAAATCTAGACACTTCCAGTCTAGAGGGGCATGCTGTTGGTATTTGAACCTTTCTGCTAACAGACCCAAAGTAGGCTAGGAACCACTTTCCACAAAATTCCTTATTTTACTAAGTCCCCCTATTTTTTGTCAGAATCTCTCCTGCTTTCAAACGGTAGCCTTGGGAGCAGCCATCCTCTGCAAGCAATTGCAGGAAACTGCAGCATAAATAAAAGCAGATAATGGTGGTATCCTGAGATGGTATGAGACTAAGACAGGATGCAGAAATAACTCTGCCTGGGGGGTTATTCCTGCACTGTATTGGCTGCAGTTCTTGGTGGACAGGTGACTCTTTGCACATAATTTGTAAGGCATTTTGAAATCCTGTCACAAGAAAGCACTCCTACAGCCTGGGAGATCTACCCCGGCTCATGTCACAGTGCAGCTGTGTATACAATCGGAGCCAGGGGCAGAGGAGAAAAAAAACAGCTGCTCTAACAAGCAGCCAGAGTCCCCCAAAACTTCACACAGAGGCAAAGGGAACCCACTCTGCCTTTAGTTTTACTTCTTTCATGTTAATATGTTATGGATGAGCATAACAGGATTAGCCTGCCAGCATCTCTTTGAAAAGCTAAAACGGTGTTTTTTAAAACTTTCCCACAGAACAAATGCAGGAATCCCAAAGGCTTGGGATGTTTTTTCTCTTCTGCCTGTAACTGTGATGGATAAGATATCAGGGGGAAAAATACCCAGCTTATCAAATAATGGAATTACTAGCATTACCAGAAAAAAACTCACGTAGAATAAACAAGGATCCTGATTCTCTGTTCTCCTTACCGCAGTCATCTCCACTTGAACACGCTGGAGACACGACAGCATCTTACACCCACCTCGCGTGCCTCCCTCTCAGGGTGGAGGCCCAGGCAGCAGCGTGGCAGAGCCAGGGTGCACGGACAGCGCAGGGCTCACCGGCAAAGGCTCGCGTCATCCCTCAGCAGTTACGCACGTGCATCCGGCTCTTCGTGGGCTTTCCGGGAGTGTCTGCTGCTCCTTCCAGGGCGGCTTGTTCCTGTGGCACCGCTGACACCCCAAGGCATGCCAGGGTGCAGCTACTTGCAGAGATACGCCAGCTACTGTGGCACCACTTGGGTTTCTTTATTCCAGCAGCCTGAACTCCAAGGGACATTTTCCACTTATACACATTTAATCAGTTCCTGCTATGGGGATCATGCAGTATCTCCTGGATTATTTTCTGTCCTGTTAACTATTTTCTGTTCATGTCTTTCTCATGTACTTTTGACTTGGTTAATTGCTTACTCCATATATATTGAACAAGCATCTGTGCTCTGGTTATAAACAGACCTTGTGTTCAGTTCATGCTCTATATCTTTAACACTCTGGATATCTCCTGTTCCATCTATCTTTCCAGTACATCTATAGTACTGCAGTTTTGAACCCTGTTAGCTCTTTGAGCCACTGTCACAGAATCACAGAATCACAGAATCACTGAGGTTGGAAGGGACCTCTGGAGATCATCTAGTCCAACCACCCTGCTCAAGCAGGGTCACCTAGGGCACATTGCACAGGATTGCATCCAGGCGCATTTTGAATATCTCCAGAGAAGGAGACTCCACAACCTCTCGGGGCAACCTGTTCCAGTGCTCTGTCACCCTCACAGTGAAAAAGTTTTTCCTCATGTTAAGATGGAAGTGTCTGTGTTTCAGTTTGTGCCCATTGCCTCGCGTCCTGTCGCTCRGCACCACTGAAAAGAGTCTGGCCCCATCCTCTCGACACCCTCCCTTCAGATACTTGTACACGTTGATAAGATCTCCTCTCAGCCTTCTCTTCTCCAAGCTAAACAGGCCCAGCTCTCTCAGCCTTTCCTCATAAGAGAGATGCTCCAGTCCCCTAATCATCTTTGTGGCCCTTCGCTGGACTTGCTCCAGTAGTGCCACATCCCTCTTGTACCRGGGAGCCCAGAACTGGACGCAGTACTGCAGATGTGGCCTCAGCAGGGCTGAGTAGAGGGGGAGAATCACCTCCCTCCACCTGCTGGCAACACTCTTCCTGATGCACCCCAGGATACCATTGGCCTTCTTGGCCACAAGGGCACATTGCTGCCTCATGGTCAACTTGGTGTCCACCAGCACTCCCAGGTCCTTCTCAGCACAGCTGCTTTCCAGCAGGTCAATCCCCAACCTGTACTGGTGACTGGGGTTATTCCTCCCCAGGTGCAGGACCCTGCACTTGCCTTTGTTGAACTTCATGAGGTTCCTCTCTGCCCACCTCTCCAGCCTGTCCAAGTCTCTTTGAATGGCAGCACAGCCCTCTGGTGTATCGGCCACTCCTCCCAGTTTTGTATCATCAGCAAACTTGCTGAGGGTGCACTCTGTGCCTTCATCCAGGTCATTGATGAAGAAGTTGAACAAGACTGCTTATTACTTATCTAGCTGCTTATGAGTCACATTCATACATCAGCTGCACACCGACAATAATTGGGCTTCAGATTCTTCATGCCTGCGAGGCATAGTTTATATGTTCATTAAGCCAAGCAGTTTAATAAGGCCCAGGTCCTGCAAACACTAGAGTAGCTATGTGCCTTTTCTTAGTCCAGTAGAACTGGCCAGGTGGAGTTYGTTTTTTTAAGGCTATGTATCTAAATGTTTACAGAAGTTGCATTTGTGCAGTTCTGGGTAGAGGTGGTGGCAGAGGGTCCTGCAGGTGAGCAGGCAGGAACAAAGAACACGTTCAAAGGGCAAAGTATTGCCGAAAAGCCCTGCAGTGTCATTTCCTGCATGATGTGACCGTGCCGCTGGGTCTGTGGCTACTCCAGTAATAAGTGGGGGAGGAACAGGGTCTTGTGGTATACGTCACCTCTGCCTTCCTGGCACAGCCCACAGATGCCGCACAGACAGCAGTGCTGTCTAACTACGCCCGTTTGCTGACCCAAATCTGCCAAGATGGGAGGTTATGGTTTCTTGTTTGTACATGAAATCCCTGGACACAGGAAGAAGGCAGCCAAGTACAGCTGCCCCAGGCCCTGCCAAGGAGGGTTTGGGCACTAGGTTGGGACATACGTCTCTTTTTTCTTTTTTTTTTGCTCCTGGCGCTGCCACATGCTTTCTGTGAGAATCTGAGCAAACCTCTAAACATTGAAGTATGATTAGTCACCTGAGTCACTTCTATTTAATCACTTGGCTCCCCAAGGGCTCTAAGCTAAAGCCCAGTTAGGTTCCCAGAAGGCTGAGGAGACAGGAGTAGKTTTTTTTTTTTCCCCTTGTGGTCCTTTTCTTTCATAATGCTGCTTATACTTAAAATGGAACTTTTATGCTTTCTTATTTTCACTTCATACCTGGATTTTTCTTGCCCCTTCCAGTTCTGTGTGAAGCAGGCTCTTCTCTGCTGCTTTTGGTCTGACATGGCCCCTATTCTTTTGAAAATGCTCCTTCTCTCAGCCTTTCTGGGGCTGCAGTGCCCTCTCTGGTTCCCTGTAAACTGATGAATATGATGAATAAATAATGCAAAACAAAACTGTCATGGAGTGAGTCTCTCCTAACAGTCCACGTGTGGCTTCTTGGGCTGGCTGTCTTGGTGTCTTGCCTAAAAAAAGTGTGGTATCAGTTTATTAATCTGTTCACTCACTGTGAGGGGGGGGATGGAGCAATTTTGAGTTGGGGAGACGGGCAGGAGAGTTTCACAGTAGAGACAAACACCCGGGAGGTCCTAATCTGGTCTTTTCCCTCCCTCCCTGCTCAGATCTCAACTCTTCCTCCCTCTCATCCCCCAAAAGCTGTGTGTTGAGACCACTCAGCCACCAAGGGCAGTGAATGAGGGTCTTTCCTCTGTGACCAGTCTCTGTGTGAAGCTGTTTCTTTGCGCAGAGGTATTTGGACAGAAGCTGAAATGAGATAATGGAAGGATGAGGCAGGCTGCCAGTCAGGGCTTGATTTACAGGATGGTTCATGAAAAACTCCTTAACAAGCAGCTCCGAAGCATAAAAGTGAGCCTAAAACTCGCATTCGTTGCAAGGTAGCGCCTTCGGCAATGGGAACGCCAGCTTGTGCTGAAGGCGGTAAGAGCCGGAGGTCGCTGCTGACAGAGGTTTAGCAGGCTTGCACAGCGCTAGCAGCTCCAAGCCCTCGGAAAGCGTGCCGCGGGTGCCGCTGGCGTGTGACAAAACTCCGGATTTCAGGGTGTTTTTGTTTTGCCGAAAACAAGCGAAGCAGAAGGCGGGCTGCGGGGCGACGCCATGCCGGCGGCAAGGGCCGCGCTGGACGCGAGGGGCCCGCGGCGGGAGGGAGGCGCCCTCCCGGCGAGGGACCGCCCCGCGGGGTCGGGGCGGCGGCGCCTGCTGGGCGTCCCGGGGCCGGGCGGGGCGGGCCGCACCGCGCCGCCCTCCTTCTTTCTTCTTTCGCTGCTCTCCTCCCCCGCGGCGCGGCGGGTCCAGGCGTGAGGCAGCGCAGAGCGGCTCCGGTCGCTGCGGAGGGGTGAGGCGGCGCGCCCCCGAAATGGCGGCCTCTCGGGGCGGGCGGGGGCGGCGCGCGGCCCCCCGCGGCCGTTAACGGCGCGCGCGGGACCCCCTCCCTCCCCCCTCAGCCGTTAGCGGGGCGCGCGGGCGGCCGTTAGCCGGAGCGGCGCGCGCGGGACCCCTCCCTCCCCCCTCAGCCGTTAGCGGGGCGCGCGGGCGGCCGTTAGCGGGGGGCGCGCTGAGGGGAAGGGCGTCGCGCTGTGGAGACGGGGCTGGCTTGTACCTGAAACCGGAGCGGCCCCTTCCTCGGGGAAAAGGGCAGAAATAATAGTAATAATAGTAATAATAATAACAATAGCATAACAACGATTAATGACATTTAATAGTAATTAATAATAATAGCTAATAACATCCACCTGCGGTGTGTAGGACCCGCTTTGCCGCCTGTCAGAAGATGCCTCGGGAGCTGGTGTGCCTGCCCGGTGCGGTCGCGACGCAGGGCTGGCCCCGCAGCCGCGGCTGAGGGGTGCGTGGCCTGGGCCGGTGTCCCTGCGTTTAGCCACCCGTGCACCCCCAGGGCATCTGCGGTGTGTCCCACGAAGGGTGCCTGCCCGGCAGGCCAGCGTGCGGCTCTGACAGTCAGGTGGCTCCTCTGTACCTGCCTGCGATCACCGAAGGGCAGGTGTAGCCCTTCAGTTGCAGGACTGTTTTTCTTCCCAAAGATGCACAACACTTTTTAGAACTTCTCCCAGGTTTTGGGTTTGCATTTTTTAGATGTGTTCTTTATTTATTGCGGGAAGTTCAGAAGCTTTGCACAGTCTGTGCATTAGAAAGATGTTCTGAATGCTGCCATAATCTTGTGAAACCGTGTTTATTTCCCTCTGTCTTGTGTTCAACTATATTTCCCTTTTGTTCAAGTAAGACATGGCCTTTATGCTTAGCTTGTAGAATCCTTGGAGGCAGAGGAGGGGGAGAGAGGCCTTGTTTGCTGGAAAATCCAGACTATGTTCCCTTTTGTTTGCTTTCTGGAAGCTGAATCAGACCTGGTGATGGGTTATTGTTGCACCATAGTATCACTTGCCATCTTTCCCTTAAGTTCTTGCTCCATGTCATCTTATGAAGAGCATAAATTGTTTTTAAAAAATCCTGACTTTTCTCAAGGGCTTGTCAATCAACCTGCTGCAATAGCCTATTGGATATTAGCAGTTATGTATCTCTATTTCAGGCTACTCTGTAGCATCCTTTAAATTACCTTAGTTCTCTTCCTTCTTTCCCCTACACAGTTTCTTTTTTTGCTCTGAGAGTCTATTAAGTTGTGTCTGTTAGCGCAAGGATTAATTAAAATGACATCACCCATCAGATGTAATGTGCAGTAGCAGCCATTTTGTTAAACAGTTTGCAAACAAGTCCCTTATGCCAAAAAGTGTCTCCTTGCCATGTGTGAGGCCATCGTCTAGGTTCTCAGAGAAGCTTTTGGCATAAAAAGATACCATCTGGGTACTATTAAAACAGAGGGGTCTCTGAACGTGTCTCTCAAACATGTCTCAGCATCCAACAAGTTTGGACCCTGATTCTGACTACAGACAATATTAAGTGCTAATGTAATATTGCCAGTTAAGCAGGGCTGCTAGTAGACAGGAGACAGTTAAATTCATAGTAAAGCAGGTGTTGCAGAAGCCTACTAGCCTTTGATATCAATTTAAGTCTAAAATTCTTAGTGTAACTGCAGGTTTTATAGGCATCTGGTAGCAGGCCACTGTCAAAGACACAATAATGCTGGCCTATGTACATGGATCTTCGGTCTGGCTGCTCTTATGCTCCAGTTTTTTTTAGTCTGGTGGCCTTGCTGAAAGCTTGGGTGTGAGTGGGAGAAGCTGGCAGCCTTTTGAGCTCTTGCACACAATTATCTTGTGATCATATTTTTTCTTTGTAGTTTTCTGATGATGTCCTTTAAGTTCCTGACCTAAATATCTTTCTGTGTGTATGTTGTATTTCTGCAAAAAGCATGTTTCATTCCCAAACTGTCATGTATATTCTCTGGCCTGTGTCTCACAGCTTTTGGTAAATAGGTGCTAACCTTCTTGGTAGAGTCCTCCTGAGATAAGGGAGAATCACCGCCCTTGGTTGCCTGGTAGAATGTCCTGGTAGTCCCAGCCGTATGTTGACTGAAGTAAATATGACCATACTTCTTCTGTTTGCTTGAGATGACATCCCACATATGACAGCTCTTCTCCAGACTGGTTTCCTGCTTGGTGTTCTCACTGAGACAAGACATATCTGCCCATGTCTTTCCTCATGCTGCCTTCAGCCATTTCATTCCTGAGCCGGATGGGGTTAGTTCTTTCTGCTGTACATTTGTGGATGCTGGACAGTCAAGTTTTCTTTCTCTTGTCTCAAGGCAGGCCTGCTGCAGGAGGGTTTGCTCTTAGGGACAGTGCAGAGAGCAGAGCACTGAGTAAGAGAAACTGTGACAGCCCAGCTGGGATTGTGGTTGTCCTTCTCTTAGATCTGATGTAGAAGTAATCCCCTGAGTTAGCAAGTGATACCAACCTGAAAAGATTTTTTACAGACACTTAAGCTTCCTAAGCCTTTTGTATGGATGTGTCATGCCAATATGGGAATGGACAGGAAACTAAGGCAGAGTCATTTAAGTCAATGTTTGAGATAAACATGACCACGTTTCCTGCCTTCCAGGGCTTTCCACAGTGAGACTTTGTTATCGTGTGAGACGAACGGCAGCAGCACTTTGCAGCGTTGCTTGTTCTTTTGCTGCCAGGTGATATTATTAAGAGCAAAGCACAGCTTGTTTTGTCAGACTGAAGTATGGCACAGGAGAGACGGACTGTCTCGCCTCAGTCCCGCTGGCTGGCAAGCCCCGATAGCCCTGTGTAGTGTCATCAGCTCTGCTGATCAACGCAAGTACTTGTGGCAATGACGTCTGCTAGTGCAGTCTGGCACCCTGCCTCCCTTTGCCAGGCGCTGTGTGTGTCCCTCCTTGTTTGCAGGATTTCTGTGTTTCTCTCCTCCTACAACCCCTTGTCTTCCCCTAGACCGCAACCGATGCACCCAACCTGAGTGAGTGCTGGCATACTGATTCCTCTGCTAGTCTACTGCTATGCTGACGTACACTTAGTGTTGCTTCTCTTCAAGTACAGTAAAGCACTCGCAGTCTAAATCTTGGCTCTACAAAGGATATTTTCAGTGTGGCCTCCTAAAGTTTGTGCTGATGGGTGTGAGAGATTCTTCAGCAAGGGGGTGGAAATGAGCTGCTTGTATTCCTTTGTCAAGTAAAAACGCTAGATGGGGGTGGCTGATGTAGTGCTATCTATCCGCCATAGGGAATTCCTGAGAGGCATATTATATTATTCTCAGCTAATAATAATTGTTGCTCAAATCTGTAACTTTTTCCTGTGTACATACACAGGTCAGGCAACAGTTCCCTTGCTCTTGAGACAGCCCTGAAGGGACTGACTTGATCTGGGTGCCCACAGGCACATTGGGGTGTCCCACAGGCACATTCACTAGTTTGGCAAAGTTTGACTTCATCTCCAAGGACTGCATTGGGCTACTTCTTATGCACAGAAGGAAGAGACATGCATGTGTTACATGTGTCTGTGGGACTCCACAAGAATTCCTTGGGAAAGAAAATAATATACTAAACGTTTCTACTGCCATGCATACCTGGATGTAGCAAACTATCCTGTTTCTGCATGATTTAATCACTTGTCAAGCAATTCTCTTGTCCCTGTGTGTTTTCCTTTTGCCTTCTGCCTAAGACAGAAGCTCAGGGAAATAAAAGATGAGTAGACTAGTCCTGAAAAAACAAAAAAGGGGAACTTTTTAATTTTATGTCCCATTCTGCTTCTTCTGTTCTCAGTGATCTTGTCAGTCTTATTCTTTAAACCTCATGAAAAGATCCTCTGTACTCACCACCTCTACTCTCTGCTCAGGTCTGCTTCTGGCCTTGACATGAGGTTATCTCCAGCTGCTCCTTGAGCACGTGCACCAACAATTGAGGTTCTGGAAGGCCTGAGGGAAGGCGACTCTCCTGGAAATTTCAGTCCTTCTCAGCTTCCCTGTCTGTGAGGAACAGAAACCTGGTCTCTCTGGTTGTTTAAAGGCCCTCAAGATCCTGAAGATGAAGACTAGGTCTCCTTTGTCTCATTTGCTCATCCTTCCTTTCAAACCCTGAATGTGATTTTCCTCTTCCCTGTGCAGTTGCATGCACTGGCAGCCACAGCAAAGCCAAAATGAAGTGAACAGGGTCACTGTTCCTAAAATCTCTCCATTTTCCCATTCCTTTTTTGCATGGCTGCTTTTGCAAAGCTTCCCCCCAGGACAGTGGCCTCTGTTTCAATCTAGGAGAAATGCCCCTTCCCCTGTCGCCACCACCCCCATGCTGGAAGCCTCAGTGTGGTGGGTGAGGTGAGCGACCAGACTGCAGCGTACGGATGAGGTGTTGTGACAGGTCTGCCGAGAGCCCCGCACACCGTCCTTCCTGATGGTGCCAAAGGCCGTCACTGCTCGACCTGGTTGGCAAGTATCAGTGTTACAACTGGAGCATTGCTGGCGAGTGTAGCTCCTGCCTGGGCCCTGCTGCATCCTGCCTGTCGAACTCTGCCTGCGGTCTCCACAGCCCGGCAGCGGAGGAATGAATCCAGTCAGTGCTAGTAGGCCCCTGTCCCGGCTGCTGCACAGTAATAACAGTTAGGAAGAAAAAGAGAGACCAGGAGGATAGTTTCTATTTTGCACCTCTAGTATTTTGTGCCAGAATAAGAGGTGTGTTTTGGGGTCTTGGCCACATTGTAGTATGACTGGCTGTGTCTGTGTTTTTAACCTAAATTCCTCTGGCTGGTTGGGTGGTTACGATTCTTTGCTGTAAAAGTGCTATGCAGTTCTGTAGCTGTATTTCAGGTAGTAGTGAAATAAGCTTGAGATGTGACTGAAAGTGTAGCTGGCTCCTTAGAGGGATACAAGCAAAGGTAGCTGCAGTGACAGATGCCAGCTGGGGTCTTCATGGAAGTTATTTGTATCTATCTATCTATCTATCTACGTGTGTGTACTTTGTGCATGCTTTTGATGCCAGCAATCCTGGACAGTGGAGGCAGGATACTGGTCTCATGGGATAAAGGAGGGCGGTCAGGAATTACTTTCTGTGGAGGTTAACAGAGAGGTCCTTGGCAGCGTGGTGCCTGTATCCCTGTAGGATGCAACACCTACATGGCATTTTTCCGTTTTTTCCATCTGCAGCGGGTGCTGCTGTGTGTAAGAGGTGAGAGCGTGTCTGAGTGAGGGAGCACAAAGGAAGCAGGAAGTGGCACAGAGAGAAGCAGAGACAAAATATCCTTAAGAAAGGCAGGAAATGAGAAATGAAGGAGGTGCGGGAAGGGGTGTTGTTCCGATCAAAGGGTTGATCCTGGCAGCAGTAACGAGGCTTTATAAGGAATAACTGAGCCAGAAGTAGGTAACATAAAACGTTTCGCGTTGACTGTTGTTCCTTATCTGTTGCCAGTACTAGATCTAAATTCAAAAGGAGCAAAGTTCGCTCTTCCAGCCCCAGTCCTCTTTCCTTCTGTAGGTGCTTAAAGTAGTCAGTGCATTTTTGTGTGTGCTTTCCTAGGGACAGCTCTCTTGATTATGCTAGAGATAAACAGAGCAGTGGGGAAGTGGTGGGGCAGTGGAAGGAGCTGTGAGGCTCCGTCTAGGTGCCTGTGCTTAGATGGAGTTTGTCCCTGTAGCTGCAAAGTGAAGGGTCCACGCTCCTAAAAAGCTGTGGAGTTGGGCTAAAATCTGCAGTGCATTTCCCAGATGTCTTTGTCCCCATAGGAGCGGGGCAGGTTGAGAGGAAACAAACATATTCTGGAGATGCTGTAGGAGTAAGATCTGGCTGTACTTTACAAATGGGTGAGGTGAAAATAAGTCTAATACCTCGCCCTGGAAAATATCTGCTCTTATGTGGGAAAATGGGAGCATTTCTTGTAGGCAGGAGGAAGTCGGTGTCATATACAGGTTTACTGGTGACACCTACAAATAGGCTTTTTGAAAGAAGGATAGAAAGATTTTTTGATAGAAGGAAAGAGGGTTTTGGGGGCCAAAACATGAGATGTGTTGTGATGCAGTCAGCGCTCTACTGAGTTCTGGTGGTAGATGCCTACACGTTTCTGAGTGTTGGTGATGTCAGAGCAGGGTGTGTTTCCACTTCTCTGCTGGCTTGTAGTTTTTATTGCCTGCCTCACTGGTAGATTATGCACGTGCTTGCTCTCGGCACTAACGCTTTGCAAAGTATAGTCTCTGATCCGTCAGCAATACCATCAGTGTGATTACAGGCCCTCGGTTCAAATCCGTAACGTAATAGTCACTGGTATCCTTATCGCACCACTTTCAATGAAAGGTCATATTTAAGGAGGGGATTTAGCCTCCTTTCTAAACCTTGAGATGTGTCTCCGCATAGAGCGGCAGACCACAAAATTTGATGTTACATATTTTGGGGGCTCTAGGTCTTGGTTCAACTTTTGGCTCTGCCAGAGTATATCGCTTCTCTATGGAAAATGAGGCTGGTAATGCCTGCTCTGGCTCTGTCTTGTGTATCTAAATTTTGAGCTCCTGGGGCTGAGATTTGCAGCTCTGTACTGCACCTGGCAAGTTGGTGATTTGGTCTCTCAGAGACATAGCTGGTGTACAGATAACAGATTCTTTGGATCTTTCACTGACAAAATCCTTTTAAAACTGTGACTGAGAGTGGCCGGAGGCAGGAATTTCTGGGGGAGGGATTTCTGTTGTGCGTGAAGTGGATCATATTTTGGGCCTCGCTGACCCAGGGCAGCAGCGATGCTTTCATAGTTTGCTCTCAGAGAGTGCTCTGATCCTCTGTGATCACACTGCTGGGTTAGAGAAAATATGGGAGAAGGACATTTTCAGTCAAATTTACACACTTGCTAAGGCAGCCTGCGGATGCCAGCCATGCCCACATTTCTGGCATGCCAGCTAGTGAGCAGGGCTTCTGGAGTGCTGGATGCAGCAGGAGTGAGTCATGGCTTGTGAATGTCAGTGTCTCTTATTAGCTTTGGTGGAATCCAGAAGGGAGGAGTTCATATCCCGTGTCCCCCCTACGTTGCCCTGGAAACAGAGGGGATTTGTTATTTTGCTTCTTGGTCGCCATAAGCTGCATGTGGAGCACCTACGGACCTCACGGGGAGCGGCGTGTGCAGTCGGAGCAGTGCGGAAGCCAGGCACACGGACATGCGTGTGGCAGACGCTGCCTCAGAGCGGCCCGCTCTGGAGCAAGAGCTGATCTCAGGTGCGAGCCTAATGCTGCGTGTAAGGCTGCCTTTAGGAAGAGCCTTTAAAACTCTCCACTTTCTTCCTAGGTGAATTCTGCCTTATCAACAGCTGGGCCATTTATTCCTTGAATATAAGCTCTGCATGTGTATGGGGAAGTGTTGAGCTTTGTGCTTGTGGATTCAGCTGCAGAAACAATTAATTGTGTTGCGGAGTAGAAAGGCTGAATCCAAACATATATGGAAGTACAACTTGCAAGTTGAAGGTGAATTTAAAGGTGAATTTAAACCACTGTAGTTACACCAGGAAAAATCCCTGTTGTCAACTTTCCTGGCCATTTGTCCTTGGGGAGCTGGTCAGGTTGTTGGGGAAATCTGGTCCCTGACTCACAGCTGTGCTGCAAGAAACCCAGAGGCAGGGAAAGGCGGACATGGTTGCAGGGGGAAAACTCTGCTTTCACTGGTGTCACAAACTTTACTTTGGTATTAGCCCAAAACTCCATTCTAGCTGTCATAGGTTAAATCTGTTACTGCATCAGTCTCCAAGTGGAAACAGCCGTATTTTAGAAAAAGGGAGTTTCCTTAAATTTGCTACTTCATCAGGATTTTAAACAAGTTTTTAGGGGAAAAAAAGAAAGAAAGAAAAAAGAAGCCATCTTGGTGAGATAAGAGCAGTGAGATAATCCAAATCAGTAATTTTATTGATACAACTACAGTAATTTAAGCAATAGTGTATTTACAGGTGTGCAAGTGGGAAACTGTTCCCCTGCGAAGAGAAAGCATCAGAATGTTGCAGATGAACGGCAAATCCACAGCTGCAGATCAGCAATGTCTGGGCAAGTTTGTACCTTTAAAAATCATGTCTGGCCAGCCAGGCCTTCTCTTTCTGCATCGCCCTGACCAAATAATTTTTTTTTTCGTGTGTCTGTGCACAACAGTAGTGGTTATCCAGCCAAATGCTGCTTTTCTGCATGCATACAGCTGAAGTGAGGACTTTTCTGAGTGGCMAGACTTGGGCACCAGAGCTGTCAGTGCTGAAATGCTTGTTAGTTTGAGGTTGGTAAAAGAAGGATTATAGTCTATGCCAGAATTGTTGTGGTTACTTCCAGCATGAATTTTAGAGTTCTATCTAAATTCTTCAAAAGCAGGAAGTGGCATTTGTTTTCTGGGTATTCCTGGATATCCTAGAGGGACCTCATTTTCAGAGTGGGCATTTAGTACTGAGTGAAACTCAGGGCTTTCTTGCACATCAAAGAGAAGGTACTTAGGTTCTTCAGAAGCTTTTGGCTGTGTTTTTCCTGGATTCTCTCTGGCTTTTCCTTTTAGTATTCAAGGGCTTACTGAGGGTCTTAAAAAACGTACTGGCAAACTGTGCAGTGAATTGCTTTTCCCCTCCTTGGTCACTGATGGTATGAGAGGTGTTGAGAGGCAGATAATGAGTCTGCCCAGCACTGGCTGTTTGCCRTGTTCCTATCTTCTGCACGCAGAGGAAAAAGCTCTGCTGCTTTTTGCTGAACTCAGAGTAGTCTGAACCCTGAGCATGTGCCAGTAATGTTTGGAGGGGCTCTGGAGGGAATGAACTAGGTGGTTACTCCCATCTCTTGAAATCTTGTGTCTCCCTGGAATTTGAGTTAGTCCAGGGAGTCCCAGAGTTGTAGAATGAAGGGATTGCTTTTAAAATTTCTTGCCGCATATCTTTTATTGTTAAGCTTTTAAGAGAGAACACTATAAAGACACATGGTTCCACAGAGCCGTTCAGGAAACAAGCTGATCACCAGCTTGTGATCAGCCACCAGCTGATTACCTTGAGAAATGCTTTAGTCGCATGCAAGGGACCTTGTGCATCACAGGGACTAAGTGGGTGAAGTTCTTCGACCTGTGTTGCTGTAAGAGTTCAGATGGTATGATATGGTCCCTCTTGACTTAAAAATTGACCTGGGGAAGGGGAGGAAAAGAAAAATAATAATAATAATAAAAAAAGGATTACTTTTAACTGCTTTTTGGCTTTCCTGTAATGAGGCATGTTCATATAATTCTAGGGTAACCTGAACTCACAGAGCCCCTGTAGCCAAGGTGTGTTGATGGAGAAATTCTTTGCAGGATTTCTCAGTTAAGTGCAAAGTCCAACCCGGTGTGTGCTCACATCTGTTAGAGGAACCCCTTTCCAGTTGCTTATTCCTGCCTGCTCTAAATGAAGCAGGTAGATACCCTGAGACAGACTGGCCAAAGTCTAGAGCGCTTCGGTACTGATTATAGCTCTGTTCCCTTTATGGAGAGCTATGTAACCTGTGCACTTGAAGCAATACAGCTCTGAGAGTACCTGAGCAAGGCCAGCCCTGGTGCTGCTGCGGGCAGGTCTGTACGCAGACTGGGAGGGAGAGGTAGAGCGAGGTGTTTCAGGGAAGTGGTGGATGTCTTGGGGCTGGGGGATTTCTTTACAGCTTGTTGGACTATGCTCAGGGGTCAGGGACTTTTTTTTTCCCTGCCCCCAGCCTTGGTGTTGGGCCAGCAAGTAATTGCCTTGAGGACAGCCCATGCCTTCCAGTTATTTATTCACATGCTGATGCTTCCCTGTGAAGTTTGCAGGCTGTTCTAAAAACAGCTGCGTAAATGGTTTTGGTGGAGTCATTAAACCTGCTACACAAGAGAGGCGGAAGGGGGAGGAATGTTTTATTTTTGGCCGGGGGTTGTTTAATTTTTACTGGAAGAATGATCGTTTTCAAGGCAGCCTCATGCAGTGTCGATTGGGCATTGTTTTCAGCATTGCTCCTATAGCAACAGGAGAGAGAGTTCCTATGGACTGGATTCACAGCTCCAGGAAATGAAATGTCATTTAATTTGCCCTTGGCCATGCTGGATATTTGATCTACCTCCAGTAAAGTGTTTTTAGCTCTGGAAAGGAAGACAGCTTCTCAAAACGTTTAATAGTTGCTCCAAAACAGACCCCTTGGAGACATGGACATTGGGGAAGTATACAGATGATGGTCAGAAGAGACTTCCTGGCCCTTGCAGAAGCTCTTCTTAGGGACATGGTTAATTACAGATGTGAGAGTCTTCCCACATGAGGTGGCTGTTCTCGGTAGGAGGGAAGCTCTTGGGTGGGGAGGGAGCTATCACTGATAGCTCTCTAGTCTGCCAAATTAAGGTAAGACTTGTTGTAGCACTGTTCTGTGGCTGCATAACCTTCTCTTTTCTCTTCTGTCAGTGCACTGGGATGTTGCAGAATGCGTTGCCCCATTACTAGTACTGCAGATACTAAATCTGTTGCTGATGTGCTCTGAAGTCGTCTCTGGCATAGCTGGCACCAGTGCTGAGTTAACCAGCAACATGTCTGAAGTGATGAGACTGTCACCTTAGTTTCTGCTGTCAAATCCCTCCTCAGCTGCTTTTAAAATACAGTCTTTATGGAATTGAAACTGAGACTGGCTTCCTGGGAGAGATCTGTGCTGTGACTCCACAGATTTTCACTTTGCCTGTTTCCACTGCAAAAAAAGTGAGCAGGAACAACCTGATTAACGCAGAACAAACTTTACACAAAAGGTAAAGCTGGTGCCAGCTTTCTGTGCACCTCTTTGTTTACTGCTGTGCTCTCTTCAGTCAGGTCTCAGGCACAGGCATGGAAGTGCTAATAAGCAGCTTGAAGACTTTGTGTTGTACAACTTTGCTTTCTGTTGTGGTTTTCCAGTGAATGGAGCATAAATCTTGAAATGTGAGGAAACTGCATCCAAGCCTTCTCTCTGCTGCCAGTGTTCTGTCTGACTTTGGAAAAGTTGCTCAATCTCTGTGTGCTCCTGTGGAAATATTGCTACTTTTTCTCTTTGCAGGTTTGCTTTGAGGAGTTAAATGGCCTTTGAGGCTGTGAGGTTATATAGGACGTTGTGTCATTGAGAGGCTAGAAACGTACCCTATGGTGACACCAGCTGCCTTGTCTTTCAAAAACTGAATGTATTTTTGATGATGGGATTTAAAATCCGATGATTTGTTTGTGAAATAAGTGAGATGAAGATGATGGCCTGCAGTAGGTACGCGCCCAGTATTGGGGGTAGGTGGAAAATCTGCTGGCCTTTCACTAGTCAGCTGGGGCAATGCTGAGATTTGTGGGGAATGAAACTGAAAGCACCTTTGCAAAGAGGCTCTGCAGCCAAATGATTAGCAATGATATACTAACTACACGGCAAATGTCTGGACGTTAGTCTTTGCACTGAGCTTAAACCACTGTGTACAAAATGGTTATTTATAGAGGGTGATCAAATAGTTACAGTCACTGCGGTGTTTGGAGACCACTTTGAATTCATGTACAGAATTCCCTGAATGGTCTTCGGCGTGGCTGGGAGGATTATTACAGGTGGGCTTATTATTATTGGCTTAGTCCTAATACTGGCACGGCTACAGAGGAAGGGAGATTTTGCAAATATTCCCTGAAAACACTGAGGATCCAGTTGCTTCTCTTCTGGGAGCTGAGCTGAAAATGACAGGGTAATTCATACGAAGGGATCAGGAGGAAAGCTGATTCTGCACAAACTCTTTTGTTTAGAAATGCGGTTTAATGCTACTGATCAATTCACCAGTGCAGACAAAGCCCTGCTTTAAAAGAAAAACCCAGTGCCTATGAACAGAGATAGAAAACAGAATTAAAAGTACCAATAGCAGGCTGTAGTGAACACAGAGTTTGTCTTGGCTGTTAGCTAAGCCTGACCTATCTGAACTACTGTTTCTAGTCATGGCAAACCCTCATTGCTGTGAGCTTTCTACAAACGCACACCAGGCACTGATTTCTGGCGCTTCTAGTGAGAGAGTAAAAAGACTGTTATTGTTCCTCTTTTCAGTTCAAAGGCCAGTGAAGTGGTTCCTGTGTATAAATAGTGTAAAGTGCTTTGGGATCCTTTGGGATAAAGGGGGCCTTATTAAATACAAGATGATGTTGTTCGACACAGAAGGAGTTCCCATTAATCAAGCACTGAGTGCCTGTCTCTGGCCTGCCTTCTGGTTTTAACCAGGGCCTGTGTGTTTGAAGGGGCCTGTTGCTTTCCGCATTATCAAGTTCTGGGAGCAGTGGCCTGCGGCTTCATGATCTGAGAATATGGCTGTCTCTGTGTGTTTTGTTAGGACTAGAAAGCCTTATCAAGTGTTTTTGTTTGCTTTGTAGTGGAACAGTTCTAGAACACAAACACACACACTCCTGGGCATGCTTTTCTCTTGCTCTTTCTTTTTCTCTTGCTCTTTCTTTTTCTCTTGCTCTTTCTTTTTCTCTTGCTCTTTCTTTTTCTCTTGCTCTTTCTTTTTCTCTTGCTCTTTCTTTTTTTTTTAATGGTTGTGAAATTGGTTATAGACTAAGGTCCCTTTTATCCTCAGGTCCTCCTTTTATCCTGAAACCAGTCATCACCTCTCCCAGGTTTGAATAAACCCCTCATAAAATACCTAATACTCAGGAATGTGTTTGGTGATGAGCATATAAATCTTTGCTGAGTTTAAAATTAATCTCATTGTTATTTATGTTTCAGTAACTCCTTCCCCTGAGGAGTAAACCGTCTCGGAAAAATGAGAGGAACAGCTGAGTGCTCTTATCCTAAGAGACACCTCTTGTGCTGAAGGAGGTGGCTCCTCAGGTGTATTAGGCACATAATTCCTCATTGGATACCTGACTCTCATCATAATTAGTAGGAGTTAAGGATCTATGTCTGTCTTGAGAAGTATATTCAGAACAAATCAGCTAGAGCCATGATAGAAGAAATAAGTGATTTTGTAAGTGTGGCCCCTCAGACCCAGGGGGATGACAGATTTTTTAGGCAGCAGGTCTTTGACTCATCTGTAGAGGTGACGCCCAGGCTTAGAAGGTGCTGAGATGAGATCCTCCCAGATTCCCAGGACATGATCTCACTTACCTTTTTTAAGTTCTTCAGAAAGGCGTTCTCCCTGTGGAGAGGTGGAGCCAAGTGGGGTCCCCCAGGGATAGCCAAGAGAATTTATTTCTTGCTGAATGTACCTGGCTTTCTAAGCTATCTTCACCTGTCCAGGAACCGTTGTGCACAGGGTTGATAGAAACAGATGATGTGGCCAGAAATTGTTTTTTTGTACTTCTTGATTCTCAGCAGCCCCTAGAAGGCTTGAAGCAAGATTCTTTCATACTCGGTACTATACAAACAGTCAAGGAAAATTGCTCCCTGCCCTGAGGAGTGTGTAATCAGTTTAGACAAAGGGCAGGAGGAGATAAAAGCATGACGCTGTTTCCGAACTGTGGTCTGTAGAATCTTCTTTGTAAGTACTAAATATGTTTAGTTTCCATTTAAAGGTTCAGGGAGGAGGGTTCTAGACCCAAATCTGTTCTGCGTGTCTGCCTCAAACAAACTATAAATGGAAAAAAAAAATCCTGAGAAGAAGCTTCTTTGCCTCACTAGATGTCTGGCTCACATTTTGCTTTCTCCCTGGCCCTAGAGGCATAAGTACTTTGACTTTCCAGCATGATCTGGCATGCTGAAATAGAAAACAAAACATTCAGCTTTGTATCCTGGGGTGCCTTTTTCTTTTCTAAATGGGCAGGAGTGCGGGAGCAGCGTGAGGCAGACCTATAAATGGTAGGGCACGAGGGCTGCTCAGGGAGAGTTTGGGCTCAGCCTCAGGACCGAGGATGCTGCAGAGTTACTGCTTGCTTTGCAGGCAGCTGTGCTGTCTGTGTCTTCCCTCCTCTCCAGCTGTGCCTCCGAAGTGGTCTTTTGGCTACTGGAACAAGGGAGAGCTGCTGGAGGCACAGGCAACCAGGCAAAAGCTTTGATGAGGGAGTATCTCTGTGTAAATACTCAGAGAGCTGCAGAGCAAGACTTGAAGGCAGATCATGAGCCTCTGAGCAGCTTTCTCTGAGGAGAAGGAAGAATGCAAAGGGCTGTGAGCTGTTCAGTCTTATCCAAGCAAGGCAGTGAGTGTCTGCACAGTAAAACCTGCCACTACAGAGATGTTTTTTTAATATTGTCTGGTTGTTTGTCAAATATTATTTTAAAGCAGTTCCTGAAACAGATCATAGGTGTAGAAAAGTCTCCATTCATTTAAACAACCTATTGTCCAGCATGGTGCGCGACAGATCATTTAGTTTAGTTTATGATTCCAGTACTTTTCCCTATTTCTGAATGTCTCAAGAGTTGGGATTTCCACTGTTTCTCTAAAGAGATTCTTCTATGAGTTAGAGACTACATAGTAATGTGAGTTCACAAGTTTCTAGCACTTACCAGAGCATTCCTGTTCATAGGGAATGCTAGCAGGGGTAATCTATGCTGATCATAAATGAAGGTGTATTGCCTATACTATGCCAGAACAAGGCCTGCAGGAAACTCTCCTTGAAGTTAATAGAATGTTAAAATGGTTATGAACTGTGTTAAATTTCATCTGATAATCAGAAGTAAACTTTTACTCTTCCCAGGTGGTTTGCAAACACCCAGGCAAGTCAGGAAGCGTTACTGCTTCCATTTCCCAGTAAAGGCAATAGATAAGAGAGCTTAAGCCTTAGGCTGTGAAATAAGTAAGTGTCAGGGTGTAGATCAAAGTATCAGTAATTCAGTATCCAAACAGACAGATTAGGTAAGAAGAACTGGTATTTCCTTGTCTTTTCTCCATCCTGCTGCCAGCAATGCCAGTGGAGACAGATTTCAGGGGAGAATCAGATCTGCTGCTGTGGTATGAGGGTGAGATAGCTGAGGATATGGTGGTACAAACATATGCAGAAAAAATGGGAACCTCTGTCTTACAAAAGCAGGCCTGGTTTTGCAGCTATGCCTGGCCTCTTGCTCTTCAGGGGGCAGAGGGGATGCTGGAGGCCATTTCCCACTGTGACAGCCGTGTACAGCCTAGCTGCCTCCACAGAAATACAGTAAGGTTGCAGAGAAATTACTCCTGCTACCTTCCTGTAGCTTGTTGCTGATCCGTTCTAAAGGAGGCACTGGGATGGGAGGTCGAGGCCTTGCTCTAGGAGGATTGGCAGTGGCAGAGGAATTTGGGGGAACTATTTTCTGATGACCCAGTCTGCCAGGAGGTTACTTTGGTGAGAAGTTRAATGGAGAATCTCATGTTTGACTCAGCTCTGTGTTCAGGGATATTGTAGTTACCTTCTGGGGAGCTTGCCAATAGCTGCTGATGGAGCAGAGCCTGCCATGGTGCTTAGGACCTGTCTTGGTTATGCTTCAGCAGGAATGGAGGCTGAGGAAAGCAGCGACTTCCAAGCACCCCTTTTCTCTGCATGTTCTGGTTTGTGCTCCATTTCTCGAGGCTCCTAAGCCCTGGGAGCAGAGGATGGCTGTGTGCAGTGAGTTCTGACCCTACGTGCCCACTTCTTTGCTCTTCCTAGGCTGTCCTGAAATGCCTCTGATGGCACAGCTAGGGGCAGTGGTCGCTTTGAAGCACTATCACCAGCTAGGGCATCACATTGCAAGGAAGGGTTTTCTTCATGGGCTTTCTCATGGAGTTACTGCCAGGTCCTTTTGGACTCCTCTATTGTTGCCAGAATGGACTGTCACTGTGGTATGTATATGGCCTTGACAGAAACAATAGCAGCATTTACAGGACGTTGTAGACAAGTGAATATAAACCTATTCTGGCGGCTTCCTACCATTAGAAGAGCTTCACATTTCCCATTGCTGCAATGTGGGTTTCCCCTGTTATTCCATGCACACTTTCCAGTTTATTGAAATGCATTCATGGGGTATACTCTGAAGCCATGTGCCCTTCATTAAAAGGAGGGCTTGATGGCAAAGAGTGTTATCACATTCTGATTCCCAGAATAAAACTTGACATGGTTCATGATTCTCTGTCTCTCTTTTCCTTTCTTTTTCAGCTGTCTGCTTTCTTGAACCCAACAGAGGACAAGGGCCAGCAAGAAAGAGCGGGGAGAAAAAACATTTGTAGGGAACTGAAGATTTGCACTGCTGCTCCGAGTTGTTTTGGTGGTGAAAGGTCAGTACCTGGTCTGTTGACCCATGTTGGCTATCAGTTTGAGGTGGATGGTGGCACTTAGAAATTGTGTAAACCACAGCACTTCACCTACAAGCTTTAGAGCTCCTTTCTTGGGAAGGCTTTATTTAATGGCTTGTGGCTGCTTTCTGGGCTGTGTGAGGTCTTCTGGCAAGTTGATAAGCAGCTTGATGCTTTTTCTGCAGATGTTCCAGTGGGGTAGGTGAAGCAGTGGTAGTAATATTTTCATTTTTCAGAGAGAGAACTTGGACAGTGAGGTCATGTCTCCAACAGCTGGAGTTTAGCCTTCCTGGAGAATGAGGTCTTCAGTCATTTTGCTGAAGATAGTACGTCAGGTTATCAGCCCACGCCGGAACTGCACATACCAAGTAGAGCACGTCTGTTGTGTTTGCTGAGACCTGCCTCGGGGCCAGAGCTATCTGCTGTGCAGCTGGCCAGGGTGCCGGCATAGACACACTCCAGGTAGCCAGCCATACCTTGCCCTCCAGGCCAGCAGTGTGCCCGGTGGGCGTGTGAGGTAGCCACTGAGGCAGGGGCAGATGATACTGAACTTACAGCCCTTGGGAGCTACTCTTCCATAGCAGCGTAAATGCAGCCAGAGGGTCTGTTCTGTGCCGGGTCTTTCTTGTGTGCGCTGGCAAAGACGGGCGAGCGGGCTGCACTTTAGCCCTTGCTTATTGCCATTCGTTTAGTTGTTATGGGGATGAGTGCTGTATAAAGTGTAGGATGTTCCTGTTTCCCCCAGCTCATAAAAGTAACCTGTGAACTAGACATCACTGACATGTTGGACACCAGTTTTCTTGCCACTGCTCATTATTTTTAAGCATTGCTTTGTGTTGCCTTTAATGGCCTGGGAACTATTTCATTTGTTTTGGCAGTGTTTCTTCACCATCCATCAGATGCTGCTTCAGGGCATGTTGTGCAGAAAAAGCCTGCAGGCCTGCCTTTCTTTGCTGTGTAATTAACTCCTGTTACTGTGCAAGTTGAGGCAAATGTACTAGGCAAAGTCTGCGATGACTAAATGAATGTCTAGCCAGCAGGAGTGTGTGTGTGTGTGTGAATGTGCATGCCACGTGCTTTCTGAGCTGGGATGTAGGTGCATGCCTGCATATGCCTTTGGGCCTGCAAATGAAAATACAGTAGTCTGATGTGGGATACCAGACCAAGTCCTGCCATTGAGATTTTAGATGCTTCAGCACAACAAAACAGCTGTTTGTGCAGTGCTGTGTTCCCAAGTGCTCAGCACCCGGAATTGGAGCTTAAATGCTCAACTTCAAATGCAGTCTTGTTGTCTGGTTTGTCCTGAGGCCTTAGCCTCAGTAAAACCAGAGCCCTTGCAAACTGGGCCTTGGAATGGCTAACATTTGAAGTTGGCTTCTGCCTTGCCCAGCAGTCATGCACTGTATCATGTTACCCAGGTGGGAGGTTGTGACTTACATTCAGACAGGGGAGGAAAAATTCCCTTTTTTTTTTTTTCTTCTAGACATGGTTGTATAGATGAGTCAGCCTTTCCTGCTCCTTATTCTTCTTGTAGGTGCTTCCCTATTACTCTGTTCTCTAATACTTCATTGCTAGTGTATTTAAGCATCTCACAATCTTTAATGTATTTGAGCCAGCGCACCCCATAAATGTTTGCCACAATAGCTTTACCAGACAATCTTCTCAGTATAAGTATAGATTCTAGTAACCGCAAAAGAGGTTGTACTGCTTCTTTGGCCAAGATAATGTATATTGACAAAAGCACTTTTAAGGTGATGAAAATGCATTGCTGTAGGTCTTTTACCGATACAGCAAAGTCGCGTGGGGCCTGTCATGCCCCGCAGCTGTCATCCCTCTATCAGCAACAGTTTTCACTGCAGATCCGTACAACATCACTGGGTTTAGAGAGAGATGAGTGTCCTGCATTGTAGAGGAAGAACAGAGGCACGGGATAGATTAAATGACTTGCCCAAAACCATGCAGGAAGTGTGTGTCAGAGTAGAGAACTGAATTCAAGCTGTTCAGCTCTCAGTTCCTTGAATTAATCTTCAAACTATTCTCCGTCCCTTTTGTGTGTCGTTTCCTTTGCATTAATTTTGTCTTTGTCTTTCTTCTTTTCCCTCCTGTCTTTGTGTGTTTTGTTCCTTTTAGACTGTTATCTCTTCTTGTCTCTTACATTGTGGTGTGTGGGCATAGTAGGAATCTGTTCCCGATTTCTGGCACATTATATGTAAAGATACATCTCTTCATTGTACGACTAAATTTCACTGCCTTCACCCCATGATTACTTTTCTTTGTATTTAGCTTACTGATGAAACTACTGCCTATCGGAATAAACCAAATGAGCTTCATTGTGGCAGTGCTTTTGGTCTTTTAGCCACTTTTTCAATTAGCAAACACTTCTCACTATGAAGCTCATGTCTGACTAATAAGTTCTTATGCACTTGTAATTATACCCATGTGGCATGGCTCACCATTTTCTGTCCAGTGAAGAGCTTGTTCATAGTTATCTATGTGATTCAGCATAAACCTTTCCCTCGGTGTTTTGAAATGGAATACAGCTGTGGGTGCTAATCAGTGTTGCTTGTTCTCATCTGGTTTCAAGAATGTTTCGTATCACTTCTGCGGGTCTGATATAACAGTGACTGAAATCAAGAAACCCTGGTCACATTAGTGGATTTTGGATGAGGCCCCGAGGCTCGTGCTCATCAAGGTGTTCAGGTGCAGACCAGGACCTCTTGCTTTTGGAGGCCGAGAGACTCGGAGCCTGAGGTCATCATTAGCAGATTGTGGCTCACTCCCTCCTGCTCCCCGCTGTAACTGGAGAGCTTGGCGCTCAGTGCCCCCCAGCCTCCACCTCTTCGCTGCCCAGGCTCTTTGGGAAAGGCAAAACACTGACGTCTCCTGCCCTCACTTCCTTTCCTTGAAGAGCAGATAGCTCCCTACAGCTTTGCCTGAACCAGTCTTTGCGGGCGATGGGAGGGGGTAGACCACCCCGTGTGAGGCAAGGAGAAGCAACGCATTACTTTTAAAAGGAGGGCCTGGAGAGAGCTGCGCTTCCATGAATAGCTTTCCGGGTGAGTCAGTAAGCGTGCAGAGGCAGCCAGTACCATCAGCTCTGCTCCTGGCTAGGAGGGATAGATCAAACGGGAGACAGCCATGATTGCTCTCTGATTCATGGCCTGCTGTTACTGCATGAATCACCGTGCTTTATAAACCTGCAGCTGTTCACTGCCAGCTTTCTGGAAACAAGTAGATCCTCTGCTCCCAGTGGCAAAGCTGAGCTGTGTGAAAAGCCTGTATGTGGTGCTCAGTGGAGCAGTATCTGCAGCGCTGAGGGGAATTTCAGACTCTCTGTCATCTTAGCCCAAGCAGAGTCTCAGCTGAGTGTCTGCCCTGTCCTCACCCCAGAATAAGATTCAGTTTCCTCTGGGATATCTGTGGTCCCAGATCAGAAGGAGGTGCAAATCGGCATTGCTCAGTAGGGCCCAGCACCTGCTGTTTGGTGATACCTGGAAATGCTGTTAGTGGCTTTTTTTTTAATGACATACTCTGAGGGGAAGGGGAGGAAGATCCTGGAATCCTCTGAAGGTAGGAGGGTATGCTTGGATGGGTGATACAGTGAGGTGACACAGCTGCTTGCATCCAGCTCTCTGGGTCAGATCCAGCCCAAGGACAGCGACTGTCATTGCTGTCCCCTGGCTGATCAGTGAAATGAAGCAGATTGGTCTCGGAGGAAACTGCACCTCAGGTTTGCTGTGCGCAGCCCTGATATTAGCAGGCGTGGGCAAAATGCCAAGGATAGCAGAGCCCGTAGAGCCTGTTTCCGGAGGGCACGCATCTGGGTCTGGGCTGAGGTACCTCTCTTGGGTCGTGCAAATATGTGTAGCTGTGGAAGCTTGCCTGGCTGCTGCTGTTCCTGTTCTGTGGCTAAACGAAGCCTCTGGGAGCTGTGAATCTGTCACCTTCCATGAGCATTACATTCACAAGGCATCTTCTCGTTCAGAATTACAAGTCTGTTCAGAGCATATGGTGCCACCAGCATCCATTCCTTCCCCCTGCCCCAGGCTTTTGTGCTGCAACATGGTAATTAATCTGAGCATCGCTGGTGTTTCTGATATTTTCTGAAGATCAGGAGTTATGCTCCTTGATATATGCCACCATCTCAGAGCTGCTCCCTTCTCCGGTGAAATGGCTTTCTGCTGCCAACTGTGCTGTCAGATGTTGTTCTAGAGAAAAATGTTTTCATGTGAAATTGGGCGAGGGGGTCAGGCATGGGTGGACTGCTGCTAGGATGAGCATGTTCTCACTCTTACATTCCTTGCTAGCCTTATTTATTAGTTTCTAAAACACTGGCCTGGCTGGGGTTTTGAGTAGGATGTAGTGAAAGAAAAGGAAATACCTCCCTGCAAATAAAATACAATTATGCTGCTGACTGAGCAGCTGCTGTTCCCAGACTTAATTCAGTAGCCAACTGGGATCTAAAGCCTGATGTTAGAAATGTAGCCACAAAGACGCTACTGACTGACAGACCCAACCTGGTAGCCACTAGATGTGACGGCCCGGGCGTGTGTACTCAGTGCTCTCAGATAGAGATCTAGTCTGAAGCACTTTTCTTACTACAGGGTGTTTTGCAGGGGACTTTCCAAGGCAGAGGACTGTCTATCCTGCAAGGCAGGGTTGCAGGTGCAGTGGCTTTCCAGAGGAAGCTTGCACTACTTGTGAGAAGGAATTTCTCAATCTAAGCAAGCATGAGCTTGGCGTCTCTGGAAAGGAGCAGAGGTTCCTTGCTTGCCTGCTTTCAGGGAAATCTTTGCTTCCGGAAAGCCTTTTGCTCTGATCTGGGCACAAGATGTTCAAAAGAGAGAAGGAAAGATGTTTGCATCATTCCCCACTGCCTGGGAGAGGATGAAGTGGATGATTTTTGAAGTGAAGCAGCTCCCAGAAAGGAAAAGGTTGTGAGGATTTGGTTACGCTTCTGCAGACCGCCACAAACAGCTGATGATCTGGGCAGTGCCTTTCACCTGTCTGTCCTGTCAGGCAGTGGTGAAATTTTTCTGAGAAATTCAGAACCTCTTCTAGCATAACATGGAGGCAGTGACGTTACACGGATTTGCACTAGCTGCAGACCCACTTCTGAGAAACCAGTTCAAGAGTGTAGCAGATCTCTAACACTTTGCACTGGGAGTGATCCATAACACATATCCAGTTGCTTATGTATTTGCAGTGATTTTTTTATGCTGTCAGATCATTTGAAGCCAATGGTTATTATGTGTTTCTTCCTCCTAGTAGTTGAGACAACTACCCTAGGAAACAGAGCTGGCTGGTGAGAACTGCCATAAAAAATAAGCAGACAGTGTGAAGAAGAGAATCAATTACTCTGTCATGTTGCTGGGATTCAGAAGGGATAGGACATTTGGATGGATAACTGGTACATTCCCAGTTACAGCTGTAAGGATTAAAAATACCTAGAACTTAGTGATGGATCTATTTAAGGCAATTGTAACTAATGCCAGTGAGGAAAGAAAGTTCACTGGAGCCAAATTATTCTGTAAATGCCAAGGAGAGAGTTTCTGTCATCTCCTTCAGAAGCAGCAGGTATGGGCTGCAGGCAGGAGCCAGGTACTGGGATTTTCTGGAGCCCTGATCTGATGCCTGGTGTCAGGTCCTATGGCTGGAGTGGGCATGGTAAGGGTGGGGTGGCCATAGTTCAGTCTGAGTAGCAGCACCTGCTGGAGGGGCTTGTTTGGGATATAGGAAAGAACTCTAGGAAAACTTGGGATGATGCAAATCCTTTGAGTGAGACCGTGCTTGGAGAAGTCTGTTCTCTTTGTTTCTGGGCACTGAAGTTCCCTCAACCCTGAAACAAAACTGTTGTTGATCTGGATCTACAGTGCAACTGGGAACAGGTCTGGGATTTCATATATTTCAGTTTACATAGGAGGAAGTGAGCATGGGCTACACTGAAGTTTCCTCACAGTACTGATGATTGCAATTGCTAAAGCTCCAGCCAGGGGTTGCAGTAAGTGCTGTGCTCACACAAGGGTAGGTATGATCCCGCCACCACGAACATTAATCTAATGGAAAGTGAGTCTCCAGAAATGACAGCAGGATGAGAAGAGAGAAGGAGGATGAAGGCGGTATGGTAAGACCACATGCTGGTACCATCTGCCTCTCTTTCACACTGTATGAGGTCTCATGCTGTGTAGGTCACTCAGATGGATACAAGAGCTCTTAATCTAAGCACTGTCTAGCATCCCTGAAGTCACTTTAATGGCTTGCTCAGCGCGTTACTTCAGCAAAAGCTTGACGGTGTGCGCTCTTGCAAGAGGAGAGTAGTAACACAGCCCTTTTGGGAGAAGGGGTGTGATGACTGACTGGCTTCTAAAACTTCTTTATTTTTTTTTTCAGAAACTTGCTAAGCCGGAAAGATGCGTGAATATACTGAAAAGAAGGAAACATGTGGGACCATCTGTCTCAAGTACCTGCTTTTCATCTTCAACTTCTTTTTCTGGGTAAGGAGCTGCAGCCTTTTTCAGAGGCACATAGATAGCACTGCAGTTTTGGTGGCAAGGGCAGAAATCTTGGCCCTGATGAAGTAATTGGCAAAACGCTCTGACATTGGTGGGACCCAGATTTCATCCCATGGGCCAGCGCAAGTCACAAAAGCTGTGGCTTAACACGGTGGCCTCTAGCTGTTTATATGCTTTGGTACAAAGTATAGAAAATAACAGGAAGCCTGAAAAATTGCTGTCTTTCTGCTTTGTTTTTTCACATGGCTAGCATCTTCAGGAGGCCTGAGGACCCCACTACCCCTGTTATTCCTCTCAAAACAGCATGGGGAGTCCTGGCAGTGGACTGCGGACAGCTAGAGCAAGGATAGCAATCCACTGGGTCCACAGTAGAGCTTTCTAGAGTGGTGCTCTCTACCTGAAACTTACTGTTGCCAAAAGATTGTTTTTCCCTTTGCTGCCAGAGACAGAACATCGGAGCATCCAGGCTGGACTTTTACAGAGAACTGTCTGGAGCTCAGTAGAAGCTGGATAAAGTCCTCCAAAAATACAAGCCTTGTGAAGATGCGAGGGAACTGGTAGAAATCTAGTTGGCTCCTCCATGTTCATTCGCTGCAAGGATCAGTGTTTAACCAGCCAGGCTTTCTAGCTCCTTGACTGCTTTCTCCCCAGATGTATAGTCTAGGAAGGGGACACTGGGCATGGTTGTCCTTTAGTGGTGGTCAGTATTGCTCCTTGGCAAGCAGTGGGAAGCTTGCTGATGTAAAGCTGCTTTTTCACCCTGTGTTGCTAGGTAGCACGCCAGTGAATTTGGCATCTTTTCATATTTGCCCAGATAAGAGTGTGGCTATATTTGGGAAGGCTCAAGTCCAAGTACAAATTGCTGTGCGCGGGCAAATGCTCCAGCTAGCTTGCATCTCCTGCTGCCTGGGGTACAAAACTGGCCTTCTTGAAACCCTGCTCCTCCCAGTGCACTGGGGCCTGCTCTCGCTCCCAGTGAGGCTTCCAGGAGTCTTTCCTTTGGTCTGGATCAGCTTTGGTTCAGGTTGCAGAGCAGAGGCACATGCTGGTATCCCAGTCCTGCTGAACATGAGGAGGCTCCCACATCAGAAAACCCTCATTTGCTTGTCTCCTTCTTTACCCAGCTGGCTGGCGGGGCTGTGATGGCAGTGGGCACCTGGACCCTGGCTGAGAAGAGTGACTACATCAGCCTGCTCTCCTCCAGCACGTATTCGGCGACTGCCTATATTCTGGTTGTGGCAGGAGTAGTTGTCATGGTTACTGGCATCCTTGGTTGCTGTGCCACCTTCAAAGAGCGTCGGAATTTGCTAAGAGTGGTAAGTTTTGCTTGGTTGTTTTGTTTGGGTGGGGAGGGATCCCTCCTATTTTCTCTTGAACAATGCTGGGATGGAGGAGAACGTCTTGGTTGTGTTTTGCACCACAGACTTGCAGAATAGTTAGGGTTGGAAGGAACCTCTGGAGATCATCTGGTCCAACTCCCCTGCTCAGCCAAGGTCAGCTAGAGCAGGTTGCCCAGCACTGTGTCCAGTCAGGTTTTGAATATCTCCAAGGATGGAGACTCCACAACCTCTGTGAGCAACCTCTTCCAGTGTTCAACCACCCTCAGAGTTAAAAAGTGTTTTCTTATGTTCAGATGAAATTTCCTGTGTTTCAGTTTGTGCCCATTTCCGCTCACCCTGTCACCAACCTTCTTCACTTGTCCTAGAGCAAATACCACTAAGGCCTCCAGCTCTTAACACCAGTGCTGTCCTTGTCCTAGGCAGCAGGTCTAGTACAGAGCATTTCCTTCACCCACCCAAAGAATGTGCTTATTGCTGCACGGTTCAAAAGTACAAAGTAATACTAGTAATACCTGTATTATAGGTAGGAATGTCTTTTTGAAACTATTCAAAACAAAATCTTGTGGCTTTTTTCTCTTCCTCCTCCGCTCCCCCTAATCCCTTAGTCTCTTCTGGAAAATGAGAAGAAAAAGGAAAATAGAGTGAGACCTGTAAGAAAAGTGGCTTTTAATGACACTAGATTCAAACCAAATGAACACACTTTTTCACTGGCTTGTCAAAAAAAAAAATCCAATTACTATTTTGTTTACTTGCAAAAAAAGGTTTTATTTTTGCTTTCACAAAAAAGGTCACATAGTTTTGATAAACTGCTGCTTTTTGTGTCCCTCCCTGTGTTACTTCCTCAGCAGCCTGCTCACCAACCTACACTAAAGTTTTTGACCAGCCCGAGGGTTTCTATTCCCCTTCCTCCTTCAGTCTGAAGCGTGGCAGCAGTCCTTCAAGTATCCGGTCTGCAGTAGTGAGTGCAGTGACTGAAATAATAATCGGTGGCTGTGCTTTCACACTAACAAAAAGGACACTTCAGTACCCCTTCAGCAGCTCCTTCAACTTTGCGAATCCTCATTCACCTCACTGTCCTATTTCCTCTCTTTTGTTCAGAGAGAGGTCCTGACACTTGTACCACCGCCTTGGAGGTCTAATATTTCTTGTGAAAAACAGAGTAGGGCCAACAGTGGAGAACAAAAAGTGGAGGACTTGCTCCCAAAGAGCACACTGTGCGTGCTTTGCTGGTGCTTGTTTCCTTAGACTCCTGGTGTGTAGCAGTCCATTTTAGCCTGGCTTCAGTTATTCTCCATGCCGCAGAGATCTCCCTTTGTCTTTTTCCCTCAGCCAGAAGCTACAGATGAAAATCCGGTGTGCAAATCTTTGTTATCCTGCCACAGCAAACCAATAACTGTCTCTTGGGAACAAAAGGTCGCTCTGTGTGCTTACACCCGGCGTCCTTTCAGAGTGGCTGGTTGCGACAGGCCTTTTGTCTCTCCTCGCTCGTGCTCTGCTTTGGTCGCTAGTGAGTAATCTGCACAAGAAATGCCGATGTGCCTGCCAGGGCTGAAGGGGCCTGCCGAGGGGCCTTTGCCAGCTCTGAGCTCAGACAGCAATCCTGACATCTTCGCAGTCAGTGCGCAGGGGGCTGTGCCAGCCTGTCCCAATTTCTCTCGGTACCAGAGACCCGTGTAAATACGGAAGTGAATGCTGTAACTGGCTTTCTCCTCTCTCCCCAGTGTCTCCCTGGTGCTTTCAAAAACCAATTGACAGTTATGGCTGTTGTTTGTAAAATGAGTGTCTTGTTTTTAGTTTTTGTTTGTTTTTCTGTTTAAGTCTCCGGAAGCTGTGATTTTTAGCTGCCTTGCTAGCTGCCTGGGAGTTTCAAGGGCCCACTCTGAGGCTTTTCTCTGTATTTCGTTGCTGATCACTCTTAGCTGTGCCGCTTACATGTCATTGCTTGTTTCTTTGTGTACCTCCTTAGCCAGGTGATACACTGAGACTTGGGCAGCAGATGCTGCCCCATAGCCAGGGAGTTCAGGGAGATGTGCTCTGTGAGCAGGGATGGCAGTGGAAATGCAGCTTGGCTGGCTGCGATGCTGCAGTCCGGCTCCGCTGGTGGAGCTCGTCAGTCAGGTCCTGGCAGAGGCGGCAGCGATCTTCAGTCCTGCTCAAACTTAAGCTCAGGTGCGGAAGCTGCGGCACTGCTCTCTGGGGGGCTGTTTCGGCAGTCTTTCTTGGGCAAAAGCCAGGAGGCATGGATTAGGCTCTTGTCCTCTTCAGTGCACTGTTACCATGCTGACTGCCAGAGCGGGTGCGATATAAAGCTGCCGCTGGGGCATTTCTCCTATGCCAGGAAGAATCTAGTTAAGACTCTTCTGGACTGGACCTGAACTACTCCTGTCTCACTTTTTGCTGAATTGCAGAGGCAAGAAGAGTGTAACAGAACACTGGGGAACAAAACCTGCATGGCCATCCCAACCCAGCTCTTTACAAGCTTGTAAACCACTGCCTGTATCATGTTCCAGTCAAGATACGCGCTTTCATACACAAAAGTATGCAAGCGGGAGTCCCAGGAAAGGACCTACCAGATGGAAGAGCTCTCATGTAAAGGAAGCAGCTGGCTTTCTTCAGGCTTGGCCCCTCACACTGCTGCTTTTATTTAGTTACCTTGGATAGGGAAAAGAGGAACATGCATTGATATGATTTGTGCTCCTGCAGCATTTAGGCTTGGCATCTTCTCAGCTAAGTGAGACTGCTGACTTAGAAGTATAGTTGCTTATATGTTCCTTCTGCAGGCAATGGAAGGATCTCTTTAGAAAGTAATTTGGATTGTCGGTGGATTGAATCATTCTTTGACTTATTCAGAAGAAACATGCTTGTTGCTTCACTCGAACACTTGAAGCTGGATAGAAGAAATCTTTGCCCTCTATGTCTTGGGATACACCATGCAGGCCTGACTCTGGCTTGGAGCCAGAGTAGGAGTAAATTTTGCCCAGAGACCACCCACCTTCCAGAGAGTCTCCTACAGGTCTTTGGGTGATCCCATGTTTCTTGCTGGTTTCCCAGTCTTTTGGGAAGTGAGTGTGGCATGTCCCTGCAGCTCCCAGCAGGAGCTGGCATACTTTTTCCTGAGCAGACCTCTGTAAAAAGGCCCTGTAACTCTTGGTGAAGAGCAATGAGAATATCCCACTTTTGTGCCGTGTGTGTCCAGAGTGAAAGCTGCCTCTCCCCTGTGTCGGCATGAAGTGGTGCAACAGATACTTGAAAGGGACGCTGAGGCCCAGAGGGAGAGGTGAGGCTGCGATAAGGATAATGATAACGATGTGGCATATCAGCATAGACTGGTTGGATGCATGGGCGGCAGACGCAGCAACCTCCCGTGCAAGGTATATAGGGGGGCCTTGTGACTCGAATTTTCTAAGGCCTGCTGGGTATGGGTTCGTTTCTTTCCACCATAAGCCAGCAGAATGAGCTGAGCTGTGGTGACACAGCTCGTCTCCACCTGAATGCCTCTGACATGAYGACAGAGTACCCAGTTGCAGGGGAAAATAAATGAAAGAAACTTTCCAGTTCATTGGTTGTTTTCAGCATCCTGCCGCCCTCCTTCCCCCTCCTTCCCAGAAGAATGATGTCAGAGCAATAGGGCATAACTAGGTTCCCACAAAAGAAAGCCAGTCTTTGTGTAAAAAGTGCTGGTCCTTTCTTGCCCCTTTGAACGTCCTATGAGTGTTGGGACCAGCCTTTAGCTCTCCAGCCCTCCACTGGGTGACTCATTCCCATGGTATGAATGGGCACCTTGTACAGGCGTATGCAGACACTTCCAGTGCTCAGCCGTCTCGGGGGAGAGTGTGGGGCTGGGGAGTGAATGCCTGAGATTGTGCACTCAGATTAAAGCCCAGCCTACAGATAAAACCCAGCTGTCCATCCTTTGCAGCTGCTGAATCCCAGCAGGGGTGGAAGAGGAAACCTGAGTTCTGCATGTGTCAGTGTTGTTTTACTCCTGCAAAGGGGCTTGGAAATACCTGTGGCGACTGGGCAAAGAAGGGAGCACAGCAGGGAATGTAACGCTAGGGTAACAAAAGGCATCTGTGCTATTTAGGCCGACTTGCTCTGTACAGGTCTTTGCTGTTCCTGTGTGTGTCAGGGAGAGACAGTTTGAAGTCTAGCTACATTTATTGGAACCTGTTTGCTTCTTCCTTTGATAACAGCATTTCCTAGGCTCAGGGGAAAAATAGAAAATAGGCTGGTGAATAGCACAGAGCTGGTGTGTGTTTGTGTGTGTGAAAGGTGGGGGGAAGATCTGTAAGTCGGAGGGTCTCGCAGAACAGAGACATGTTGTTCTGTCCTTGGCAGGATAACTCTTACAGGCACTTTGCACAAGGTCTTTCCAGTTCCTGTTCTTGTTATAGCTGGAACTGGTGTCCCTTCAGCTTGTGAACATTTAATTCATCTGCAAAGAAGTAAAATCTAGTAGCAATTGTAGAACAACCTGAGTCTGTAAAGGAACATGGCTGACCAGGAGCGAAGCAAGGCGAGGGCTCTGTGTTAGGGTGGGGGATCTCTCTGGGAAGCTCTCTGTGACCCTGAGGAGGAAGCAGCCACGTCACGGTCAGAACTGACCTACCTGATGAGCATTAGCAGAGAGGTTCAGTTGGAATGAGCACAAAGCTCAAACTCCTTTCGTCCCTACAGGTGGTCTCCTGAGGTTGTTGTGAGGCTCTGTGATGGGGCAGGGCATGGGGACGAACCTGCATTTTGAATGATATAGGTAGATCTATGATGAGGCTGAAATTTGGCTTTTTTCTTTCCATTTTGATGGACTAGAGAGTGAACTGACTGTAGCCGCTGAGGGGGCCCTGACAAAGGGGAATGGCTGCTAAGGCAGGACAAATATCCTAGAACCATTTGTGAGGGAGCATGGAAGAGAGTTTGTAGGTACGTGGCACCTAGTACTGCTGCCAGCCCTCAGGAACTGATGTTTAGTAGTTTTATTGGCATTAAAGCACTTCAATGAAAATAATCCATTAAATATTTTTTACAGATGGGAAAAATGGGGCATGGAGGGGTGAAGTGACTTGCCAGTGTCATTGAAGAGGTCAGTGGCAGAGCTACATAAAATCTGTATTTTCAGAGTCACGATCTAGTGCTCTGTCTCCAGACCTGCCCAGTCCTCTTAGTCCCATACAGATGTTCCTCCTCATCTGTTTGGCTTCCCTCCTTGTCTGTGCGTAGGTAAAATCCTCCCAAACCTTGCTAGTTTTCTGCACTGTCCATCTGGTTCTCCTTGTGGTAAGCAGGGCACATCCCATTTCCTGTCATCAAGTCCTTTTTAAGAAATACCAGCGTTCTCCTCTTAGTCCTGTCTTCTCACTTTGGTTCTAAGATACTGAGCTTTTCCTTCTAGATCCCAGTTCAGCAGAACAAATACTCGGAGTCCTGAGGGTAACTCTGTTCTAAAATTCATTGCTGAGTCCTGTTTTTGAGTTCTACRGAAGTCACTGGGAACATAAATCCATGCTGTAAGTTTGTGCTTAATTGGTCTGTTATATCCTGAGTGAAACAGGCCCTTTGTTGCTTTATTAAATCATTATTATAACATTAATTTCTCCTTAGCAACTGCGAAAAGCCTTAAACAATATCAAAACAAGCAAAAGTTTTAAAAAGAAAAAAAAAGATTTTTTTAAATTTGATATCAGAAATAGATATTTTCTGTGATACTGAGTGTACTCATCAGGTTATTCACCAACCACTCTCTGTTGTCCTCTGATCTTATCTCAGTTGCCTACACTTTTCCATTCTCTATGTCCCTCTGGTTGTGTGAGTTAAACTCACACTTGTTGCTGCTTATCTTCAGTTTTCCTGCATTATTTTTCCTGCGAGATTGTTCCTTCCTACCCTAGTGAGGTCCTAATCCCAACCCCAGACTTTAAGCGCTCCTGCAGAAAAGCATCAACACAGACGGGTTCATGCATTTCACCAGGCAATGTGAAGCTTGCTCCCAGCATCTCCCCACATTCTGCTCTAATGTCCTGCGTTTCCCATTATTTTACAGTACTTCATATTGTTGCTGTGCATCTTCCTCCTTGAGATCATTGCTGGAATCCTGGCCTATATCTATTACCAGCAGGTGAGTAGACATTCGTACTAGAGGCTCAAACCAGGGAGAGAGAAAACAGCTGGTTATCCCATTTCTGCTCAGAAATGTTGGAGTCTTGGGACCCAGGGTCTGGTTGAGGCTCATTTCTACGTCTCTGTACTCACTTCCCTGCATATAAAAAAGACCTTGGATTATTTGCTGGTTTTGAWAAAGTGTTAGTGGTTACACTTAGGAGGCAGATGCTGCTCAGCGCCTTCTTGTAGTTCACCTTTGCCCCCTGTTTTTCTGCAGAGCCTTGTGGGAGAGAACTGTCGAGGCTGTGTAGACCTAGGAACTTCCTAATGCCCTACAAGGCGTCATGCAAGCAACTGAAATCTTATTAGTGCCACCTATTATATTCAGGACATGGAAACAGTCCCCTGCTGCATCCAGCAAGCCAGCTGCCATACTCCTGAACTGGCAAAGATGATAAACRGTCCAGCTGAGAGGTCGGGTCCTTTCAGGTCCAGAAGTTTTTGAGAGCTTTACGTAACTAGCCCAGCTGAGGGCCTGGAGAACAGCATAGGCTCTGAACAGCTGCAGTCTTAACTTGGCACCTGCTGCAGCCGCAGGGAGCAGGAGCTTCAGTCACTGCTTTGTTTTTAAATGGAGTTTAGCCACCAAGATGCAAACAGCCTGGGAAGTTGCCCTTGTGTCTGGAAATCGACTGGAAAGGGCAAACCAGGATTGTTGTCAAGTGGCTGCCTGAAAATCAGCTGGACATGCCATCTTGTTGGCTTCACTGTCTGGTTTCTTTGCCGCTCCTTTTATCTTGGGGCTTCTGTGCTTTGCCTCGTTAAGATGTGCACTGGCAGTTTGAGCCAAAGAGCTATGTTTGTTTGTACCAAGAGGAATCAGTGGCAGGAGTGTTCATATTTAATGGGGAAAGATCAATCCTGGGAGCGTGGCAGGAAGCCAAGGTCCATCTGTGCAAAGACCAAGTTCATATGTGACAATGAATGAAGAGGGGGTGTCCCTCAGGTTGAAGCAGGGGGTGGCACGTTCAGAGCTGCAGCCTTAGAGTGCTTTGCATCACCTGAGGCATCTGATCAATAGCTGCGCTTTCCCCTTGCCCTCTGCCTGACAGAAATCCCCCTTCTTTCCTGGGTGCAGGCTGCTTGCTCTGTTTGCCACTGGTTTTATTTCTGCCCTTGCTTTGGTGTCCAAGGCTTGTGTATGTGTGCCTAAACTCTGTGTTTCTTTTGCTGTCTCTATTCCATGCTGCAGTTCTTCCCCGTGAGCCCGCAGGTAACTGCTTTTCTCCCAAGTAATAATTCTGCTAATGGACTCTCCTCTTTATTTGCCTTTGGTGCTTTCCAGCTGCCGAACCTTTTCCTTTCTCTTTATTACACTAAGTCCTTTGCACTTCTGTAGAGCTTCCCAGACCAGGATCTCAAAGCATTTTGCAAATGTTAATGAATGAAGCCTCACATCATCTCTGTGAGGTAGGTGTTGTCCCCATTTGACACATGGGGTTGGAAAAAAAAACAAGGTTTCAAAGGGAAAATAAACAACAGACTGTATTTCATCCAGTTCAGCATAACAAAATGATTTATTCCTTACTGTGAAGAAATAAAGATGTATAGAGAAAATGTCCACCTGATTCATTCAATGACACCATCTAAAAGGCATGATGACATTGTTTATTGGTATAGAARACTTAGGATTTCAGATGTGTCGGACTAAAGCACTGTTGCTATATGAACCAGGATGACAAAAAGAGATGCAGATCTTAGGTACTTTCTGGCTGCCACAGGGGTGGGTGAAAAGAATTCAGGCATATTAAAAGAGCCTCCATAGGAGAGAAAAACGTTTGAAACCAGTTGCCTGAGCTTGCCAGTGGTTTATGGTAGGAGTGTTTTCAGGACTGATACACTTGCAAAATCAGACTCCTCTCTCTGGCCTTACAAATGTGTCACTGATATCAGAAAGGCCTTTGAATGCGCAGTTTGCAGTACTCTTACGGTCGCACCCTTTTTCCCCTCCTGCTGATGTTGATACAGGAGCTATTCAAACTACACAGCCTCAGTGCAGTATGCCCAGGACGCTGATTTCCTCTTGCTCCTGGATAGACTGCTTTGGCTGTGATCTGCTGTCACAGGCTTCAGAGACATAATCCTGCCTGTGGTCTCGTAGTCCTATTCATATTTTAAGCAGGCACAATCTTCTATATTCTATTCTGAGCCAGGCAGGTCTTGGCAGGTCCCATATGCAGGGCTGGGACCCTTACAGTGATGTGTAGCACAAGCTTGAAATTTAGCCCAGAGGCACCTCTTTCCACTTATTAAAATGGGAGCATGATCTTTGATCAATTGGAAATAAGCTCGTGTGCTTCCTGGAAACCAATCCAATCCAACCTTGGAGGGTGAGCTTGAAGGAAGCTGTAGCTTCACTAGGCTTTGTGCTCTCCTCCTGGAGTAAATGTGATGAAATGTATGAAGGGCATTGGGTCACTCTGAGGGGAGGTGGGTTCGCCTCATGATTTTGTCCCACCTGTCTCTTCCATTCAGCTAAGCATGGAGCTGAAGCAAAACTTGAAGAACACCATGACCCAGAAGTACCAGAAAGAGGGAGAAGAGAGTGTTACCAATGCCGTAGATAAACTGCAGCAGAAGGTAGGTGTCTCGAGAGGTAGGGAGAATGAATGCAATAGCAGGGCTTAAAAACAAACAAACAAACAAAAGGCATCATGGGCTCTTGTCATCAAAGATGCAGATGTTTCACAGCTTCCCCTGATTCAAGACAGGCTGGGTGGGGTGCAGGGCCTGGGCCGTGCTACCAGCAGAGCTGCGCGTTGTGATCTCTGAACTGGAGCCGCAGTAGGGCAGGGGACACTGATTGCTCCCAGAGTGAACTGGAGCTGCCCAGTCGCTCTGACAGCTGCTTCTGTTTCCAACATTAAAGCTGTGGAGGAATGGCTGACATCTTTCATTAAACTCCTCAGTACCCCAGAGAGAAAGATGTAATGAAAGAAGAGCCTTCCTGCTGCTGTTGCTAGCTGTGCCCGACAGCTCCGAGGTGGTTCAGTTAGGGCTGCCACCGTTCTGATGGGCTTTCTCACAGCAAAGACCCTTGCTCACAGGCATAGGTCCAGCACTTTCAAAGCAKGGGGCTGTCTGTGCACGTACTGCCCTGCTACCAGGTGCTTGTGCAGTGGGTGTAGTCAGGTTGCCATCAGTCTGAGGGGAAAAGCCTAGACAAATGCAGCACTTTCACAAAATTCACCTCGTGGGGAGAAGGCAAGCCAGCCTGCGCAGGGGCCTGTGACTGTTCTGATGGAAGTAATAAAGCAGTGCAGATCCTTGGCTGCTCTCGACAGCTTCATAATCTCAGCAAGTTCAGATGACAAGGACCTGCTGGCTGTCCCTGCTCATGAAGAGTACCCTCTGTTTTGGTATGAATTTACCTCCTTCCAACAGTATCCTGCTGTTTAGTGTGCTCATTATTACTATGATGCATGAACATAAGTAATGTGGAGACACTGGTATTCTAGGGAACATTATATTGGGTGAAAGCTTCAATCCCACCTCTGCTGAGAATTAATCATTTAGTTTCCCCCTTTCCCTGCTTTGACCTGGTCCCTCTCAGGTCCCTATCCAGCTGCCAGTAGCATGGTGAGGCACGAGTGTTTTTGTTCTCAGCTTTAGTTTTTGAGGTGCTGGATCCACAGAACTTTATGACTGTTGTGGGGTTTGGTCCACAGTGTACAATGACCGGTTTTCAGCCATTAAAGTGCAGTTGTTCGTGAAAGAATAATAATAACTAATGATTAATACAGTGTTGTCCCTTTGCGGGCCTCAGAACCTGGGCTAAACCTGCATATTGCCTCTTGCTGGGCAGAGATCAACCCCAGTTAGACAATGTACAGAAGAAGTTAGAAAAACTCATGTAGAGGGAGATCTGAAAACTTACTTGACAAACTTTGTGACAGGGGCAGGAACTGGCTCCTGCCCTCCTGGCAGAGTAGCCGTGGGCTGACTGGGGAAGGCAGAGGGAGCAGGGTGCAGTGTTACACCATGAGACATGAGTTTTGTTCTCAGGTGTGAGGTGAAAGACAGAAACCTTTGTTAGGATCCATACAGGGAAGGGAAAAAAAGCAAAAACAAAACATGTTGCCAGTTCCAGCCCCTTGCTTGGCCCCAGGGTATGCTGAACAGCAGCATTACTTTCAGTGACTGGTAATTAAATTCACAGTCTTATCACCATTAGCACTCTCCAGTCCTGGGGTTAAGAGCAGAGGTAGCTGCAGGCGATCTCTGGTTGCGGTCCATCCCAGCAGTAACTAGGGGCCATGGCAGCTGAAAGGTGGATGATGCTGATATTTAATGGCCCTATTTAGGACTCTTAACAAAAAGGTCACTAATGAAGGTAGTAGCCTAAAGAAATCCAGGCCAGTGAGATAGCTGGAGTCTCTGCAAAGGAGGAGGAAGCCCAGCATGTGCTGCAGGGAGGCTGGAGGGGGAAGGCGGTTGCAGTGCTTGCAAGCTCAGCCTGTAATCTGTGTTCATCCAGTTCAAGTGCTGCGGGAGCAACAACTACACAGACTGGACTGACAGCCTGTGGATCAGATCTCYGGAGGCCAATGGACGGAAGGTCCCAGACAGCTGCTGTAAGACTATAACCGACCTATGTGGCCGAAGAGACCATCCTTCCAACATCTACAAGGAGGTAAAGAGCAGAAGAGTTTCAGAGCCTCCTGGTTGTGAAGTGTATAAAGGAGGTGTTRGATCAATGCTGCAAGCTGTTGGTAGGCTCCAAAGTCAGCAGGAGTCTTTAGAAAGCAGAATTTGTTTCTGTAGTTTAGCATCCAGCCTTTAAGGATAAATTATAACAGCTTCAAGGAAGACAAAAAGAGGAGGTATTTAACTCTTTACAGCCAGGAGTCAGGGTGTCTGGACTCTCGCATGTAGGTTGCTATTACAGAGGTGTGTAATTGCGACTGCCAATGTGTGTGGGATCAGACAACGCCCAGTCAATACAGTATGGAATAAATTGGCAGTGCTTTGCAGGAGGGACCATGGATTGGGCAAGGAGGGTATTTCAAATCCATCTTGAGACTGCTCTTGGCTTTTGCAGGGAACCTGATTGTGGGAGAGGGTTGCAAAGCCAGTAAAAAAGAGGCTTCAGCAAGAGGGGAAGACAGTAGGAGTATTTTCTACAGCTTTTTATTGTTTTATATGTATATATAGATAAAAATAATAGATTATATTTGTTATTATAGGGTATGCTGGTGATAGAGGAAAGTGTGGGAGGTGGTCACTTCTAGCAGAAGACTTGAGTTTGAGCCCTACATGTGGCACGGTTCCAGTCATTGAAATTACTCTGCAAGGTGCAAATGAAGTTCCTTCTGGTCTCCTTTTTCTAGTTCTTGGTACCTCTGACAGTTAAGGAGGGCTGTGAATGAAGAGGTGACCCCTTTAAAGCAGATATTTATTCTCACAGAGTACGTACTTTCTGCAGGACTCAGAAGAGCATTAGATAGTTTTAGGAGTGTGAATAACATTTGCCATTAGGTCAAGCAGCTCAAACAGATACAAAGGAATCCAGCCCTCTAGCCTTGTGACACGAACAGGGAGATGAAGCCAAGTCTTTCTGATCTATCAAAGCCTCATCTTAAGTCCAGCTGCTTAGCTGGGTTTTGCCCTTTGGAAAAAAGGCTTTCCCATGAGGTTTGTGTCTTCCAGGCTAGACCCAACAAGGAGGTGCAGAAAAGCATCCAAGGGCCGATGAGGTGTCCCTGGGAGTGCAAACCTGCAACCAGCTGAGTGGTAGAGCTGGCTCTTCCCTTCCTCTGTCTGTGCTGTATAAAACTGGAGGCAGCTGCCCAGTTGGATTATTAAGAGAGCCCCTCTAAGTTGCCAGACGTGGCGGGTTAGCTCTAGAGGAGAGAAAGCTGCAAGGGGTGGCTTGGATCTAAGTAAGAGCAGAGTTCAGAAAGGATGTTAGTGGCTTTGGGGGGGAAAAAAAACAAATCAGGTCAGGAAAGAGTAATAACTACTTCAGATCAGGGCAACTGGGGCTGACTAAACTCTAACCCAGGCATGGGAAAAGTGAAACCGTTACCATTCCTCCCGGAAGGGCTGCGTTCTCACTCCTTCCCTCTGCCCCTGTGTGTGTAGGTTTCTGTGTTCACTGTAAACTCTCTGGGGCAGGAAGGCCCCCAGCACCCTTGGGGCGCTGCTGTAGCCTACACAATAAATCCCCCYGATGTTACCATGGAAAAGCTGCCTCACTAGATTGAATGGTTTAATTATTTAAAGGCAATTCTAAAAAACAGCGAATGGTCTTACTGATTTCTTTTTGCCTTATGACGACAAAAACTTGGCAGAACTAAGTGGGGAGGGAAGGGTCACGTTGCCAGCCAAGGGTGTAATTGCAAGAGAGAGGCAGGCAGAGCCTGGCTTTTCAGGCCCACACTGAAACTCATTGCTCTCAAAAATAGCAGTGGGAGGAATTTGGCCTTAAAGGGCTCCYGTCAGATGAAAGGTCTCAGTACTGGATCCTCTCAGCAGCATTTCCTCAGCCTTTTGGCCTGACTGGAGTAAACACCCACTCCAGGCATGTGCTAGGTAATGAACGAGGGGACCCTTCTCCACATATCTCGGAGAAAAATGACGTGCTCCCTCCACCGCTCCTTGGCTGTTGCTGCAATTCAACATGGCCAGAGGCAGCAGTGCTGTTTCTGCCTCACCTGCTCTGTCAGCCCAGCTGGCTGCAGGACTGTTGCTGGGACCTGCTCTTCTTCCGCATTCCTCCTCCCAGCTAGCAGCCTTCTGGGGTCTGTTTGGGAGTTCCTGAGCAGTCCTGCAGGTGACTGTTTTAAGTGGTCTGTAGTAGGTCTAGGGCCATACAAAACATTTTGCAGTTTACATCATCTCTTTAGCTTTTTCAGTGATGTTGGAGGAGACGATGCTCACAGACTGCTTTTTATAGCATGGCTTTCAAAGCTTGCAATGTTGTCCTGAGCAAGAGACAAGCAGTTAAAATGAAGCTGRTTCCATGCCTGTCCCTCCCATCTCTTCCCACAGAATGGCTGCATTACCAAGCTGGAAAACTTCATTCAAGAGCATCTGAAGATTATCGGGGCAGTGGGGATCAGCATTGCTTGTGTGCAGGTAAAAGGACTGACTGGAGTTTTGGGGGCACTGGGCAGAGGTTAAAGGAACCCCGGAGCTGAGGAATGGAAAAGATCAGACTTTCCCCTGACTTAGGAGGAGAAGCTGCCAGGTACTTCAGGAATCCCAAGATTTGCTAGCTCCAAAGCAAGAGCCTTTTATGGGCTTTTAAGCCCCTTTTAAGAGCCTCTTTTATGGGTCTGTAAAACTTTGCCTCTGTCGAAGGAATGGGGAGAACAAACCGCAGTGCAGCCAGCCATGGGAGAGACGGGTGTCCGCCCCTGTGCTGCTTGCAAGGGAGTGCGACCCATGGCTGGGTGTTTTGCAGCCTGAGGGAGACCTCTTGTGGGGATGTGCCATGATTGCCTGCGTAGCTAAGGAGATACAGCCAGTCTGGAAGATTTTCCTAGCCCAGATTATTAGTGATGTTTAAAATACTCCAGGATTTCTCCTTTCTCTTTGTCGTGTTGAGGAGCAGCACTGTGGTTCTGCAAATAATTTGTGAGAGGGAGATAAGTAAAAAGGATATGGATTCCCCTCCACTCCATTTTAGAGGGGAAGAGGCAGGATATTCTCTCCTTCCCCTTGCAGATGTCTCTGGGAGTTCCTCATTTTCCCCTTCTTCCCGGCAAGCAGCCAAATCACATCCCAGAGAAGTTGCTCATGGTTAATTATGAGGATTAGCACAGATTATGTTCTCTCCTGCTGTTCATTGCAAGCTGGAGTGCAGTATCCCCAGGCGGTAGCTAGTTGCCGCTACAGTCTGCATCCAGCTGGTAACTGGCAAGCTGCTGCCTCCCCACCGTTCTGCGTCCATGCTACCCCTTCACCTCCCTGGCCTCCTGCAAGCAGCTGCTGTGAGCTCTGAGGGGCTGCTTTCCAGAAGTGGTGAACCTGTGTGTTCCCCATCGCTGTAAGCTGAGCTGTGGTGCTCAGCACTTCTGCCAGCTTGCCTGGATGGTCAAAGGGCGTGGAAGGAGAACTTTCTTCCAGGAAGGAAGGAAAAGGGGAGGAAACTAGACCTGAGTCTATGAAGTACACTGATGATGTTTCCTAGCCTTTTCCCACTCCCTCTTTTGCAGTAGTCCATAAACTCTTCTCATGCATTTGTCTCTTCTCTTTATGCCCTGTAGATCTTTGGAATGATTTTCACCTGCTGCTTGTACAAGAGTTTAAAGCCGGAACCATATTAAGAGCTGCAGGAACTCTGTTAGCTCCCCCTCTGCCACCTCCCTTAGTGCCTGCCAACCTCACCACCCTCCGCCACCAGCACAGAAGTGTCAGTAACCTGAGGACTTGGCTCTGTAATGAAATGCCTCTGGGACCGTGCACTGCCTCACCTGCCCCTTCTGGGGAAAGGCACCCTCCTTGTCGTGTACAAGGCAGGCAGGGGTTCAGTGGGTTCTCCTCATTGTCAAGGAGCAACTGAGCTGTGGGTCTTCTGCTAGAAGCCTTAGCAAAACAGTCCGTTGATACAACCAAAGCAAGATTATCAGGGCCGTTTCTCTTGAGGCTCTTCTTCAGCCAACATGAAGATATCAAGAACCTTAGTTTGCTCTCTGATAAGTGGCTCAACAGCACCATGCATTTACTGTGAGGACAGATGATGTTTCTGCACCAAGCTGGAGCCAGGGCTGAGTCTCTCATACGAAGAAGATTTCTCTCTCTCCCCTAAGTGCACACTGATGCCTTAACACAGCTGTTTTCCATCTGAGAGGATGTCTGCTTGGTTGCTTGGGGCAGAAACCGCTCTCCCTTCTAATTGGGAACGTAGCTTGGTGCAACTGAAATCTTGTCACGACTCCATTGCCAAGATGTGGCTGCCTTAGGATTAATCAGCAATCCTTCCTCTTCTTCCTCGAAGCTTTCACCCAACACAGTGCCATTAGGAGCCACAAGAGGCCTTTTGTCTCTAGTGGTTCTAGAGCAAAGACATTGAACTCTGTTCCAATTCTTTTTGGTCTAGTTTGTTGTATTTAGCGGCTTCCAGTGTGAATGAGAAAAATTTTAATTTGTTTCCTGCCTACCCTCCGCTGAGATTTGGTGAAGAACTGATCTGTCTGTGGAGCAGGCATGTCTTGCTACCCTTTGGCCTCTTCAGTTAGTGGAAATATCTTCTCATGTCTCTTAAACACTGAGAGATGCCCTGGGCCTGATGGTGTAATTACCAAGCTTGTCTTTCTTGGGCAGGAAATGAATATGTACAAATGTTGTATCAGCCTCCATAGAGTTTGTTAATCAGCTGAGGGTTTTCTGGCTTTAAGGAGACCTGGAAGCCCACTTTCCTAACCCTCTCAGCAGTAACCAGTATAATCAGCTTCACCCAGTTGCCCCAGTGTATTTGGTAAATTGGGAGAGCTGKGTTATGAGTTAATGGTCTGGTTGCTGCAGAGGAATAGGTTTATTTAAATGTTATCTCTTCACTGGGATCCAGGATATGTACAGGACATAGACATCACTGCTGCCCTGATCTTTTTCAGGGGCTATGGATCATGATGCCAACAGGATCTTAACCTGAATTCACAGGAGCTTCTGTGCCACTCCCCTCCTGGGGATTTGGGTTGTTTTTTTCCTAATTGTCCTGGAAAGGGTGTAGGGTTCTCTTCTGTAAGTCTGCCTGGTAAAGCTCGGGTCTTGTTTTCACCTTCCTGATATGCCTGTTACACCTATGAAGAAGAAAGGGATGTGGAGTTTTGGGGTTTCTTTTTTAAGCAGTTAAGACAAGCCCTTTCATAAACAAAGTCATTTATTCCCTTTCTTGGCCTGTTAGTGGCACAGGCTGAGCCCTGTCCCCTGGCAGCCAAACAGTTAACGTTCACAAAATCAGCCGCTTTCCCAAAGGTTTTGATTCACAGAGCAGAAACCTTGGGCTGGCTCCTGCAAGGGGGCTAATGGGTGACAAGTTAAAATTCAGAGCAGGTGAATCTGAAACTCCCCCGTTGGCATCCGCACCATGAAATAATCCTTAGTACTAATGCAGAGAGGTGGAGGAGCTCAGGTGTATCCTTGTTCCCCAGGCAAAGGGAAAGAGGGGAAAGAAATCTAAATTATTGCGTAATGATCTAAAGGAGAACTCTCTAAATTATTTCTTGTTTTATATTCAAGTTCCTGACAAGTATTGACTACTAACTAAGAGGAAAATATTCAGCATGTTGCTTGAAGCAATATTTCTAGTTTCTTATGCATATCTTCATAGCTGCCTTTGCCCATTCCCTTCAAATATGTTGTACAGGGGTGGGAGAGGCCAGGAAGAGTGAGATATAATAGTAAGTTGGCTTGTGTCCATTGAGTTGTTTTATACTTTTTCTCTGTGTAATAATATTCATTGCTTTTTTTTTTTAACCCAGTTTAAGTTGCTGGCCAATAGAAAAATAAAGCTTAAGATTCTATACCTATCCGGTGTAGTGAAACCAAAGAGATAATGTGAGCAGTGTGGGTCATATGGATTCAGAGTCCACAGYGATGGCAGAAAGCAGGTCAAAGCAGAAGAGCAGGAACCCTGAATTTGGCGGCCATGAAGCCCATAGAGACACAACCKCCTCGTCTTGCAAAGAGGAGAGGAGCCCCGGGATTGCACCCCTGAGCACGTGGGGTGCCCAGTGACTTCTGCTGGTGTTGCTGGTGCTCCTTGCTCCCTTGTGTTGGGTCCTGCAGTTCTGAATGCGAAGGGCTGAAGGGAGTCGATAGATGTCGTGAGCGCTCTATGCCTTTTCTTCTAGCTTGATCCAAAGTTTGTGAAAATCAATGCAAAAATTCTCCTTGGCTTAAAGAAGACAGGGCCTATAATAGTAGTATCTGTGGGGCCTGTGAGTGACAGTGCCTACAGAATGCAGCATGTCGCCAACAGCGAGGACTGAATAAATAGCAGGCTTGGGCCAGCCACAGCTTGGTTTGAACTGTTTGCTCAGCAGTGGAAGAAGCTGATCTGAGGGATYGGCCTGAAAAAGAAGCTGCAGGAAAAATCTGCTTCATGTCACTGCTTTTGCTAGCCTGACTGAGATCTGCTGCTGCGGGGTGCTGAGGGACTGCTCCTCCGTGTGACACCCTGAGAGCTGGAGTTGCAGGACCTCCTGGCACCAGGTATTGCAGCAGCTGTGGACCCAGTCTGTGCGCATGGAAGTGTGCGCACGCAACACAGTATTCCCGAATTTGTGCTACACCTAACTGCTTAGTGAAGTTCTTAGTAGCCTCTGACACCTGGTTTCCACTTAGTGGAAGTCTCTCCCCTTTCCATCGTCTCTGTGTTACAGGGACGGGGTTGGGCTGCTGCAGGGTGGCTGCAGCTTCTTAGCACTGTACCGTGAACGGGGTGCATGGGGGTGCCCTGGGCTAYGGGCCTGTGTTCCTGCACGTGCTGTGTAGTTGTTCCACACAACGCCGTCCGTGTAGCTCATAGCCACCTTGCAGCATAGACGTGAAAAACAGGGAGCAGATACGCACTCCGTTTTTATTACCAGCCTCTTGAGTGCGAGAGTGGAGAATTGCACATTACAAATTTCAAGTACGCTGATATCCAACTGGCTGGGAACGCCTGCCTGCCACTAACAGGCATGGCCACTCGGTGGCTCTCCATACTCCACACACGGTGCAGTATTAATTTAGCTCCCTTAATTCTGGTACGTTAAGTCTAGCTCAGGCTGCTTTGCTTTGTGGGCAGCGGCGTCCCTGCGCCTGAGGGAAGCGTGGGGCAGGTCGCTCTGACAATGCCTACGTGTTTGCTCACCTGGAAGGAAGGTTGCTCGTTCCAGTGGTTTTCACACTGCAGCGAGGCACTGGTCCCACAGACCTACACTGAGGGCTCAACTGGGCTTGGGCTGGGAGGCCAAAGGGAAGACCCAAGCAGGACGGGGCATCCCACCCTTCCTGCCAAAACCCTGGGGGGCAGAGAGCCTGGGGCAGGCAGGGCTGCTGCCCTCCCGCTCCCCTGCCTCCCCCCACCTATCCTGTCCACGTGCCAGCCCGCGCCTCTTCTCCCGTTACGCTGGGTGCCAGATGGCTCCCCGGCACTGGCTTAGGCCRTGGATCGAGTGCCTTTCTTACCTGTGTTCTCCAAGCCTCAGCTTTTTTGCTGCTGGCACCTGTTTAACCATGCTACCCATCAGACAGGGAATGAAGCAAAGTAGCACTGAGCGCACTCGGTTGGCTCGGAAAAGGAGCTTCTGCTACAAAACACAAACCTGTTGGCTGAATGCAACAGAGGAGACGGACGTGGGTGGTTTGATGGTGGCAAGGGAAAAAGATCAGGTGGGTATAAACTGCCCTGTGGAGGTTTGTGCAAGAGGGCCTGGGGCAGGCTGCGGCCTGGGACTTATCAGCTGTGAGCTTCCTTGCTGTCATCTGTCCCCAGCCCGGCTGCCTCTGTCCTGCCCTGCTGCCCTCAGAGCTTGGAGCTGCCCACCAGCTCGTCCCTACAAACCAAGGGGGCGCGAATGGCCCCTTGTTTATAGGGGGACTCTGCTTCCCTGTGTCCCCAGCAGCTGCCTGTGCCCCCTCGGCACTGCGCTGCCCTGAATCCAACTTGCYGTCACTGAGCCTTCCCCACCTTGGAGGACCCACCTACTAAACATTCGTTATTTTAATTTCAGACACGGAGCGCAGAGAACGTGCAGGTTGCAGTGCATGTGAGAGCCTGGAAAAGCAGAGGGGTGAGCTGTAGTTCCTCGCACAGGCGAGCTCCTGGGACTCTCYGTTCCCCACCAAGGACGCAGGAAGCCCTGTGCTCTTTCCTGCCTCCTTGGCCTGTGGTGTGGGCACCCTACCACCACCACCTCTGCCTGTGACCTGGGTATTCCTCCCCATCTGGCTCACAGGTGACATGAGCGAGTCACCTTGTGGTGACCGTCGCTCTGGGGTGACGAGGACGTCCAGAAGTGATCTGAACCTTCTTCCCCCATTAGAAAACCTTGCTCGAGGACTGGTCTGGGCCAGGGAAGGGCTGYGATCTCCTTTCCCCCCAGCCGGCTGTGCATGCTTACAGCTGCCCTGCCTTTCCCAGCCTGGAGATGCTTCTGGGCACGTCCACAGCGGTTGGTTTCAAACTCCCCTTCACCAGCCTTGCTGCCTCAGGTGGGGCTGCCACAGCGATGTTGTGTGGAGCCAGGTACAAAGCTGAGCTGCCCTCCGAGAGGAAAGCTGTGGGATCGCTGATCCCGTAGGGTCTCCTTGCCTGGTCACAGAAAATGGCCACAAATCCCATCCTCCTGCCTGGTCCTGTTCCCTCTCCATGCCTTTAGGGTTGCCATGTGGTTCCAGTAATCCTTCTCCACCCCAAAGGGAAATTATTCCCCCCTTTGGCAAGATTGTTTTGTGGCTTGTGGCTTCTAATAAGCGCGTAGCAGAGTGTCTTTCTCTGAAGAGCATATGCAGTGTGAAGCAATTGCTTAAAAGCAATTTCTCACATTCTTGTTTGAATTGGCTTATTCTACAGTGTTGGCGATCAGGGTGCAATTACCATTTTATAGCTTCCTTGCAGGAGGCTCGGTCAAGTTTCTGGGTACTAGCTGTCCCCTGTTGCAGAGCAGGAGCACAGAGTCCTCTCCCTCCAGCCCTGGAGATTTGGACTGCAAAACTTTGCCACTCCTAGCAATTAACTCGCCCTGTGGTCTGCCCCCTTGGGGTACCCCGGTGGTTRGTGCCATTTGTTCAGAACAAAAACACTGCAGTGAAAGCAGATGTAACAGTAAATAGTTTCTGCAAGTGTCCAGCTTAGGGGCAGTCTGTTTCTGCACAGATTAAAATAAGACCGAAGTACTTCAGACTCCCCTGTAGGGCTGCTACTGAGAGTCTCTAAACAAAAACCGATTTGCAGACATTCCCTTTCTGCTCCTTCATTTAATGAGGAGGAGTTTTCCCCCAGAGATGCCTTGGTGCCCGTTTCATTTGCCATTTGGCAGTGGTCACCACTTGTAATGTCCTTGTCTCCTGTTGGGCTAGGGCTGAAGGAGGCTGCAGTAGTGGAGAGAGAAAGATGAGGACCAGGCAAATGGCCCTGTCTCTCCCCCATCACAGGACATGAAGAATACACCATGCTTGGGAAACAGCAAAGGGCAGTGATGGCTCCTTTCCTGCTGCGAAACCTCCCCAGAAGAGTGGAAACTAAACCACACTCCTCACTAAGAGGCTGCAGCACAGCACTCCCAGACCTGCTCCCCCTCCCTCCCTGGTGCCTTTCTCCACTTACTGCTCTCACAGCAGAATGAAATTGGCTTAATGGACACAGTCCTGGAAGGACCTTGCAGTCCAGAGAGCTCTTTTGAGGTGTCATGGGCTTGCTCCTGAGCTGTGGACTTGCAGCTCTGTGGTGTGGTGCCTGTTTGCTAGTGTTTCTCTGGGAGCTGCACCCTACCTGGCCTCCTTTTGGTGAGACCTGGGCTCCCAAAGCCACCGGTTTGTCTGGGCGGTGTGGGAAGCCATGAGCTCATCGTTGTCGCAGCTGGCGTTTCTGCACAGCCTCGTACACGTGGTATCTGGCTGTGCATCCTGCTTTTGGAGTCATCACAGCATGTCCCATCCTGCAGATGCAGAGCTTCTTTGCACTGCCGCGGTGGCTCAGGATGACGGGCCTTCCGGGGTGCCTGTTTTTGCTGTGGGGGCCCTGGGCTTGCTCCCTTGCTGTTGAAGTGCAGCTATTCAGCCTGCTGGCTGCGCCGCGCTTTGTCTCCCTGGAGAGGTGTTGCTGCGGGAAGAGCGTGCCTGACTGCCGCTTCTCTGCTTCAAAGTCGTCTCAGAAGAGAGGTCACAGTTATGTTGGTGGCACTGCCTGCCTGGCTGAGGAGGAGGAGTAGGCAACAGGGAGGAGATTTGTGTGGCGTCTTCAGAAAAGAAAAATTCCTTGCGGGGAGGGAGCACGATGCTCTCAAATGAGCTATAATCATATGAACAGCAGGGATGCTAGTGCCCAACAAATGTATTCAATGAATCATTCAGTCACGCCAGCTCGCTAGGCGTACAAGGGTTTTCAAGTCCTCTTACTCACTGTAAAGGAGGCCTGCTCCTTCTGTTATCACTGCTGCCTGTATTAGCAGAAAGAATACTGCACACACCAAAGCCATTAAGATCAGTAGCTTTCTCTTTTCTGATTACTGCTCCCTGATGCAGAAAAAGAGCTGCTGAGCACCAGCCATTTCCAGCAGCGAACGGTCTCAGTTACTCGGGAAGAGCGATTCCTGCTGATGTAGAGAGCTGAGAGAGGTCCGTGCCCTGGCAGGGACTGACCCCCTCGCAGGTAACTTCCCGCTGAAATGGCAAAGCAGCTGCTTCCCCACGTCGGGACAGYAAAACCCAGCCCTGTTCCCTTCGAGTGCCAGAGGTGGGTCTAACGGCCATGGCCTGCCCAGCATGTGTCTCAGGCATCCCAGGGGGAGCGTAGGGGTTGCACCAAGTCCTCCGTTCCCCTAAAGGTTAACCCAAAACAGGCGTTGACCCCTGGATATAATCTGTGGAGCGATGGTTCCTAACTTTGACTGGCCTGTGAGTAACTGTAAGGAATCAGGTTTGCAGGTAATATCTCACGTGTGCTGTTGCTCACAGTGGCAGAAAAACAACTAAGAAACCTGGCTGCCCCTTTAGCTCCTCGTAGGCACCGGGTGCCTAGTGTGCTGCGCTGGAGGATTTCCTCTGTGGACTCAGAGGGGTAGGAGGGCTCCAGCGAGCCTCGTGTGCAGCGAGGTGTCTGAGGGACTCTTGCCCAAGCACTGACCTGTTTGGCCCGGAACGAACCCACGCCACGTGCAGTGAGTTCCTGCAAACCTGCACTCCAGAATGCCTCACGTAGTGGCCGGGAGAGCTGCAGGAGACCTGCAGGCTAAGCTCAGCRTGACCATCCTCGTGCTACCCACAGGGGTGCAGCTACAGCAACAGGACAGAGGAGAGAAGACGGGGGAAGCAGTTTGCAGACCTGATCTCCTCCTTTTCACATGAAGCAAATCCTCCCTCATTCCTGCAGCAGAGCCGGATACGCCCCCATTCCTGCTGAGGCGGCCTCCCGCCAGGGAAAAGGCAGGCCGGCGAGGGAGGAAATGAGGAGGCGCAGCAGCACAGGAACTTTGACAGGTTAGGTTTATATTTCTTACTTTGCTGAGAAATGCCTGAACACCTTTCCCTTAACGAATGACCATAGAAACATGCTCAGTCCTTCCTGAGTCACTGCCCCCCTCTCCCTTTGCAGCGGAGCGATGTTCCTGTATGTCCGTCCCCTCTTCCTGCGGATTAGGCAGCAGCGAGGGCCTGTCTCTGCATGCCGGCCATCGGAGCCTTGGCCCACTCCCCTCTGAAGGATTTCTGGGCTCCCTGGCCAGGGATTACTAGGGACTGGGGCAAACTGTTGCATCACACAGAGAGGCGCCCCATGAAAGTTTAACTGTGTGTCTCCTGCCTGCCAGCCTACACCTTCCTAAGAGGACCTCTCCAGTAGCAAGAGGTGGGTAATGGCACCAGTGCGCTACTGTCACCTCTTCCTCAGGGGAAGGCAGAGCAATGCTAAAAGCTTAAGCTCCTTGCTTTGTTTTACAAGGGAAACTGAGGCAAGTATTTCATCCGAGCTCATACAGAAAGTCGGCTGCAAAATGGATGCCAAGGGACCGAGACCCCCGTGGTGCGGGGCGTTATCTCTAGGTCCTGTCGCTGCCGAGAGCCGATTGCACCACTCAGTAGCACTCTGTACTCATAGCACATATTTTAGATATTGATAAAGCCTCTTTCTTTTCCTGGGAGATCTGTATGTTTAATTCTCTTTTAACCTTCCCAAGCAGTGTTTATTGACTAGTTGTTTTCTCACATTATTTTAGAGGCTTTGATTTATTGCTGCCCATCCTGTGATGCAGTGTGCCAAGAATAAGAAATAGTGGCCCAAAACTTGAGGCACCGGTCTGAGGCTTGGGGATTGTGAGTTCAGCTGCTGTCACCACTCTCATAGGACATCAGCTCAGTCACTTCATCTCTGGTCACCTCGGCTCCCTCATGACCAAAATAGTACTTGGTCCTCTCTATTCTTTTTCTTCTGCTGTACATCAGCCCAGGGCTGAGCACAATGTGGTCTCCGTGCACTGCTGAAGTACAAGTAATGAACCAGGACCCATCTGAGGTGGTGGAGAGGGCAACATCACCTCCCCAGGCCTTGAAGTCCCGTCCCTGTAGCGGGACTGCTCTCAAGGCACCTGCCTTTCCCACAGCTGCATCAAACTGCAGGTCTCTGCCCAGCAGCTTGCGCCTCCCCTCCCTCGCGCCCCTCCACTCCCAATTCCTGCTGCTCCTCTCTTACACAGTATTCCTCTGTTGTATACACGCATGCTGAGCATTGCCAGGTACAATTTTATACTTATCTAAATTAAATCTTGTCCTATTTAAAGATGCCCATCTTTCTAAGATATCCCAGGCTTATTCCCATTTATCCTTCCTTGCTTTTTCAGTCCCTCCTAGTCTGGCTTGATACACAAATGTGATCAATATTATAATTTATTTCCTTTTTCTCCTTTCTCCCTCTCTCATTTCTCTCTTCCAGGACTTTAATGAAAGTTTTTAATAGCGTTCAGTTCAAGACTGGCCTGCTGTTTCCTTTGCCTAATACCTCCTACTACGCTGATGATTTCATAAATTATTCAGTTGTTTGGGATTTGTCTGTCGGCTGTGACAGAATTGCTCAAAAGGAACATTTCAGAGGTTTGTCCAGTTTCCCAGACTGAACAATCCTGAACCCCGGAGCAGCAAGTGAAGGACCTCATATTAGAAGAAAAGCGAGCCCTAAAACATTGGCTCACAAAGAAGGGTGCACGTGTGTTGAATATGTTTTTCAACAACAAAACCAAAATGCTATTAAATGCATTTTACAGTTCACTTCCTGTAGTTAATGGCACTGGATGGGACCATTAAAATAACAGTCCCAACAAATGTGGGATCTCTGTGTGTGCTGTGTCCTGCTCAGCAGAAAACCAACATAGCCTTTGGGAAGGATCTGGATTTAAATTAAAAAAAGAAAAGGCAGTATTTCACAAGCTGAGTAGTGGTTAACTGCAGCTGTGCTTAAGGTGCTGACTGGGAATACCCACGTTTGGCATTGTTTTCCCAGCTCGCCTGGAGGTTTGAGGACATCTCTTGCACCTGGGTTTTTCACAGAGCTCAACTACCCCTTTCATGAAATACCAGATATTCAAATGTTATCAACACTCACTGCTGGTTCTTAATGGGAGCTGAAGAGTGTGCAGCACTTAGTGCATGGATTTTTCCTGAAGTGCTTGAATGAAAACTGAGCTCCTTTGAAAATGTGAGCCTACTTCTAGACACTGCTAAACACTGAGAACAAATCTGGTCATTAATTTCTATCAGTGTTTCTTTCTTCCCCTCAGCTAATCATATTTTCTTTTTCTTGTCCACTTAGATTGAAAACTTCCTTTTACTATGTGTATGAGCTGTGCCAAGCTCCACGGAGCCCTGATCTCAGCATCACCACCTAAGTGGTGCTATAATGTAAATAACAATAAAAATACTGCTCCAAAGTAGTTATGACCCCATGAAATTGCTGAACTATGGTGACATTTCTGTTCTGAAACTGTCAATGGGAAATGCAAATCTATGTCTCGCTGCTGCCTCTAATTTAGCCTCAGCAATTTCCTCCAGTTTTGCTCGGTTGCATAAGCTGTAGCTTCAAGTCAACTCAGTTCTGATATTAAAGGCAGAGGTTTCTGGAACATGAACACAGATACATTTTATTCTCCGCACACCGCTGGAAAAAGTTCTTTTTCACTGCTTTAGGATTTAGAGCTGTACCTGGAGATAGGGTCCTAGGTACTCTGTCTATCAGAAGGGAACCACGTGGTGCCATCCTGTGGCTTTCTATAGCTAACTGGAAATAGATTAACGAGAAGCGGGAAGTAGGCTAGAGCAGAAAGAGAGTTTAGGGGTGGGTGAGAGGTTGTTTTCTGAAGAAGATGACACTGAATTGTTTTTCTTCTATGAGGGCGTGTGTAACTTAAAAAAAAAAATTTTTGTTTGAAGGCTGAGTTTCCCAGCTTTTGTGGGACTATTGTATAAAGAGCAACATACAGTCCTTGTGCCAAACAGTTCACAGTCTAATTGAACTCTTCTGAACTGCTTCTCCTTTATCTAAAGATAGACAGACTTCCTCCTGGGGAGCCAGAAGAAAGGACAGTTCCCTTTTCATCTGCGAGAAGACAGGCTCCTGAGAACAATGCACCAGGTGTGACACATTCAGGTCATTATCTTGTTTTCAATACTCCATCCCAACAAGTTTCTCTTAGAAGGGTGTTTTCATTTCCAGAGAGCTTATGCTAAACTCCTGGGAAGATCTGGGCTTAGTCTGGGAGGAAACTAAAAAGGATGAATGTAGGGGGCAGTGAAAATCAATGGGTGCCTTACTTCTGTTTTGAAAGGAACATGGTGGAGGAAGAAGATAACAGTTGATTGTAGGAAGAGATTAAAATAGGGAAAAGACAGCCAGAAGGGACATGGGATCTGTTACAAGCCATCTGTGAGAGCTGAGCTTCACTGGGAGAGGTCTGAGGAGAATGTGTTGTCCCCCCTGCGGCGGGGTGGCTCAGCTGTTATCCAGGTAAGTGCTCGTCTGGGCTTCCCCTCTGACACCAGAGTGAGGGAAGCAAGAGATCTTCCTGGGGTTTGAGAAAAACATCACTCCTGTTGGGCAAGTGTTACAGACATGGAGGGGAAGAAAATACAGAAAGGCTCCTCCTTGCTTCAGTTATTTCACAGGTTGTCTCTCTGTGATGACTTTTTGCACCCAGTCTCTTCTGTAGCAGTGCTGAAATGTCCACTTGAATTTTCTATTACACATTTGTTTATTTATGTGAATAATTCTTCCTGCAGCACTTGATAGAGAAAATCTCTGTTTTCTGTTGAGAAGAAACCTCATCCCAATCTGTTCCCTTACTGTGCAGGATGCTGCCTAAAACCTGTCTGTATCTAGCTATATTAAATTCACTGCCTTCTTTTGTCAGCTAAATCTGCAGTTTTGTCAGAGGGGGCGATCAGATTTGTCTGGCACAATCTGTTCTTTATGAACCCGAGTTGCTTATTGCTCGCTGCGTTGCTCCCTCATAAGGTTTTGACATATTGATCCTCCTCCGAGAGCTGGGCTGAGAGCTGCGCTCGCTCACGATGGCAGTGACAAATGGGTGACCACAGCTTCAGGGGCCCTTGCCTGAGGCAGGCTGGCACAGCCAGAGAACACAGGGCACGTGTGAAAGAGGAGGAAAGGTTAAAATACCGCGATGAATACTTGATTATGACCTATAAGGATGAGTGAAGAAAGAGATTTTGTGTGGGCTGCTACCCTCGCTTATAGGCATCAGATCCATGTGTGCTTTCTCTTCTCATCAAGCAGCTAGAAAAGAATGAAGCTGCTTTTTCAGATACTATTTGGAAAAATAGATGGAAAAGATCTGGGGAAAGTGGATTAAGAAAAGTTAAAGGGAATCACACCTCTTCCTAAAGCAAGTTTATTAAGCAAGTTGTCTGCAGACACCAACTTCCATGTGTCTTTGTCCTGGCTTTATCCGTTTCATTTACCAGGACAAGAACAGCTCTGAGAAGACGAGGTACCTTTTCCCTCCCTGCATTGCCCAGAGTGCCAGCCCCTGTTGCCCTGCTGTATGATCCTGCTAAAACCAGTAGATCCTGTCTTCCAAAATGCCTTGAAGAAGTGACCGAGCTAGAAGTCCCTTTAGGACAGGCCAGATTTCTGTGGGTTTTGTGCTTTTTGTAGGGGCCCCATGGCTCTATTCCGAAGTCGGTGAGCCCTCCTGTGGGAGTATGTGCAGGATCTGCCTACGTTTGGTTGGTGACTCTGCTGGCATGGGTCCGTCCTGCACTGTGTCACCTTGCTGAGGTACAATCTGCTGGTCAGTGTTTGTCTGTATGCTTCTTCCACGGTTTCTGTGCTGGTTTGCAGTGTAGACAGCCTGCAGCTTCAGAGCTTGCCTTTCGCTGCAGCAGCAGAGATCTTTGCTCCTGAGGCATCTGCCTTTAATTCCTGTGGTAGCTGTCCTGTTAGCAGGAGCTTCTCAGAGAGCCAAAGTGCAGTGGGACTTCAGATGCCGCRGATGAGCTTCCCTGGCGTGGAAAAAATGTGTAATCCCCTGGGCGGTGTGTTTTCCACCTCCTGTTTCCAGTCAAGTCAGGGGGAATGTGCTCCTGGGCTCCAGCCTGTGGCCAGGGAGCCTTTGGACCCTGATGTCCCCCCAGGTCTGCCTCTGGAGAGTTGGGTATGGAGATGGGTTGCATTTTCCATATCTTTGATCTCTCCCAAGCTAAAAGGCCCTGCGGAAGACCAGGTGTGTAGTATGGTACAGACTGACACCTCTGGGTTTTGAGCTAAGCCCCCTCAAATAGTCCACCTCTTCTTTTTGAGAGGTCACTCAACCCCCTGAAATCGAGAATGTGCTCTCTTCCTTGCCATACGTGCTGGCCTGTTGATTTTACACGTACACACACATGCGCGCATGCACACACATCCTGTGATTAACACCCGCTGATAACTGCACATCTTGATACCCGGTCATACCTCAAATGTGCATTTTGCCCTTTGTTTCCTCCCGACTCTGCAGTTCGTAGGAGAAGGGCAATCGTCACTTCTCCTCCCTCTGCACCCACCGCAGTCTGCAGTCCACTGCCCACACCGATATCCCCATGTCTGAGGTCCATGCTGTCGTCTGCCTGTTTTACAAGAGGCTGTGGGAGCCCACTCAGCAGGCTTAATCGGGGGCTACTCTCTTCTGAGCTGGCAAAGTTAAGGCTGAGGAAAGATCTGCAAACAAATTCAAAATGAATTCATCCTTAGACCTTCTAGTGCCTGACTGTGGTGCTCACTCGTAAAAGCTTAGCTCTTCGTGGTGGCCCTGAGCCCTGGGGTGGCTGCTGGCTTCTTTGCCCGTGTGAGCAGCCGTTGGACTCCCCTCTCCTGCCAGCTTGTGCGCGCGAGTTGTCTCTCGCCTGGCGCCCCTCCGCTCCTTTCGTGCATCGCAATTCCTCATCTTATTTCTGACGAGCGCTGGGGACCGCTTGCTCCTGTCCTGGAGAGCGGTGCTCAGAAGCAGCTCGGCACTTCCTAGGCATCTGGTCCCACTCATTTGGTGGGATTAAATCCAGCCTATATTGCATCTGTCTAAAAGTTTCCTGGGGACCGAGGGCTCAGCCCCTTCCAGGAGCAGCATCTCCCCTTGCCTCTGTAACTTGGTCACTGACATGACTTTAATACAACTTTTTAAAGTATACATTTGTATCTAGTAAGCCCTGGAGTACAGCAGAGTCCCTTTTATATTGAAATTCAGGCTCCTCAATAACATTTTATTATGAGGCTTGCTATTTTTGGAATTGCTGTTACTCTGTTATGAACAAGACACCTAACATCTTTCGATATGAAATCATTAGGGGCACAGCAGAGTTCATTACAGGGGCATTTCTCTGGATTACGAGCAAATCAATACCACCTACTAATATCGCAGCCTAGTACCTGGCTTCAGTTGTGAATAGCACATCTGGAGAAGAAGATGGTATTCTTCAGGCCTCTTGTGCTCCTCTTCCAATACCTTATTTACTGTTTTCCCCCAAGCTGTTGTGATGGATTTGTGAGTAGACAAAATCCAGAGGTTGTTTTTCCTTGAGCTACCCGAATATTGTAGCTTTTAAAATATAGAAGAAAGAAATAACTAGCTTAAGTTCTTGATATTGGAGTAACCTCACATGCAATATGACTTTGCCACTTCTGTCAGTGGAGCCCCTTGGAAGTAAATCCACAGAGAACTAAGGCATAAGGCACTACCTGGTTTCAGATGTTTTGAGATGGGAAAACATGCGGGGGAGGGCATTGGGAGGCAAGAAGGATGAAGATAATTTATTAAATGCCTCCAGTAGAAGAAGGAGCTCTGGAAGGGGCTGTGTGGGGGCTGCGGTGGCAACCATGGTCCTGGGAGAGGTCCCAGCCTCACTCTGGACTAGCGGCCCTAAGCCTGGATCTGGTTTGGCCATCTGCGGCCGAGACGAGGGCTGTGCTCGGCGCGGCCGGTGGCTGCAGGGTGGGCTGAGCTCCTTCTCCCTGCTGCTCAGCATGGCTGGGCTCGGTAGTCGCTCGCTGCTCTGGCTTTTGCTCCAGCCACCAAGGGTCGTGTCTTGAGATGTCTCCTGCTGGGGCTGAAATGGGTAATTTCCCCATCTTGCTGCTCACCACTCTCTTGCAGCACGTGATGCCCGCTTTGTTCAGTAGCAGTTCAGGTGGCTGTAACCAAAGTTGTTGAGGCCAATGGCATCCATTTCTCTTTATTTATTTCAAGCAATTATTCATCAGTGGAATTCAATTATTACTTTTTGCCTTTTTAGAACATTGCTTAATGGACAAGAACAGCCATTTGTCTAGGCTGCATTTAATGCTGAGTGGATCCAAAGGGGGTTTTCTTTAAGCCACTTCAACAATAATAATAATAATAATAAAAAAAAAAAAACAAGTTAGTGAAGTGTGGAGCTGTAGGCCTTCTCTGTAATGATCCGAAGCACTCAAGCCATTATTAACTTAATGCTTTCATTTACTAGATCATTCCTGGAGAAAGACCTCCTGGTCAAATTGCTATTGTGCCTTTAAAAAAAAGTAAAGTTAATAATTGCTTCAGCTGCACAGCTCATTACTAGGAAAGGCCTACAGCTCAGAGCAGCGTAATTTTGTTTCTTTGTTTTTAAATTTTGAGAGTGAATTTAAGCAAAACCTTTGTTACACTTCCAGCCCAGACATTACATATTCCATTACTGTGTATAGATTTATGAACTCAATTATAAAAATTCCAAACTTTCACTTTCTTTGGAAACTGGAGGCTTGAGGGCTTCTCTGTATTGCAAAACATCACTGTATTGATAAACAATTGGACAGAGCCCTCTTAGCTGATATGTGGTGGCTAATCAATATTGGTAGGAACAAATCCTATTTCATCAGTGCAGCTTCAACTGCAAGTAGCTGACATTGCTTCGATTACCATTTGCCTTTTTTTCCCCATTCACTGGACGTTTTCTCCCTTCCCTCTCCCAATCCTGTCCAAAAGGGAACACACTTTGCACCATAGCCAGGCCTTGGTAAAAACCACTTGCCAGAAGCTTTGGGTAAATAGCTGGAGATTATGGGGCCTAAACTGCGTTCTCGTACCTTGTAAACTGCCGGGGACTGTTGCTGCCCGTCTCTGCTGGTTTCTGAAGGGCTACAGCAGACCCTCGATGCAGGGGGAATTATCCCACAGGTGCAGGCAAGGAAACTGAGGCACCGCACGTGGGCCTCACCAAGGTTCGGTGACGAATCTGATCTTTGCTCTGTTCTTGTTAGGGTCTGTCCCTAACCATACACCCAAAGGTGAAGCATTTTGACTTCTACAAGAGGTGCGAGCGATTACATTACGCAGGGATGGACGAAGGGCGTCTCCCTGACTAATGTGACCAGCCTGGGGAGAGCAAAGAGAGGATGGGACTGGATGGACCCAAAGCACACTGGCCCTGGAGGAAAGACTCTCGCTGAACTTCCTGTGCTTGGATCAGGTGTCTGGAGAGGTGTTGGTAAGGATAGGGACATTTATGTTAATCCCCAAAGTAATTTGAAGCTTACAGATACTGCTGCAGCAAACCAAGAGCTCCTTATAGAAAATGTGGAAAGCGGCACATAGAGAAGGGTCAACACCAAGTGGCGGGTCCTGAGCACAGCTATCCTAATGCTTGACCTGAGTCCATTAAGGCACTGGTTTTTTTTTAATTTATTTTTTTTAGCAGTTCTTTTTGTTTCTTTAAGTGCTTCAATTAGATTCACTTTTAAGAGAAGGGTGTCTGACTTCCAGAGTGGGTATTCGGCATTAGTTCTTTCTATCTCCAAATCAAGCCCATGGGGTGGGGGGGGTTAATTCAGAATCATTAGTGTCTATGGAAAGTCTTGACCACACTCTTTGCTGCTTTTTTTGAAGTTTGCTTTAAACTGCCTGTGTCTTGTACTCCCAGAAGTATATGCGCTTTTAGCTTTTTGTTGGCTGTTCCACTCTGTTCTTTGATCACTGTTTGTTCAGTTCCTGAAAGCAGAGAATAACAAACCCATTTTATTAAAACAGTTGCTTCATATTTGGGAGGGATAAATGAAGGACTTTCCTGCATGAATATTCTGGCTCAGCAGTTAAAAGACATGATATTTACCATGGCCCGTGGAGAGCAGACACATCAGAAAAGAAACTCATGTGGTGCTCAGGGCCTCCCTGTCTTCACGCCAGCTACGTGGGGAGGAGGGCACCGACTCGCCAGCCAAACCTCTGGTGATGCCTATTCCTTCACAGCAGCAGGGAACCGGCTCCCCCGCAGGGGCAAGCGTGTCTGCAGCACGGGGTTGTGCTCCGATCGTTCAGGGCCTGCGCTGTTCTGTCCCACAAAAGGTGTGCGGACTGTGTTGGCACTTGGGTCCTTCCCCCGTACCAGAGATGCTTATGTGGCCAAACAGCTCACAGTGCTGATCCTACTGGAAGCAGATGCCACAGCCAGGCTGGGGATCCTTGTGTGCGGCTGCTCCTGGCCAGGCAGGACGGGCCCTTGGGGAGCAGCCTGCCCTGCGGTCGCCTTTGAGCGTGGGGATGTGCAGATCTGAGGCAGGACAAGGGTACGTGCCGCATTCAGCAAGAGGCAGGGGAAGGAGAGGGGGGAAGCTGGCACTTTGCAGGCAGGTGACCCACAAGTCTGGAAGACGTGTGTTTGTGGAGGAGGAGAAATAAGATAGGGTGTGGGAAACCTAATGCTGTGAGTCTTGGGTCTACATGTCCCACGTATTTCCATAGGGGAGTGTCAAGGAGAAGGAGATGAGGGTTGATGTGAGACTGACTCCTATGGAAATACCGTACTGTTTCCAAGCTCTAGTTTGATGTACAGCCTGTTGCCCTGCAGCTCCCCCCGGGTGGTCTGCTGGGAGACCATCTCCCTGAAGCCAAAGATAGTCTTAACTCTTTTTTCTTTCTTTTTTTTCTTTTTAACAGTCTTATGTGCTGGAGGTGCATAAGGCTGAGACCTGCGGGAAGATCTAAAAGCTCTTTGAGTATCTAAGGCTTGGGTACCTCAAACAGCTTTTYGCAGCAGAACTTAATAAGACAAATTAATCCTGGACACTCAACTGGTCTAAGGCACTGCATGCTGCCCGGCCATTTTAAGTCACCTTGATGTTGATGAAAAGACTCCCACAGACTTCAATGGGTACCACATCAAACTGTGCAGAACTTTAAAGCCGAATTCTCAGCCACGTGCCCCTTCTCCCTGCTTTTCAAATATCTCTATTGTGCTGTTCATTTTGAACAATTAAAAATGGCTACTCGCTGGATAGGAGAAATCAAAAATTGGCTCGGGAAAACAAAGTCGTGACAGACTATGACATAATCATATGACATATGACTAGATTATGACATAAACAGGCTGAAGTGGAAAGCAAAGACGTGTTCATCATCTGGGCAGTCAGAGCCGGTGCTGGGCAGGGACAACATTGCTCCGGAGATGTCTCACCGGTGCAGTTCCAGGAGTAAGAAAATATCAGTCCAGTTAAGCTCTAGGGGGTACACACAGTTCCCTTGGAGTAGGGCCTGAGTGGAAATACTACTTTCATAGTAGGATCAGTTCTGATAGTTAGATACTACTTGGGATTAAACTGCTTTTAGAGACATACAGACTGTGTTGGGGGGGCTGGTGGTGGTGGGGTTTGTTTATTTGGTGGCTTTTGGTGGTTTTTTTCTCTCTCTTCTAGAGCTATTTGCAGGGAAAGAGGTAGCTTGGATTCTAGATCCTCATAGTTTGCTATCAATAAAACGTAGATTTTTAGTCACAGGCCTAGTTAGGTATCTCTATGGAAACTTACTAAAAGCTATGGGGTTATCCATGGCTGTAGCTATGGTTTTCAGAGCTTTTTTTTTTAATTATTAGTCATATAGACAAAAAGCATATAAAAGAACTCCATCTCAAATATCAAATTCTGGACTGCATTTGGGGAAAAGGCATGTGTGTGTGTGGGGAGACACATTTCTCTCAGTATATCACCCTGTGATGAGACTGTCACAGAAGCTGCTTTTCAGAGCAAAACTCCTTTTGAAATGTAAGGCCTGAGACTGATCATGGATAAGCACTAGAAGTACTTCATTTCCTTCCTGCAGATGGACTCAGAATTGTGATCAAGACTTTTTTTTTAAAATTGCGATTTCAAGGCACGATAAGCTCTTCAAGCATACAAATAACTTGGTGTTGATGCTCCAGTTAGAAGCAGGAACTTGGACTCAACAACCACACGTTTTTCCTGTACTTTAATGATCTTTTCTCCTGTCAGATGCTTCTCAGTCACTGCTTCATTTTTACATGACAGTAACATGTAAGAATCCTGACTGAGGCCCCTCTCTGCCTCGGGGAGATGGTAATCTAGGTGATTGCAATTCTTTTGTTGCATTTTTCACTTTTTTCTTTTTCAATTTCCAATTAATGTGATCCCTACTACGTTCTTTCAAAACCAACTAGAAAAATTTAAAAATGCTTTATATATATAAAGCTAATAAATGACTACAGAGCAGCAGTGGAATCTTTGGTATTTCAGCAGTCTTCCAATTGATAGATTTCTGCATTTAATTAAGGGCTGCATATTCAGTAGCATGGCTCCTTGTTTTGCTGCTTCTGCCTGTCTGTTGATTATGCTAAGGAGAAAAGTTCTCCTTTTTAGAAAAAGCCAGAGAAGGCCAAAATTCATCTTTTTCTTTTTTCTTTTTTTTTTTCTTTCCTATGTGTGTGTGCATGCACGTGTCCCATATTGGCTTTAAAAATTATGGTTATTGTGAGCGTATTTAATGGGTCTTCTAAAAGAGACCCAGCAGGTTAGAAAGCAGATCCAACATGCGTATGTTGTTAACAGGTGCAGAAGCAAGCACAGGAGAAATGGCAGCAGAAAGGGAATTACTTTCAGAGCTTTCATAGTTACCAAAGAGCAAGGGTGAAATCTGGGATTTATAGAAAGTCATTGAAAAATTCACTGGCTTTTTTAGAACAGGATTTAAACTCTGGTTCTGCTCTTAACTCTTCCAAAGAGAAAAGTCTTGAGGCAATCTTTCATATGAAGGCCTTAATTATTCATGATAAACTGTTTGTTCAACCACATTACAAAAATGGCTTTTTTTCCCCTAATCCTGCATTTGCAGACTCTTGAGGAAAAGTCACGCTGCAGACAGGCTGGCCGATGTGCTGCAGGGAGCAATTTTCATGTTTGCTGTGACTTAGTGTGGCTCCTCTTTCTTGTTTGCTGCTCTTTGTGCAACAGCTGTCTGATGGAGCGATACCAGGCCGGGTGTCGCTGGCTTCCACTGCACTGCGTTTTCTGCCTGAGAAACAGCAATCAGAGCAACTTTTTCTTTGAAATTCTGAACAAGGCCTGCTTTGTTTTTTGCAAATTGCATCTTCACTATAGTATTTAAGAGCAAGTTTTTCTATCAGACAACTTACCTTGTGTTGGCATCTGCTTTGAAAGGAACATAATATTCTAAAGCAGAAAAACAGATTAGAAAATTTGCTTTTATAGCTAGAAATAAAGTACTAGTGGTTCATCTAATCCAATCCCTTGGCACTGATGCCCACTGTCTGCTGTCTGGCTACCTCAGCCAGGGGTAACAGCCTGGGCTATTGCACTTTCTCAGCACAGCTCACTGAACAAATGCAGGTAGACTCTTCCCAGTGTTTGAGCTTTCTCTGAACAAGTTAGCATGTATCTTCATGTAACACTCCACTGGAACATGAAAAAGTGTCCTAAAGGAGTTCAGTTTGGAAAGGTCATCCTGTAATTCAAAATGTCCCTTTTAACATATAGCCTGAAAGAGAAGTAAAGCTTCCCCCCCCCCCCCTTCCCCTAATGCATTTAGCTAGATAATATGGAAGGCATGCAGAACATAAGCTATCCAACCAACTATGAAACAAATGTTAGAATTAATTGCTTAATTCTCTTAGCATTAGGATAAAGCATATGGGTTTAAAATGTCTTCAGTGAGGAACTGCTGAATATGGGAAAACTTATCTACTATCTCACTGTAATAAATTGAAAAGCAAGTTCAAGTGTAAAGATTTGTGGGGTGATGGTTATAGCTAAAGGCAAGCTTTTCTGCAACTTGTTTTTTGAAATCTAGTTTTAAGGTTTGTGCATAAAGTTTGACTCAGTAACAACATTAACTAATCAGCATCTCTGGAAAATCAGGTTTTGTTCAACCCAACTTCTTTGGGGTTCATCAAATACAGAAAAGAATCCACAAAAATACTTTCAATCTAGTAGCTGAAATGCAAGTGCCAAGAGCTTGACTGTACCAAATAATAACAGGCTCCAAGTTAAGGGATTATCATCTGTTCCAGACCTTTTTTATGAGGCTGCTGGGGCTATGATTTGTCCTTCATTTGCATACGGGCTAAAATTGCATTTAAACAAAATCCTGAGCAGGCACAAATGCATGAACTGCCCTCCTCTGTGCTAGGGGAAGATGAGCGTGTCTGTGTGTGTACGCACAAAGTCTTACAATGGGAGTGATATGTTTTCTGGATGTCAGGTAGCGGCATGAAACAGGGCCCAGCCCTTAAGGGGTGGTTGACATCAGAAGGGACCTGGATCGAACCCCTGCGAGAAGGGTAGATGGCGAGGGGGAGACGAGGGTTGTTGGCAGCGTTAGCGCCACCTCTCAGCAGGTACCGCTCCTGAGCGCACAGGTGACCTCTCGGTGTTTAGGCCCAGCAGAAGGGGGACAGGGAGCACACGCAGTTCAGCCAGGCGCTCCTGCACTGCTTGCGCAGCGCAACACGAAGTGAAGCTAATGAAATGACTAACAGGTCAAAAGCATCTGTACCAGCTAAGCAGCAGCGGAGAGCGCTTGGCAGCATCAAGACTCTGTGCTGCTCGCAGGGCGCCTGTGTAAATGCTCACAGAAGTTTTACTAGCTTCACTGGGAACACTCGCGTAAGTTTTACCCAAGTGCAGGCAGGGACACACGAGCACTGCTCCATCTGATTTACTGTTTTCTTCTAATAGACCAGCCATAGTGTTTTAATAAAAATGAAGTTGTGGTAAAGACCATAAATTGCCTTGAACTGCAGTGGAAAGTGCACTCTACTAGCTCCAGAATCATTCAGGAGTCATGTCTAATTTTACCAACCTAACTTACCCCTTTCCCTGTTGCTGCAGCTCAGAACTTCAGGCCCATTCTTCTAACCCACCTTTCCTACCTGGTGTGAAACAGAGAAAGAATTTATCAGTTAACAATACTTCTGACCTCAAAGAAAGGGGCAGAAGGAAATACCAAGATCCAAGCACATGCTTAACTCTATCCAGCAACTGTAGGAAGGCTACAGAGAAAGACCTCCTTTATTTTAACATTTTTCATAGACAAATTTACTATATTTTATAAAATAAACTTTATTTTTGCCAGCAGAAGCATCTAAAAGTTAATTTAATCTCCAATTCTTGATTAAGTGGACTTCATCTTTCACTGGTTTCTCTGAAAGAGGTTAGTGGCTGGTGGCAGTGTTTTGTTCAGAAAATAAAAATCTCTGAATGGTTGCAGTACATTTAAAGGCTTGCATCTTTTAACCCCTGAAGTCCAGTTTCAAGCTTAGTATTAGAGATATGATCCTCATGTCTTGCAGTACATCTCTTCCATCTCATTTCTCCAGAGGAGCATAATTCAAAAGCTTCTCAATCAGATCCACGTGGGCTAGGAGCATTCTGCGACAGCAGTATCTCTTCAAACCAAGGGCATCCAGGGCATCTCTATTAATGAACACGAGGGGGGGAAAAAAAAAAATCAGAAGCATTTTTAAGTATTCCTAGGCAACATACTGATTACTTTGAGCTTAGTCATAGAGGAAAGCTTGTTTGCAGTTTAAACCAAGTAACTGAGAAATTTAGCATGAGTTGCTAATGTTCTTTTTCATTACTGCAATTGACAGGGTGTTTGCCTGTTCTTCCAGCCTGCAGAAGTACTCATCTTCTGTTAAATGTTGTGTAAGCRACACAACTACCAAACTTTCAGAGGTAAGTCTGCGCGATTCCCATCAGAACAGAACTGTAATACTCCAGGTCTTAAGAATTGCCTCTTCTGAACTAGCCTGCTCACGTGGGCATAAGTTCATCATGGAGTAGCAGGGTTAAGTGAGATGCAAGTATTTTGGTTTTGGAAATAAATTTCTGGTCCTCATAGTTGAAAAGAAACTTGAAAATGGTACATTTTCAAGCCCAATTACTTTATTACAGTAACTCAGTCTTCCTCCTCAAACATGAATTTTTAGAAAAGAGAGGAGTTGATCTGGTTAAAGATCTGAGCAGTCAAGAGGTGTGAATGTAGTTAACAGGAATATAGTTCTGAAACATGTAAAGTCATTTCTTCTTCTCTTAAAAACCTGGACAGTCCATAATTGTCGGTATTAGGTACACCTCCTGCAAGTTTTATGGTAGGAAGTAGCACAAACTTCTCATCGAAGCACTAGACCTCTTACAGACTGGTGACAGCATTTACGCTCTTTAGCGCCAACCTACTAATTATAAAGCCAGTCTGACACTCATTCAAAATTTGACATTTATGAAATGGGACTGAATTCAGATCTTTAGATTTATATTATGCAGTGCAACAATCTAGCATTTGCTTAAAAAAGTTTCATGAGACTGTAATTCTCCTTTAGGAGGAAGCTGATAGCTACCCTTCCTAAGTACTAATGACCGAAAGGAAAACTGCACAAGCAGAACCATGGTGAAAGGTTGTTTGGCTTCATGCAGTACAGCCTAAACACATGCAGTAAACCTGCAGCTTCTGTGATGTTGTCAGTTAGTCTTTCACCATCAAGACAGGACTGCTTCTGCAGTTTGTCTGCAGTGTGCTCAGTATCTTGAAGTGCTTAAATACCAGGGTTTTCATTTTAGAACTAGCATTTGCAAAAGTTACTTAAGAGAACTGTATAAAAAGGCTCCTGTACATTAGAGGAAAAAAAGTTTATGAATAATATTACATGATATTTCTGAAACAGTTGAGAACAAAAACATCTGATTCCTATTAATATCTAAGTTTTAAGAGCTATTTAGAAAGTTCTGAATTTTCAAGTGCAGTTATTGGAGATGCAGAATACCAATAATGACTACAACATTAGAAGTCATATATACTATAATGTTTCACATAAAACAGCATCAACACTGCAGTTGTTTTCAGTCTCCTCTAGCTTCCATGGACTTGAGAAAAAGAGCAGTTTTAAGGGACAAAGGTTTTTTTCTTTTTTAAACCATAAATTGCTTAGACAAGTTTGATTTATTCCATTCTATCCATCTGCTTCTCAAGTTATCATTAATAGTCATTTTAACACTGCACCATAACATTAATTGTTCAATAGGCATTAACTCTACTTTTGATCTTGTAATACCATAACTCTATTAGCCTGAATAGTCACCCCAGAATTACAACAATGACCATAGCAATTGTTTTCCAACTAAGTATTTATCAATAACAGTGTACATCTTTGTCCTTCACAAATGCAGAGGAACACTAAAGACAAAATAAAAAAATTAAAGTCTAATATTTGGAAAGTAAGAAGTCCTAAGTGTCACCAGAATAGGTATGATAAATTTCAGCATTAGTGAGAAATGATTTGCAGCTACTCATATGTTATGCTTTTTAACTCCCTACATGAAAGTCAGATCTGGTGCAGAAACTTTCTAGCTACCTTTAATTTAACAGCTGCAGTATTCTGCTCAGCTACATTTGACAAACTGAGATTTAAATGCACTTCCAAAAAGGCCCCTCACAAAAGTGGTGAGACTGGAAAGGTAACGAATGATTTTCACAGATCACTTGTTTAATGAAACTCATAAAAGGTAGGGGGAGACAGGATGGGACAGGACATCTTTTCCCCAGAAATTCCACCTGAAACAGTGAGAAGCACAGAAATGAATCATAGCTTCCCACAAGTTTAGATAAGGCTTAAAAAACAAAGCATTCCTTCCCTGCCTATTCTGTGCTCCGCTGTCTGGCATTTGGCAAGAGAGAGTCCTAAACCATAAAAACCTGTTCAGATTTACCCTGGAGAAGGGGTAGTGAAATCTGTGTTGTTTACACACATTCTTCTGATAGTTCATAGGCATAAGTCCATTTTAAAACCTATTAGTAACCCTAACTATTTAAATGAAAAGCAAATATTCTTTTAATAAGTTATACTTATTGTTAACCACAGCAAAGGCAGACATGAGGCAACATTCCACCGAAGCGTTTCACCGTGACTTCAGGAAGCTCCTGATCTTCTAGGATGGTGTTTTCCATTCTCTTGATTTGTAAAGGTCAGTTTGTTTTTTTCCTCCATGCTTAAACTTGATGACAATGTAAACACTTTACGGAGTTACTTTTCACAGACTCTTAAAGTAGTCCTACCATAGCTAGACTCTCCCTGAACTATTAAAAGACAATTCTGGTCATACAAAGGACATGTATACTTTTTCAAATAGAACTGTTATGGTTATCAGGTATTTAGAACAGTTAAGCTGCCCCCCCTTCCCATCTCCAAACCAGATTTTGAAATAAAATTAGCAAAACTAGATAGTAAATATGAAATACTGTTAAGGAAATTTAAAAGGGGTATACATTGTTACCAAGATTAGTTATTTCTTTTACTTGTAACTTCCTTTCCCTTTAAAAAAAAAGGGGGGGGGAGAAACACCATTATAATGCACAGGTGCAAAAGTTGTGTACCTGCTTCTTCCCCTTCTGTACGAGGTTAAATATTTGAAACTGTTCGAGTTTCAAGGATATGATTTGACAACTTCCACGCTGCCACCCAGAAAGATTCAATAGGTAAATGAGCACTTCCTTAACTCTTTATTTAACCAGAACTTTGAAATTTTAATAGTTATCATCAGAATATATTTATGGTTTTCAGGTTCTTTACAGCCATTTCATTAGGCCCTGATCCTGCCCTTACATTCTTAATGCATTGTGCCATCTCACCTAAAATGAGAGTCAAAGAAATGCAGGAATAATACCCACCCTTCTGTATACTCTGCTTGCAGAAGGCCAAGATAGGCTTCCCACTTGTTTCCAACTATTTTGCCGCACGTAAAACATCTGACCGGGATGATCATTTTTACACAGTTACTGTAACATATATATATATATATATATATAAATGCAATATAATACTTTTGCAAAATGACTACGTGTCACATTCACCTATGCAAATCTAAGGAAGGAAACTCAGGCCTGTATAAATCTCAAACAGCAGCGGGTAACACAACGGTAAGCAAGAAACGCGGCCGAATCACGGGGGCGCTGAATTACAGCGCAGCGACGCGGCAGCTCTGACATTTCGGCCACAGCTTTTCGGGGACCCCACTGCCACCCGCGGGCCGGCTCGGACGCTCTTTAGGCCACAACGGGAGGGACAAGATGGACAGCACCGAGCACCGGCCGGCTGGGAAACCGGCCCGGGCCCCTCTGAGGGCCCCGGGCACGGTCTCACCGGTCCCTCGATGCAGCTCCTACCGTAACGGTTCCGCCGCACTCCCGTAACGGCCGCCCGGGCGCTACCACTGCGGCGAGCTGGGGGGAGGCACCGCGCCGCCGGACGGGCGGACTCTGCGGGCGGCCCGGGAGGGAGAGGCTCGCGCACCCCTCTAGCCCGCGCAACCAGGCGGGGTGGTATCGGCCGAGCGTACGGCGTCCCGGATGGCTCAAGAAAGTGCGCGCGCGGGGCGGGCTTGTTTTCGCGTTTCGCGTGTGCCTCGCTGAGTGGCAGCTGGGGCGCCCGGAGCGCAGAGCGGCAGCGGCGGTGGTACCGGCGAGCGCGGCGTCCGCTCCTGCTCCTCCTTCTTCTCGTTCCTAGGCGGGCGGGCAGGCACTTGTTGCTTCGGAAAAGGGGCTTCTGCAGCTGCAAGACTTCTCCTCCCATCCTGGTTGAGGTACTGAAGTCGTCCAGGGTGGGAAGCGCAACTGGTGGCTGTAGCCCGGCGCCAGTGAGCGCTGCCTGGCGGGGGGCGGCGGGCGCGAGGGGACTCCGACGGGCAGGGCTGTGGGACCAGGTCGGGGAGCCCCGCGGGCAGCGCGCCCGCCTCTCCCCTCCCTCCGCCCTAGGCGAGAAGCGTCTGCGGCGCAGGGGTGCCAGCGGGGGTGTCTGGCGTGGCTCCCCGGATGGTTTAAGAGACGAGTGAGGGCGGCCGTGACTGAGAACCCGCTGCGGAGCCTGTCCCCGCAGCGGGCAGAGACCCCCGCCGCCGTCGGTGGGGAGCGGCCGGCTGCGGTGCGCGGGGGGCGTTTCGGGCTGCACGGCCCTGGGCGCCTCACGCTCTAAGGACGGGGGGAGAACCAGGGCACCCCCTTTCCTGCAGGAAGGGCGCAGCGGGGGTCGCGGGGGCGGAGGGGCCTCGTGGGGGGCCCGGCCGGGGATCGCGCGACGGCTGGGGGGGCGGCACCCCAACGGTCGGCGGTTCGAACCCCAACGGTCGGCTCGCGGCGGCGGTTCGAACCCCGGCGGTTCGAACCCCAACGGTCGGCTCGCGGCGGCGCTCGTCGCCGTGGCCCGTCTCTGTCGAGAAAAGTGGCTGTAGAAACGCTCTCGGTCCCAAGTGAGTTATTTCTCTCTCTCTGCACAGCCCGGGCAGTGTTTACTTTTTCTTTAAAGGAAATATCTCCCTTGAAACTCGGTCAAGTTGGGGACACTCGTGATTTCACGTTTGTTTCTAAACTGGGATCAGATTGAACTTGGCAATGTCCCATATAACTTTTAAAATTATTCAGTCTTGTTGTGAGCTGTGCGTAGCTAAAATAAAAATGATGCAGTTTAGCAGGAGCATATGCCATCCTCGAGTTATTGCCTCCTGTTCAGGTATTGTTGGTGCAACCTGCCTGAATAGGAGGGTTTTTCCCCTGTATCTGAGGGGCAAGGGATGGATGCTCCCTCTACTTAGAATGCAATGTTTAGTTGCAGCCAAAACTGCCAATTTTATTGGGTATCCCAAGCTGGGGAGGTTTGATAGTGCAGGATAGTACAGCTTGAAATTGTTTACTGGTATTCCATTAATCTGAGGATTGGGGAAGTACTAGGCACAGACTGTGCTTAGCAAAGGGAAGCATGCTGTGATGACCACAAACTTTAGGAACAGACCCTGCTATTCTGGAGACTCTGGGATGAAGTATTAATCTAAACACTGTCAATCCTTATTGTTCTCTTGTTACAACATTAGGGTTATGCTAATTGTCCTTGGACAGAGCAGAAATTCTCCAAAAGTGTTTTATTTTCCTGCTAAAGTATCTCTGAGTTGATACAGTGCACAGCACAGAGCCATTACTGCCTGACTTGTAAATAATTGTGTCTTAACGCACAGCTTATGTTAATACGTCTTTCGTGACTATTTTTTGAATGACTGGATTATTGACCTTCTGCATAGAGACGGCAGACCTATCTTGAACTGTAAAAGAGCAAATACTTTCATTTTTAACAAGAATTTGAGACTGAAAGAGATTTTTACGATTCTGACTGTTAATGAAAAGACGATAATTTTTGCAGTCACAGGAACAATAATTATACTCAGTTGTGAACAGAGTGAATTGACTTGGCATGGAGAGTAGATGAACCTCCTGTGATCTGTAGATTATTATCATTATTATTGTAGGCCAGTAGGAGCCAAACTGTGTCTTTTCTTTTTATCCTTTGATTTTTTTTTCCCCCCCCTTGGCTGAGAATTTAAAGATTGTGCTTTGATGCATTTTCAGCACCAGGGCTCCAAAGTAATTTTCTTGCTGAACTGTGCAGTGAAGGCAGTTGGGTCTGGAAATGGAAATTTGCAATTGGGAATGAGAAGGAGGAGATGCTGTCACAGGGGTTTCATGGTGAGCCACGTCATTAGAGGTAGCTTAGGGTCTTACAGCTGCCTTGTGGAAATGTGGTTGTTTTTTTCAAAAAAAAAAAAATCGAATTTTAACTTTCAGACCTAGCTCTCAGATATGACTTTGTTTGGCATCTTTTTCCAAGAAAATTTTACTCTGCTGTTCTCACACTATTATTTTTAACATCTGTTGCATCTTTTCTGGATAACCTGCTTTGACTGGGTGATGGGCTTAAGGATCTAATGGATCTTTTATGGCTCTAACTTCTTTGATCCTAGAAAATGTAAGGATTTTTATGATCTGTGACCTGGAAAGATTGCTACATACTGAGAACATTCTCTACCCAACTTCTGCTTAATCTGACTGTTTGCCAAACCACAGTAGACTGTTTAAGAGTTGGGGGGGAGGAGGGAGAGGGAGTGATGTGCATACATGTGACTGTTAAGAATCAAAGTCAGTGTTTTATGGGCTGTAGTTCATGCTGATTAGGGTGGTTGTGCTACTTTGTCAGGTGTATAGTTGAGCCCCCATTTGTGGTATTCCAGCTTCCAACTGCTCTTTTTCAGGTGAGCGGGGTACTGCTGACATTCAGCTGCTGCGTTTTAGTACTTACTAAAACTAGGTCTCTTTAAACATCCTTCTGTGCAAGAATTGGAGTTATTGCTAATTCTAAAACTGTGCAGTTCTTTCTCGGAATGTTTGTAAGTTCTCATCGCCGCCTTGGCCTCTCACCGCTTCCAGCAAGTGGCAGTCACCAGACTTCTGATTCTTTGGACCTTCAGAAGACTGTCAGTCAGGGAACCCATCAGGGTGTTCCTCAACATTGAGCAGAGGAGACTTGCCCAGAGCTAAGAGAGTTGAAATAAATTTGAAAACTTGGACTGGTTTTCCAATGTGCTGCTGGAGCAGCCTCAGCTCTGTGGTTTCGTTGTGGCACTGAAGGTAATAATGTATCCCACTTCCTGATTAATGCAGTGTAGACCTTCTATCTGTGGTCTGAACAGCTTTTGAAAGCCAACAGTCTTCCATCCTGCCATCACTGGTTGGGTTGAGGCCCAGTCTTGGCATTTGTTGTGGATTTAGACCTACAAAATGCACCTGGGCATGATTGTTCTTAGCAGTGAGTACTGAAATCCTCCAGCTGTGACTGAGAAGTAGATCCTCCTTTCTACTCTTCTATCCACAAAATGTAAGGGAATACATTGCAGCTTGTTTAAAACAATGCAGCTTGTTTAAAGCAAACAACAACAACAAAAAAATCTGGTCAGTTTGAGTGACCTGAGTGACTGAACTACTCTTAAAGTACTTCTATAGTTTGAGTGGTAAGATGGCTTCCTGCAGTTCATGTTGGCAGAATGTCTTCTGTGACCTTGCCTCTGTAATTAGTGCTGTAGGAAGGAGTTGCGGGATCTCTGCATTTGTGCTGGTAGTGTAAGAAACTAATGGCTTGCAGTTTGGACTTTTTTTTTTTTGGTACTTTTTGGGTTGCACTTGTGCACCCTCATACTCTCACAGGTCTGGAGACTTCACTGCTTTTCAGCTTTCATAGTTGTTCCCATTCTTTTGACTTTGCTCATTTCTGCATACATGTAGATAGTCTCAGAACTGGAAACCGGGGTCTTTTAAGATCTGACTTGGCAGTTAGGTAGGAGTTGTATTCAAGGGGAATAAATTGTCATTTAAATTAAAGACTTTTTAGAATAATTCCTTTTCAGTAAAGGGGTATTTTTGGCACGGTTGACCTTGACTTGCAACTTTCTAAAAATCTCCGGATAGTATATAGCCCTGTTGGCTCTGCTTCTAGTTAGAAGCATTGTTTCCTGTTTCTTCCTGTGGTCAATTATAAAAAAGAATGTTATCAGTTTTCATTTTGCCTCTAACTCATCAGAACTGCATGCATGATTGCAAAAGTTGGTGGTATTGTATTCAGTGTTGTACTCCTGATCTTTCAACAAGCCATAGAGGGAAGAACCCTAAGAGAAAAAGACTTGCATGAATGTTCAAATGAGTGGTTAAACAGGATATGATCAGGAGCTGAAAAGTGACATGGAAAACTTAACAAGTACTTAGAAGCAGAGAGACAGAGGGAGAGGGAATTGAAAAGAAAAACGCAGACCAAAACTTTGCTGCTGCTTTCTTGGGCACATTCTCCAGTTCAAATCTATTGAATCCAGCAAACTTGCTGTTGGGCTTTCTCTTATCTTGGCTGACTATCCAGAGTGTGTCATTCATCCCTTTCCACAAGAGGGAAAGAAAAGTGGCTCCCTCTGGAGCTACCTAGTGTGACTTGGGAAGGGCTTCCCTTCTTTCCGGCTAACACTGGCTGAATCAAGGAGCAAAGACTGAGCTGGAATCTTGATTTGTTTTTGCCTTGTACTTTTGAGTGGGTACCTTTCTGCTGCATTTTGTTCCCATCTTCCCCCCAGTTCATGGGATACATTTTTATTTGTGATGGTGGGGAGGTGGAGAAAGCCAAGAGGGAGAGGCAGGGATGGTGGAAGGAGGAAAGACTTGTATACTGTGTAGAGCTTTATGTTGTTTAGTTACCCCTTATGCTGTTTAATAGCTGCTCAGGCCCCTGGATTTAGTGAAACAAATACTGAAGCTGCTAAGCAAATGGAAATGAAGAGAAACATCTCTAAGCTGGGGATGTGACTGCAGCTTCACAGTAATACCAGACAAGCCTGATGCTGCTGATTTCATTACAAGCAACATTCGGTGCCTCAAAGCAGGGTTTAATACTTTCTATATATTTCTTTTAAATATGCTGACCTTATCTGGTAAGCCTGTAATATTTGTTGCAATGAAGAGCAGCTGCTGCATAAATACATATATAATATTGGTTGCCAATTCTGAAAGCTGTGCTGAGACTGTGACTTGTTTGAAGTGGGGTTGCTATTAAAGGCAGGTGGCAGGATATTTATTGTACACCTTGTTAATTGCTTGTTTTTCCTGCTGTAATTGGCTTCCTAATGGGGGCAGAATACACTTGATTTTGCACACAAAGCTTCATTAGTGACAACCGATGGAAAGGATTCAGAGGGTAGGATTTATATGAAACATATATATTGAGTAACAGATGTCTATGCTAAATAGAATATATTAGGAAGTCCCATAGATGCATCCAAAAATACAAATGTTTTGCCATGAAATGGTGTAAGGTGTCCTTGTGTTAGATGTAAAGCTCATTGCCTATTACTTGAAGGGGAACAGGGTAGCTTGCTACTTTTGTGGGTCAGAGACTATGTTCTGCTTCCCTGGACAAGAGTTAGGATGTTGGGATAGTGGTCTGTGCTTGGGACTCTGACAGCCTATGTCTAATCATAAAGATGTTTTTAATGAACCTTGTGGAATGTCTAGAAATTGTTTCTGCTGAGAAGCTAAGAAACTGGGAGGAGATGGGGAACAGTGGCAGTGCTTAGTAGTTTCCTAAGATTTATGGAGCCTTCTTTGTTGCTAATCTACTTTAGAACTATTTCAGGTGTGCTCTCATTCACACTGGGCCCTTGGAAGCAGTGACTAGGTATGGGGATGTGTAGTTGGACCATCTGTATTTTCAGGATGTTCCTTGCTGGGCCTGTTTTTTATGTGACGTATGGGCTCCTTAGTGTAAGAGACCAGCCTAAGAACTGTCTGTTGATGGTCTGCCAGTTCTGTGCTTTTGGGGTTACTATGCTCTTGTGATAAGGTACCTGTAGAACAGTCATAGCAGGCAGGTGAGTTGTAATTTTATATGTGTGTGTGTGTATCTATATATAAATTATAGAAAAGAATAGATTGCTCTTCACAGAAATGGCTTGTGTCACCCTTAGCCCCCCCCCTTTTTTTTTTCTTAAAGGAATTGAGATGGGAATGGAAAAAATGCCTCTTCTGCTCCCTCACTTCTCTGCTTCGCTAGATTATCAGTATTTAACCAGTTTAGGGCTAGTTTTGTCCGTCATGTTTGTTCTCAGCAAGGTCGTTTCAAGGCAGAAGTGTGATCTTTCCTGGCCTTGGATTGACGTGTTTTATAAGAAAAAGCCTTTATTGCATGCGTATATCACAGCCTAATTGACTGTTTCATGTTTAGGAAAAGAAAAAGTAATATCCTAAGGCAGCGTTTTAATCAAAAGATCACAGGAAGTGCCCATCGGCTCTGCTCTTCCATGCAAGTGTCCTTAGATGGCAAAATAATCCCCTTTCTTGAGGATAATGCTTTCCATTTCTGCAGAATCTTTCCTCCTGGAGGAAAGGAGGACTCTGGTGTTTAGGTGAGGCCAGGGCTTGTGAGATATTACTGAGGAGAAGTCAAGTATTGATGTTTGTAGGGAGAAGCTTCAAGGTGGTGATATTCTTCCATGTTGAAGGCAATATGTGTATTCCCATTGTGCTCACGGATGTACTTTTGTCTCTGATGTACTTCCTGTCTTTGGCTGGGAACTCTTTTCTCCAGGTGTATAAGCAGAATTTAAAGCGCTGATGGGAGAGAACCTGTTTGAAGAGACTACAGCAAAATGGTTGTCTTGTGATTGGGTGCCTTGCCACCTGGGAGTCCCTGAAATCCAGTGAAAAGGAATGGGAGGATTTTCTAACTTATTTTTGAAGTCTTATCTTGGAGACTGTCATAAGTGTTGCTGGATGTTTTTGGAACAAAGAATAGAAGAGCTGCCCCTGCTGGAGGCTGTACTTTGGGCCTTGTGGTGACACTTGTGTTTGCATTAAACTTGCTGCTTGGGCTGTCCCTTCCGTCTGTTTTCTAGCCAGTCTTGATTCTTGCAAGCCTTGATGGTAACGGGAATCAAAAATAGTTGTCATGAGTCAGATCAAAGGTCCATCTTACCCCATACCTTGTCTCTGAAAGTGGCCAGTAGTGGCAACTTAAGGAAGCAGATAAGCCTAAAAAGTAAGTGTGCAGTAGTAATTCAGCAGGGATGCTTCTCCCAGCCTCCAGAAATGTGCAGATCAGGAACTTCTTGAGACAAAGATGGGTATGTTTTGTGTTTTATGAAAGCCTTGTTTAACTGCAGTCTTGTTCCAGAACTGACTGGTTAAGGAAGGGAATACAGTCCCTTTGTTTGGGAATGGCTGCCTATTGTGTCTGGGTTAAGGTGCTGTATAGACACTAGATATCCTAAATCAACTCCAGAGCTACCGCTGCTGATGTGCTGCATGCTGGTGAAAGACAATTTTTTTTTTTTTTCTGGAAGATGTCCTTGTTGGCAAGCGGAGCCTGAGGTCCCCTAATATAAGGGGCTTCTAGCGTAGGTATAGAGAGGTGGATCACTAGTCAACACGGCGAATGTAATGTCATCGCTCAGATGAGCAGGCCGTCATGTACCTACCATTGTGCTGTCCATAAGGAACATTCTGTTGCTCTGTTTATTGAGCTGTTGTTTTTAAAATTAAAAAACAGCCAAATGTTTCATAAAATATTAAGAGGCGCTACTTTAGTGTATCTCATCAGATTAAGCATGTCACTTTATGTGTCCTTAGGGTGATGAAGCCGATCAGCTTGGTGGTTCTCTCACCTTAAGGATGCATTGAGGCGACATGCTTCGTCTCACAAGAGATGCTGAAGCTATCATACTGCAGAACCAGTAACCATAGGGGTCCTGCACTTAAACTGCAGATTCTAAAATGAAACTTTGCAGAAGGGATACAGTTTACTGTGGCATGAGTGAATTCTTTTTTGTTAGTGTGGTATTTTCTGGAGAAACTTTAAGATAATACAGTGGTAGACATGCTTTGTAACTGCTCTGTAGGGAAAAAAAAAAAGAAATTAGTGCATATTTTGTATGAAAAACAAGAACTGTTATGTTTTAATGGGTGAAGGGGAGGAAGCCTCTACATTCTCCTAACATGTTTGCTTTTTTTTCTTTTTTTTTTTCTTCTTTCATTCAAGAACTAATTCCAGCATTTTAATTACAACACAGTAGTGGCACTGGAGTATAGACAGTTGGGAAGCAGTGGGGTGTAGCTGCCCCAGGATTAGAAAGATGAGGGAGGATCTCCAGCTTGCTGGAGAGATGCACTGGAGGCCTGCATGCTGGTGAAGCAGTGTGTTGGAGTTGGGACTGGGCTGTGGAGAGCTAGCTTTCTCTGAGCTTTTCAGCAGTTTTTGGCTCTACCTAGCAGTACTAGCATCTTCAGAGAAGCATATGTAATAATACTTGGGTGTGCTGTAACATACCGGGATACGTAGTCATGAAGTTTGAATAAACTGAAGATGCAAGGGAAACTTGAAATCTGAATGTCCTGCCTGTTTTCAGTGTGTGCTGCCTCTTTAAATCTAATAAGCAATGGCATGTGTGGCATGTAACTCCTGCATTCCCTCTGCACACAGGTAAAACAAATGGGCACATCAGGGAACAGTTATTCAGGAGTGTGTTCTGAAGGGCAGCAGTTCCTTTGTCTGATCTGATACGCTGCTGCCGCTATGCTTGGTGGTGGTGTGAGGGAATAATAAAGTAAAGCCTTCAATCATATGACCTCATCAGGGAGGGTTGTCTGTAGTGATTGGTAAGTCCTCTTGGAACAATAGGCTGCTTGAGCTGTGCCCAGGGTCGAATGGTTTTGACTGGGGTTTTGCATTCATTTTTGGTCTAAGTTTAAAAAAAAAAAAACAAAACAGGAAGATCAAGGTTGCAGATTTGTTTGCAACCTGCCTTCAAATCTCTGCCTCGTCTAAAATAGTACAACTGTACATCCCTCTGTTCTCTCCCACCCTTCCAAACAGAGAAACAGATAACCTTAAAGCTCTTCAGAAAGTATTTTTTGAGGGATGAGCTTAGCATTTGGAAGACCTCCAAATTATTTTGACTCCTTAAATTGTCCCTCTCTCCAAAGTAGCTGTAAAACAAAGACATCTTTCCTCCTTTCACCCTTGCACCTCCCTGGCCTGATGAGTAGCATGTTAAATGAATGTTATGGGACATTGGTTCTCTTACCCCCCCCCCCTTTTTCTTTTCCTGCAGGTCTCTTGTATGACTGCTTCACTTCTCTGCTTCATTTGTGACATTTGTCATCCTCTGTAGAGGGCTCTAAGAACTGAAAAGCTTAATATTAAAAAATGCTTGTATTTTTTTATAAAAGACTTTTTTTGTTCCTGTTCAGTGAAACATCTGTGAAAATGAATGTTTGTGTGGGATTTTGCTTAGCTCTGTAATAAGTAAATCATGCAGTGGTTTATCTGTAGGATGGGTGAATGTCAGTTAGTCATGTGCAGTGTTATACAAAGGATGCCACCTGTTTGCATCTGGGCCAGAGGTGTATTTGGATGTCTTTGCATTTGGCCACAGGAGATTTAGCTCAATAAAGGAGCAGAAAATACATCCCTGATGCGTGGGGTCAGTTTAAAGCGGAGATGTTCAGTCATCTTAAAATGCATGCTGAGCAAATACACTTTCCCTTCTATCCCGCTCTCCTTTTGGAGCGGCAGAACAAAATAGGGTGTGGGTCAAAGAATGGCTTTTCCCCCATCAACGTGTAGCTGCTTTGTGGATGGAGGAAGCGTTTGTGGAATACAGGGGAGCTGTTGCTGCTGGCTGAAGGTGTTTCCCCCCAGCATACCATCCTGGTGTAGAGCAGTGCCCTCTTTCAAGCATTCCTGGCTTCAACGACAGTGGCAGTGGGCTAGGGCTGTGGTGCAGTAGGATTTTTCTGGGCTGCTACTGCTGCTTAGGAAATCTGCCTTTGTCAGAGTGAATCAGGACACGAGGAGGAAAGGGACTGTGGGACGACTGGGACTTCTGTCACACRCACAAGAAAAATAATTTCTTCCTCAGAGAATGGATATGAGGATGCCTTTATATCGGAGAGTAGGAACTGCCCAGAAGATCCTGCTCCCCGGCTAGAGGTGAGGAAATGAGAACCACATGGTGTCGACTTAAAAGTGGGAGAGGAGATTTCGTTGTCTAGATGCTGTGGCAGGCTTGTGAAGCATTTGGTTTCTGAGAGTGATCTGTGATCTTTTACTGTTCTGTTAGAATTTTTTTGTTTGCATGCTCTCTCTGTCAGTGAATGACCGTTCCATTTTGGCAGTGCCCTACTGTTTAAATTATGGTTAGGGCCAGTTTATTGTGGACCTGTTTGACATCAGTTTTACTGCTTGCTTGCAGTCTTGCTCTGCTGCAGGATTGTCATTGCAGTGCCTTTTGGGCATCTACTCTGCTGTCAACTGGCCTGGCTCCTAGGAGCTTGAAAAGCTGTTTGGAGATTCCTCTGGGAGCCTCAGGGAGTTGCTGGAGAGAAGTCAAATTCTCCAAGTTCCTGAGAAAGCTGTCATAAGCCTTGTGGCTGTTGGATTATATCCAAACCCTTTATTCATGGGACCCATGATGAGCCATCGCTTGACAATAAAGGTTTTGGGTTCCTTTATACTCCTTTATGAAAGGAGATCCAGATCTGGGCCAATACTACATTGTTTTGGTCAGTGCAAGAACACAGAAGATTCTGTGTATCAAAGACTTTACAGTTTTAGTAGCCTTGTTTTTCTAGCTTTTTCTTTTTTCTTTTTCTTCCCTAGGGCCCTTTCTCCATGCACCCAGTTCACCTGTTACAGCTTCAGTCTAAGCAAAGTGATTTATTCAAAGTTGTACTGCTTTTGCACAGTGTGGCTTTAAGCAACTGGAAGCCTCATCTACCATGCAGTACACTGATTCCGATGGCAAATGCTGCCATGGAAGAGTGGACTGGGCTTTACTGCCTTATTAGTTATTTCTTAAGGTGAGGAAAATGGTTTTGATGATGCCTCCTCTTGGTATTTTCTCTCTCTTTCTCTCTGTGTGTGTTAACTCTGCCTTTGCCCGTGAGTGACTAGTTCTGTTGGGTAGACTTTCATGTATGGGTTGCAGAATATGCTTATTTACTCCACCTCCTCGTCATATTTACTCCCATCAAGAGAGCTGCCAGTTTGTTTGCCTAGTTGCCTCTGTAGTAAAATGAACAAAGTTAGAACTAGCTTATATGCCTCACAGAGAGCCCTTGAGTTTCCTTTTTGCTGCTGGTTCAGAACTTTGTTCTACTTCCTGGAGGACAGTGTTTGGTACAGGCAAATTTTGAATAACTAGTGACTAAGTTTTCATTTCCCCTGGGAAAGTGTTACTCCACCCTAACAGCTTTCATTCTGTGGAAATCTGTCTTGGTGCAACTGTTTCTCTGGTTTTAGTTTAGTCCAATTGCCCTAAACTCTAATCACTCAGTAAAAATGGGTGGATTAAAAAGTTGTCCAGAATAGTACTGAAATGCCAAGAATGTGCACTCAAAATTATTTCAAATACTTGAATTTAAAATTAGATATGTTGGTACATTAAAATTGTTTGGTACATCTTCTCTCTGTTTGGGACTGAGCTGGGATGAAATCCAAAGCCGTGCGGGATCCCTGGAAGGAAAGGCACAATGTGAATTGAAGGAGGAAAAGTCAGTCTGAGTTTCAGTTTGGCTTTGACTTTGCTGTCTCTGAATGTGTGCCAGCTATGGATGAACAGCACTAGGACAAATATTTAGATGCTACTGTGCAGCCTATAAAAGCTTCTATTCAGTGACATGCATTGCAGATCTCATACCTGGTCTGAAAAATCATGTGTCTGTCAGATCCCACACCACTCAATTTGGGCAAATGCTTTGCCACCTCTGAAACGTGTCTGCATTAGCTTGCAGAGAGCTTGCTGGGATTCAAGGCTTGGTTTTGTCTGTTTCTCTTTGTTTTTGACTTGCCTTTTGGAGATAGAATAATCAAACCCAGAAAAGCCCTCCCAAAAATGTTGCTATTGCAGCTGATATATTGATGATTTTAGCAGTTATTGAAGTGTTTAAAATTGGGAACTTGGTTGTTTCAATATGAAATATTTGAAAACTTACATATGTTAGAACTCTAGTAGAGCTAAAGCATCAGGTCGCCTAGGTGGATATCAGCAAATGAGTTGGGTGATATGTTTCTGAGTCCCAGTTTGGAAGAGCTGGGGTGTAAGGAACAGATTGAAAACACTGTGGAAAAAGAAACCCTTCTGAAGCCTGATACGCCAATATGCCTTAGTTTTTATGGCTTCTGAAGGGTCAGAGTGGATACACAAATTTGAGGGTTTGGGGAGGAATGAAGTCTCAGAGTATGCAAAAAGACAGTCTGGTATTTAGCATCTTTGTGTGTAAATGCGTGTGTGTGTGCAGACAAAGAGCAGAGAGTGACTGAATAGTTTCTAGATTTACTGTGGAACAGTTTGCATCACCACAGATGCACAAGAAGTTGCTGCTCATCAGTCTGGCCTTGACTTGTAATAGCTGTTTGTAGTGTTGGGAAGGATCACTGGAGTGCAGTGGATCTGGTACCATTTCCCAGCTCTCAGCCTGCCACTTGTGCTGAGTGTCAGGGACTGATTGTGGCGGGTGGAACAAGGAGGGGATGATGTCAGCAGGGTAGGAAAACCCTTTTGTGCCTTTATAAGGCAGATTGCAGTGAAAATATGAGGGAATAGGGAGTTGAAAGTTATGAAGGAAACAAAAACAGGGTTTTAGTTTGGCATAAGAGCACAAGGATGATGGGTGGGATTGACGTTTGGAATTTCTTAAGCATAGATCATAGTTTAGTCTTTGGAAGTAGAAGGTTGCTCTTGAAAGACTTCATTTCAAGGCAGTGCTGTAAGTCGGTGTGTGTATAATGTGCATACTGTGTTGTGACCATTTGATATACACATGTAAAATTTTCTTCCACAGAGTGTCCTGCTGCTGCAGAGTGGATCAGATTGGTTCTCCCTCTCTGCTTATGCCAATGAAAAAAAATTTCCCCATCATGATTTGTGAGGAGCACAGCATTCTGTAATCCTGTGTATGAGGCCCCTGGCCAGCAGTGTTGAAAACAAAGCCAGCCCTTCCCACGGTGTTGGGTGCTGCTTGTAGGCAGGTCAGAGAGCCAGCTGGGCAGTGAGGCACTGAAGCTGTCCCTTCTGCAACTGTTTTGCTCACATTGTTGAAAGGTGCTCTTCTCCTGACTGTGGACCATGTGTCTGTCTCTCCTCATGCCCCCTTCCCCCCACCCCCTTCCAATTTTTGTAGTGCTATGTGCAGCTTAGACATCCCTGTTTCTTCTGTCAGGGAAGGTGCTGTTTTCCTTTTGCAGCTCACGGAACAGGAGAAGAGGGATTGCACATATGGTATTTTATTCCAGAGACTTTTTACACCCCTCCCATTTCTTTTCAGATCTGTTTTCTCTTTTAAAGAGCTTTGCAGAGTAAAAGATGAGGCTCTAATGACGCAGGAGGAGGGAGGGGGAAGGAACCTTCTCCTTTCTCAGTTTTTGCTGCTTGCATGTCACTGACAAAGAAGAACATGGTTTGAGTGTCAGTGTCTCTGTACATGCAGCAGTGCAGAGAGGGTACCTCAACTTGGATTGCTGAAAGGGGATGGCTTGGGCAGGGCGGAAGCAGAGAGGCAAACAGCACAGTGAAGCTGGAGCTCTGAACAGCTGGGAGAAGGGGGGTGCAGTTGACCTAGCTCTGTCCTCTGCCTTTTTTTTTGCAGATTCTGATAGCAGGACAGAATAGCAGATATAGCATGTGATTTAAGAGAGTTAGTAGGATCTTGAATGCCACCTTCTGCTTGAGAGATGACCTCAAGCATTTCAAACTTGTTGTTTATGTGCTCTCATTTCACACTGAAGTCACGTGTTGTTGTCATTGATCAGTCCAGACTAGTTTATGAGATTTATACAGCTGCTCTGGCTGCAAGTTTTCTGCAATACTCGGGTTTTGTTTCCCTCCCTTCCCTCCTGAACTCAGTGTGTGTGTATTAGGGTAGAAGATGTTGGGGCATCAGACTCCTATCACTGTTTTCTTTATCATCAGCATGCTGCAATCTGCTTATATCCTGGAAATACCTACTGGCTATCAGAAATGTTTACCTGTATGTCAAAACTCTTTCTAGAAAAGAGGGCTTATTTTACTGGATGTGGAAAACTGAGGCAGAAAGCGAGTTGCCCAGCAAGCCGCTGGAATAGCTAAGGCCAGAATCCAGGTTGTTCTGCCATATTGCATCCACTCAGCTGACCTGTCTCCCATTTGGCACCTTCATTGTTTCCTCCAAGTGTCTGAGTTGATAGTTGAATGAATGCAAGAGAGTCACTGTAGTGTTTCTGGGTTGCTGATGCTGCTGTGTTGCTGAGCTTTCTGGCAGGAAATGAAGCTATTCTGAAGTCTGTTGTGATGGAAGGATCATGGTAAGGTCACCTATTTATGCACTTGACCTATTATTTTCACTGATATTTGTCCCTGGCTACAATGTAGTTGCTATTTCTGAAAAGCACAGCTTCCTTTTTTTTTTAAAAAAAAAATACACTTCAATTCTAGAGAAAGCAGAATTTTCTGTGCTGGAACTTTGCTGCAGGTTGCATTTGCCTCTGTGCATGTGGAATGGGTTGTAAACAAAGTTTGCCCTGCTGTTTTCCAGAATGAGCCACAAAGAAGCTGGCCATTTCTGTGTCCCTCTGGAGATCACTGGCTTCACCATTTACTTTCATCTGGGTTGGGCATTACTACTCAGGTTTTAACAGTAGTGCAAGCCAAGTGAGGGAGCATAATGTTGGTCCTGCTTAGCTGGCTGTGTCTAATCCAGCTGTTCCTAATACACTTTGTCTTGGATTTCACCCTGCTTAATTGAAGGGTCTGAAATAAGAACTAGATAGATGGTTATGTCTGGATGATGATTTGCATCTTAGTGGGAAGAGGTGTCTATCTTTTTCCATTAATCAGAGAGAAAGCCTGTGGTGAGCCTCCTAATTTGGGTTTCTCACATAAGTGCCTAAAGCTAGATGAGGTAAAGTCGACCTGTGCAATGCAGGGAAGTCCCATTGTGCATGGCACCTCTTACAGCTTTGTTGCCAGTTAGGTTAAAGGAAATTCTGCTTATACTTTTGTAGGGCTGCTGAAAGCTTGTTTCAAATTAATTTAGTTTCCCTTTCTCCTTGCTTTTTTAGTTTAGAATCTGGTCTTAGGCTACTAGTAATGTGGCCTGTGATGTCTGTCTTTTGTTTTGCAGATGTATCTTGGCTAGTCCTTGTGGGTCCTTAAGTCACCTTCAAGCCAGGAAATGTACCTGCTGCTGGCAATGGTAGCAAACAGGCAACTGAGCAAAGAGCACTTAGCTGCAATTTGTCCTATGCAGTGTGGCCCACTGTTTTCCTCTGTCTCAGACTGCAGGTGATGGTTACCCAGACTCAGCCCCTGACCCCAAACAAGGTAGAACCCTGCCTGCAGAGGCTTCCTTGTAAGTGGGCAGAGCACAGGAAGGGCCATGTTGTGCCACCTGACAGATTCCTCCGTTCTCTGAACCTTCTTGTCATTTGTCGCTGATTCAGAACCATCTCTTTCTGCTATACCTCCCCATCACTTTCCCCTGTCTGAGAGACAAAGGTGAGCTGAGGAGTCTGACGGTCTGAGATTGTAATAAATACATGAAACGGGAGGGGCTTTCCACTCAACTGTTTAGTGCCCAAATATAGTTGGGTGAGAGGACACTTTCCCTACCTTTTCTTTAGTTATACGTGCTTGTGATGTATGATTCAACCACTGGGTGTCTCTGGGCTATGCAGAGCTCCAGGCAAGATCAAGTCCTTAGTAAGCTGGGGCTCAAGTTACGCTTGTTTGAGGCTGCAGTTTGTGGCTGCAGTTTTGTTCTTCAGTGGCCCTTGTTATGAAGGGGGTTTTGTTTCCTTCTAGATTGACCCCTCAGAATGTGCCTTTCCCACTCCTGAAAATGGAGTGGGATTGTACTGTATGGTAAAACGCCATGGGCTGTGAATAGTATCGGTCTTGTCCTGATCAAAGGAAAGTGAATTTTCCTGTCTGACTTGGCTTTATCACCGTTTCTAAACACCACACTTCTCTCATCGTGCTGAGCTGTGCAGAAGGTCCAAGGGGTAGAGTGTTAGTATAGCAGCTTTGCTACCTTTCCCTAACTGATTGGCTTTTTTTCTTTTTTCTTTGGCTGTGACAAGCTTACTCTTGCATGCACACTCAAGTAGATAATTATTCTATCTCTCAACAGGGCTTTGCTGGCCACTGTTTTTTTTTTTTTCTTCAACTCCATGGAAAGGGAGCTGTTTTCTCATTATGCTGCTGGAAGGGTAAAAGATAGCCTATTCTCTACTTTAAAAATGCCATGACAGAGGGTAAAACTTTCATTAAAGATACCCGGCTGAATTTGTAGACTTAAGGCAAGTACCACATGTAGTGAACTGTGGCTAGCGTCTTTTTTTAAAAGAGAATGAAAGAATCCAGCTGTAATAGGCAGTATTTTGTGTTTGGATATTTAATTGTCAGTATTTTCTATTGTATGTTGCATGCAGAAAAGTAATTGAATTAATTCCTTCATAGATTTAGACCAGAAGACACAAAATATGAATGTCTACCTATTGCTGTAGGCTAGTTCTCCTCCCACCCCCCAATCCAATTTAGAAGGCTTGACATCTTAGTGGTTCACAGCTCCATGTTGTAGCTTTCTTTGCTGCTATTAACTTGCCTGATGGAGGATTTGGTGGTGGAATAGCTGATAAAACAACTGAGTCGTACCAGTTCTTTCCTGCTGGCTCAGCTTTGAGCAGGTACCTGGTTATGTTGAATGATGCTTTGTTGTTAAATCAGTAAACTCAGCAGCAGCTGAACACATTGCTTGGTTACATCAGTTGCTTGTGTGGTTTTTGCTACAGATGTGAGCACACCTTTGTTATGTTGCGTGAGACAGGATTATGCCGGACTTCAGCTGGGATTTGATCCTCCCTTGCTTGTGGTATTGGTATGTTCTGGGGTGGCCAAGATATTACTCCCTCAGTGCTTTGCTGAGGAACATCTGGTGGAACAAGCCCTGGACCTGGGATTAACTGATCTTCTAGGTTTCAGGCAGTGATTGTACTGGGCAAAGAAGGGTGAGGGATGGTATGTCATGCTCAAAACTGAATAATTATTATTATTATTTTTCTTCCCTGAGCTGGTTTGGTAGCACTCAGATGCTGTGATGGACAGGAAAAACATGCTGCTAATTGGCTGTTGAGAAATAACTTGCTATACTGTGCGAGGTAGCCTGCTTTACAATTCTGTAGTAGCTGAGAGCTGTCCCTTTGTACAGAGGTAACATAATTCTGATCATCTGCTTGGTGACTGGTATGTAGGTCTGACTGTATGCTTAGGCTTGCACCAGCATAAACTGGAGCATGGTTCAAAAATTCGGCACTTAGCTGTGACATGTGGACATGTGTCCTGTTCAGAGCTGATCCTTGCCAGTGATTCATTACAAACTCCATTACAAGTTGATGTGTAGAGACAGTCATAATGTTTGGCTTGGGTAAATACCTTAATTCTGGATACTTGGGAGGGGTTCTTCTGTGTTTATCCAGACCATTTGGATCTAGGACAGAGATTCTCAGTCTGTGGCAGAAGACTAGGAGCTGGGAATCATGACAGTGCTGTCATTTCTGTACTATAAAGAGAGTCAGAAGAGGTTGTCTGACCAAAAGAGACTGGGATCCCAGGACTTTTGGAATAGGAGAGGTTGGAAAGCGCAAATTTAGGCATTGTGTTACAGTTTCAAAAGGGAGTTTTTAAATCTGTCCCTTCTTTTACCTTGGAAACTTCCAATACTCAATTGGATGCAGGCTCTAACATGCCTTACAAGACCTGGCTTTGAAAGTGGCGGAAGAGTAAGTGGAAACCAATCTACAGAGGTTCTTTAATTTCCATGGAGGCAGAAGTTTACATTTTACTGGCACCAATCCATGTGGCTGTCTGCAGCTGCAATCTGTGAGGAAGTGTTATGCTGCTAAAACTTCTTGTCATCACTAGGTCTCAACTAAAGGAATGGTTTGGCTGTTGGAAGGTGTAATATAAATTCATTACATGTTTGTTTGTTTATATGGTTGAAAATAGCACACCATGAGAAGGGATATTTAGGACCACAACAAAACATATTCCTTATATTGCCTGCCAGACACGTAGTAACAGAGGAGGAGCTGAAACAAACATCTGCATGGATATAAGGTAGAAAAATCCATGTTAGCCATTGCCAATTAAGTGAAAGAAAGAGGAACTGGGAAGGCTAGTTTTCAAGGTACAAAAAATAAAGATTTTATGTAGCTTTTTCTGCTGTAATCTGGGTCCCTATCCAGCAAAGTACTTACAAATCCCTATTCAGTTAAGCATTCAGAGGCATATTTCCAAAGGGTTTCAAAACTCTAAGGCACGGAGAGCAGCATCTTGAAGGGTTTCAAAACATGCATATATTATAAGTGCCCTGTACCTACGAAGTCTGTGGAACATTTCCTACTACGTCCCTACTAGTCTCATTCCTTGAACACCTTGGCCCTGAGCCCTGCCTTGCATCTGTCTGGTTTAGTAAGGCAGAGGAGTATGTGTCGAAGTACTTCTCTGAATTGAGGCCTTTATGATAGAACAAATCAGACGAAAAGATAAGAACTGTGGGAAGCAGTGACAGAACACTGTTGCTAGTTGGCCTAAATGACTGTGTAAACACACAGATAAATAATGATGTCTCTTGTGCCAGGGGCTCAGTCCACTGCTGTCTGGTGGCATGACTGCCTTTGTGTTCAGCACCTCAGGGCTTTGCACTTGACTCTTAGAGGCAGACCCATGGGGCTGTTTAGTGGCTCAGATGTTCTGCATGAAATATGCTGTAGAGACTTGAAGGTGTTACAGTGATTAACTAAATGGCAACTTGAGTGACAAAATGATCCTGTTATGCTGCTTAGGGCTGGCAAAAGGATAGGTGTTGGGGTGATGCTGCAGTGCGTTTCAGAGCTGTGGGAGTTCTCTGGCAGAGTGGAGCAGGTGTGAGCACTCCAGATCATGACTAAGTGGTGTCTCGGCTGATGAAGAGTTCTGTTTTATTCCTTTCCCTCAAATGTTTTCTTCCAAATCTAATTTGCCTCAATTATCTATTTTATCTCATGTTTACAGTTACCGACAGCTTGCAGTTTTGTGTCAGCCTGTTCCTGTTGCAGGGATGAAGAGGAGGGAATTAGTCTTTGCTCTAGTGTTTACCAGAGGCCTTGTAATATTAAGGCACTGCACAAGGAGAGAGAGCTCCTGTCCTCAAGGAAGTGTAAGGGCAGGAAATGGGCAGGAAATGTCTTTAGCCTAGCTGGCACTGGGAATGGAACCCAGGCCTTCTGAGTCTTAGTCCAGTGCTCTGTCCAGCAGGCAGTTCAGCTGTCCAGCTACTGATGTGTGCACGAGGTTGTGTGGCACTCTTTGCTGGCTTGCAGGGTTTTGATCTTTTGTGCTATATTTTTTTTTTTTAGCTGATGCTCTCTGGGGATAGCTGTTCTGTCATGGCAGTTCAACTGGAGAATTTTCAAACTTGGGTGTGCAAATAAATGAAAATAAAATAATTAAGATTTCAAGTTCCTTTTTAGTACGTGGGATTCTATTCCTGATGCTTATGGATGCTCCAAGGTTTGACAAAGAGTCTGGGGAGAAAGGTTTACAAATATCTGTCTTAGATTTTTAAAATTGCATCAGGCTGCTGATTTGATTGTATTTTTTTTTTAATGTATTTTAGTGTTAAATTTCCATGCAGAAGGGCCATTAGTGCAGTTCAGAACTGTTTTCCTTATGCCATTTAGTTAGTTAAGGAAAACCAGAGAAGAACAGGTTAAGGAAGACTTCATAATGGATTTTTCTTGCCCATTTGACTTGCAGCCATGTCTTTTGAAGAGTACCAGCAACATGTTTCTTAGTCTATGTAGGTTTACTCACTACTTCTCAAGTGGAAATGCCTTACTGCTGCTTGGTTTTTGAACTGGGTCAGGGCATTTGGAAATGGCTAGCCTAAACCTTTAAGAATAGGCACTCCTTTGTTACACTTACAGTTGGGTTTTTCTAGCGCCTCTCAAAGGTATGTATGTATCTATACGTGGGAGATAGTCTTGACATCTGGATAAACAGAACTATACTTGTTTGAGGCTTTTCAGTCATTCTTGCTTTAGTTGTCTAAAAAATGCATGATAAAACCAACCACCTGCTTTTGAGGCATTTAGGTTTCCAAAGGTTTGTGTTCTGATTTTAAGCATATGACTGATCAGACTTTGAGTGCTGGACCTGGTTCTTGTACAAAAGTCTGTCCAGTTGACACTTAGGACTTTTGAAGACCTGGCCTTTGAGAAGGGAATTAATTACCTGATTTTCAGTTACCTGTGTAACACTCAATGCTATATGTACATATATGCTCACATCCACAAAAAATATGTATCTCTCTATATCATAATTTCCCTACTAATCTTAATTTCTGGACACTCAGGAAAGTGTATGTATCCATTTTTTGGCTAGTCAGAATGCACACAGAAAAGACTGGCATTTGCCTTAACACCCTTTTGGGCAGAATTTCCTGTAAAGAACCCAAGCAACATACCTGGTCAGAGGACAGGATATTGTATATTAGTACCTAAGTCTTTGTGCTCATTAGATCATTGCTCAAAGTTGCAAGTAAAACATTGGACTGGGGGCCAAAGATGTATCTTTATTCAGCCTGGCTTTCAGTTATGCACCTGCTTATTTCTTACCTGACTGTGTCCATTTAATGTGCTTCAAAGACAAGTGCTCATATTATAACAATGCAAGTTATGCAGACTTCACTGAGCTAAAACAATGAAAATATATGACTTGGTATAACTTCCTATGGTCACTTTTAAATAAGCATTCTGGAAAAGATATCAAGCCTTGTGTTTTGCTGTTTTTGAACTGCTACCTAATTACTAAGAATTAGGACACAATTTTTCTTAGGTACCACATTGCTTTCTGCAGAGCATCTTGCCTCCTCCAGGTGTCTGGTACTGGCCCTTTATAATGAATGCAGCGTGAACTAGACTGTGAGTTTCTGTGTGTGCATTGTCTAGTTAATTTGGATTAAGACTGCATTTTTGAAATGAATCCTCCTGATCGTCCCAGCTTACTGCACTTAGGTTTGCATCATGGAGCTGCTTCAGAGTATGTATTTGATTCCTTTTTGGGTAAAACTAAATTGGAACCTGTGTTCCAGCAGTATATATGATGCCGTCTCATTGCTAATAATCTATTCCAAAGTACCCAGTCCTGAAATGCTGATAGTGGGGATCTTCAGTACCAGCTCACTTGCTTTTCAATCCATTCCTATTGAACAGCATTAGACAGCTTGAGTCTACTTCTGGTTTATGGGGATAAGTTATTGCCAGCTTTTTGGCATAGCAAGGTGGGTAGGGCTAGTGGTGCTCATCTAGTCTGTCTGTGAGAAGGGCTAGGTGAGGGGAAGGAGGCACTGTGAACATGCAGTGCGCAGAGTGGGAGCTAGAGGCACTTTGCTGGACCTCTGACTTGCAAACAAGGGAGAACTGGTTGGAGATGTGAAGGCTGGGGACAGCCTTGGCTGCGGTGACCATGAGATGGTGGAGTTCAGGATCCTGAGAGGGGAGTACAAGACAAAAAGCAGGATCACAACCCTGGACTTCAGGAAAGAAGACTTTGGCTTGTTCAGAGATCTACTTGGATGAATCCCATGGGAGATGGTCCTGAAGAGAGGAGGTGTCCAGAAGAGCTGATTTATTTATTTATTTATTTATTTTTTCTCCCTCCCCTCTCCAAGGATCACCACCTCCAAGCACAAGAATGGTCCATCCTGATGAGCAGGAAAACAAACAAAAAAAAACTTGGTATCAGGGTCAGGTGACCCAGGAGGGATGTAAAGATACTGCGTGAGCATGCAGAGGTGGGGTTAGGAAAGCCAAAGCCCATGTGAAGTTGACTCTGAGGGATGTGAAAGGTTTCTGCAGTAAAAGAAAGACTAGGGAAAATGTGAACCCACTGCTGAATGGGGCAAGGACATGGATGAGACCAGAGTAGTCAACACATTCTTTGCCTTGGTCTTTACTAGGAGGACCTGCCTTAAGGAATCCCTGGCCTCTGAGACCAGGGAAAGTTTGGAGCAAGGACAATTTATCCTGGGTTGAGGGAGCATGTCATTGCAAGGCCACTTTCAATTATCTTTGAAAGGCCATGCCAGTTGAGAGAGGAACCTCAGGATTGAAAGAAAGCAAATGTCACATATATCTTCAAAAGGAAGATCCAGGGAACTACAGGTTGGTCAACCTCACCTGGATCCCTAGGAAAGGTGATGGAGCAAATATTTGGAAATAGTTTCCAGGATTATATGAAGGGCAAGGTGACTGGGAGTAGTCAGCATGGATTTATGAAGGGGAAATCATGCTTGACCCAGCTGATAGCCTTCTGTGATGAGAAGACTGGCTTGGTGGATGAGGGGAGAGCAGTGGATGTTGTTGATCTTGGCTTTAGTAAGGCTTTTGACACTGTCTCCCATAGCATCCCCATTGACAAACTGAACAAGTATGGGCTGAAAATTGTCTGAACTGACAGGCGCGAAGGGTTGTTATCAGCAGCACAAAGTCCAGCTGGAGGCCAGTCACTAGTGGTGTACCCCAGGAGTTGATACTGGGGCCAGTACTGTTAAAACATCTTCATTAATGAACAGGGCAATGGGACAGAGTGCACCCTCAGCAAGTTTGCAGGTGATACAAAATTAGGAGCAGTGGTTCTTACACCAGACTGTGCTGCCATTCAGAGGGACCTCAACAGGTGGGAGAAGTGGGCAAACAGGAGCCTCACGAAGTTCGACAAAAAGAAGTGCAGAGCACTGCACTTGGGGAGGATTAACCCCATGCACCAGTGCAAGCTAGGGGCCGGCCTGCTGGAAAGCAGCTTTGCAGAAAAAAGTCTGGGAGTTCTGGCGGACAACAAATTGCCTGTGAGCCAAAAATGTGCCCTGGTGACAAAGAAGGCTGATGGCATCCTGGGCTGCCTTAGGAAGAATGCCACCAGCAGGTTGGGGGAGGTGATTGTTGCCCTCTACTTAGTGCTGGTGAGGCCACACCTAGAGAACTGTGTCTCCTTCTGGGCTCCTAAGCGTAAGACAGACAGGGACGTACTGGAGTGAGTCCAATGAAGGGCTACAAAGATGATTAAGAGACTGGAGCCTCTTTCATATGTGTGCAGCTGGTTTTGCTTCAATATAGAGCATGTCTAAGATTGTTTCTTTAAAAGAAGTTGTATGATTTAATATTGTAAATTCTGATTCCATGGTAAGCCTTCATGGGTGGATTGTGTGCTGAAATGAAGCTCCAGTAAAGCTCCTTGGAGCTAAGCAGAGTTTCTCTTATATATTGATGAGAGGAAACACCCTGAGTGCATTGCACTGAAAACTGAATTGGCAAAACCTTTAATGTGGACTGGAACATCTTCCTCTATTCTAATACCTTCCTATTTGTGGGTAGCAGTGTGCTACTTTCTGTCAGGAAAACCTGTTTGGGGTTTGGGGCAAAGGAAGTGCTTTTGTTGGGGTCAGATACATACGAAGGAGCCACAGACTGACAGTTGCTGGATTATATTTATATGCTCACACAGAAAAAGAAATCCTGCTGTGTATGTTGGGAATGTCATATGATAGGTCAAAATATTTTCTCTTGCTGAATGATGTCAGTCACTTACTGTTATTTTGTAACAAGTGGATGATATGGTTAATTTTTTTTTAAATGTGACTGGCATTACTTGAACTCACCTCTGAGTCACTCTGCTAATGTATGCAAATCTTTCTTGATTCACACTCTGGAAGTGAATAATGTATTTTTCTTTTGGGAACTTGCATTTCTTACAAACTACAATAGGAATAGCAGCGCTTCTGAAGAAAGCTGATCTATTTTTACTAAAAGAAATGTAAATTGGATGTCTTGTTCAAAACTTTTGAAATGTGCTATATAGAACATGTGTCATTCTCTGTCCTAGCTTCAATATGAAGTGGCATAGGAGTCCTGTTTTTAAGCTAGTGCCTATTAATGCTATTTGTCTCTCTAATCAGGAATTAAGATTATGGTGAGAGGCCAGCCTACTCCCTTTATCCCTAGGGAGAAAATGCTAGAGTACATAGAAGGCAAATGTCTAAAACATATCTTGTCTCTGAATATTCTTTCATCACATGCCATTGTCCTTGAAAGTCTGTTCTGTGTAATCATCAAAAGACTTGCTAGAGATTAATCTCCAGCATTTGGGATTTTGAGGAATGACTGAGCAGACCTGTTCTCCCACTTCAAATTAGTTGCTGTTTTCTGAGTGCAGGTCTCTGGCTTGCAGGTGGGGAAAACTTGAAACATCTTCCAAACCTAACTCTTCATTGTCCCTGTGTCCATCCTGTGTAATGTCCTGGGAGAAGTGTGTGCTCTTTCTGTGCAACCTCATGCTTTTTTTTTATTATTATTCATTTATTTTTATTGGTTTCAGTTCTGTGATGATGGTATTGTCATGTACTGTGCATTTAAGCCAAAACTCATGTTAGGAAATAGCTATAAATTAGTCTTGCGATGAAAGAGTAGGATTGGCCTCCTGCTGGGACTTCTGGCCTTTTGCTTTATTTATAGGCTTGATGTCTTTCTATAATCCCTTGCGGTTCTGAGAGAAAAGTGATGCAGCAGAAACAAAACTGTTAAGTGACATGTGTTTGACTTGCATGGGGCAGTTAAAATGTCATTTCCCTTCCCTTCAGCTTTTTAACCAGGTGGTGTTTTCTTGCCCCCAGTAATATCATCTGGCTTTGAAATTCAGCTTCAGCCTTGCACATGGAAGTGAATCTTTTCTAAAATATCATTCCTCTTTCATTCTTGCTTAATGCATCTAGCAAGACAGGAAAAAAAACAGTCAGGGGACCTCTGTATGCTGAGGTTCTTGAGCCTGCACCCCTAAATTGTTTTCAGTCTACTTTCAAACTTTTGCTTGTTGGACTTAGTTGGGCCTTAAGATGACATCTAGAGGGTACTTTTTAAGACCATTAAATTGAAAAATACAGTACTGCTGAGTCTGGCAATGAAGGCTCTTAGGTAGAGTGAGCAGTAATGAGGGAATGTCAGATGCCTTAGGTGCTCTGTGGCAAAGCAGTGATGCCAACGCCTCATGCTCTTCAAGAATATATTATCTAGAAGATAATTCTTCACTGCCCCATGATTTTTAAAGAGGAGATGAAGCAGAAAATCCTTTTAAAATAAGTTCAGTGTCATGACAGAAAAAAGTCACAAGTCCATTGTCTGTCTTATCTTTTTTGAGGGTGGTGGTTGCAGCTTTTTGTTTTTGAAGGCTAGCAAGAACACTTTAAGGATATAATCTTTAAACTGTAGATGTTCTTGGGAGGTAAGAGTTTTCATATTCAGTTTATTTTGCTCGCGTTGTCTTCTCTTAGTATGGTTAGAGGGAGAATAAACTGGCAGCTCTGAGAACTTGGACAGAGTGAATTTCAAGTAAATCTGCCTATGAGGATGGCTGACAGCTTTATCCCCTTGCACTGTCGAGAGATAATGGGACTGTCACAATGTTAATATCTACTGCCGTTTATGTTTTCATTGGTTAATGTGCATGGTCACCGGAGCTCATAATTAGAAAATAAGGTCCTTCTAGAAATATGCTTTATAAAGCAGAGTTCAAAATCAGTATTCATTATGAATACCACTGTGTATGAGACTTAGCTATGAGCACCTAGCCACTGTTTGCTTTTTTTTTTTCTTCTTTGCAATCATTGTATTATTCCCCTTGTGGCCCTTTAAAATGTTGGCCTGATTTTGACTTCTGTAGATAATTGAGTAATACAATATATTAGGAAGGGAAGCTAACCACTGAGTTAATTTTGCTCTCTGAAGTGTTCAGCTTCTTAGGCTGATCTATCTTTAAAGGCATGGGTTTTCACTGTAATGACTAAACCGTTGGGGATTATTGCATATGAAGAAATGAAAATTTTAACTTGTGTATTCATTCTGATTAACCTCCTGTATAGAGATAGATTTCAGAATGCAGCTTTTTGGTGGCTCTTTCTTCCATCCACTTCAATTTTGCAGCTTATAATACTGATTTGCACTTTGGCTAATGCTTGTGTAGACTAGGCCCCCCCTTGATAGTCTGATCCTGTATGCATGTCTATTTGTCTGTCAGCTCACTAGTTTTGCATGTGTAGATTTTGACCCTGCTGTGAATTCTCTTGGTACGTGCTTTAAAATGTACCATCTTTCTTGCAATTACTCTCTTGGCTCTTTTTGTAAGAACCAAAGGTGTCCTATGGGAAAAATACTGTCAGAGAAGGACTTTTGGATGCCTGTATTTAGGCTGCTCATAGCCTGGTTCCCCTCATTTCCATTTGATGGCACAGTACCACACTTGTTCTAAGCCTTTTCTGGTCAGTTAATTTGTTCTTTTCTGTTCTTGAATTGGAAACTAATTGAGTACTTGCAAAGGGCGCCAGATTAAACTCTATTTTTCTTTTTGCCTAGGGTGCCAGTGAAAATGCCTTTCCCTCTTCTGTGTGTCCTTAGGAAACTATGTTACAAAAAGAGACTTACATGATCATGTTTGTGTGAGGGTGAGGGACACATGCAGACAATCACCCCAGGCTGGTAACATTTGACTCCATTAGCCAATTTTAATCAAATTTGTCAAAAGGTGGAGGTCTCAAAGATCTCGGGTTTTTTAGTTTTGTGAAAATAGGTGACCTTCCAGTGGTGAGGAGCTGATTTATTGCACCAGCATTAGTGCACGAAATCTAATAAGTTTGAGTGTCCCTGTCTATTTTGGACAGCAGAGGCTCGAAGTATGGCCTCTCCTTCAGGCAGATTAAAGTCTTGTTTTGTGTGTGTGTGTTTTGGGGTCTGCCTTTGTGCTCCCCCCACCTTTCCAAAACACAGCCCTGGCTAATAGTAGCAGGACTGAAACTGCAGTTACTTGGAATTCTCAAACAACATTTTTGTCAGCACTTCAACTCTCTTAACTCTTATTTTATGTTTTTGGGTTTTTTTATGGTAAAATGAGTAATTCTAGACAGTGGACTGGCTTTAAAAGAATATTTTTTATTTTAAACTCGCACCGGGGCAGTCCATCTACCTTAACAGATGAAGTTTGTATGATATTTTGGTGAGTGACAATGACTCTCACTGCTTTGAGTGAATAAGGTTCTCCCTCTTTCCTTGGGGTAAAGAATGTTCTCTGATTTTTATGGACATCAGCTGCCGTTTTCCTTTCTTCCAGGCTAGTGGCTGTTAGTAGGGCCATGGAACAATAGACAACACCTGTAGACTGACACTGAGGCCAGGTATAAAATCAAACAGTTCAGGAGTCTCATGCTGACACTTGCTTCCTAATGCAATCATATTTGCTCCTTTGCCAGCTTCATAGGACGCACAAGAGTACAGGCTCTAAGGTGGGACTCTGTATTGTTATTCATTGCTTAGGCTTCCACTTCAGTCTTCAGTGGGTTTTTGGGGAGAAGATTTTAACAAACTGCAGGACATGTTACTGTAGAATTGGGGTTCAGCCCTCAGGAAGGGAAATATTGCTGTTCTTGGGGGGTGGAGTGGACAGTGGAGTGTGTGTTCCCCCTGTCCTCTCCCATCACACGCTGTTCTGTGCCCTCTCGCAGGAGGAAAGATAGTTAGACTTCAGAATCTGATGGATTTGCCAAAAAAAAAAAAAAGGCGGGGGGGAGAAAAACCCTTTTACTCATTAATCATGCAATAGTTTTTCTTCTATACAGTGTGTGACATCTTATCCCCATGCCTTGCCCCCACCACCAACCTGCATGCTTTAATCTTTTTGCTAGGAAGTCCAGGGTGTTGATTTTCTTTCACTTGATTTAAAACAGCTTCCTTACCTAGATATTATTATTACTTTATGAAATGCTTGAAAAATGTCTAAAGTTCCTGCTTACCGAAGGATCAAACCAGCAAGCTAGAATAAAAAGGGCAAGCATTGTCATCTTTCTTTCAGAATAGCATTGATATATTTTGCTGCCTTGTTACCCTGGAATTCTGCTTTGGTCATCCAAAGAAACATACTGAATTTTTCTTGCACAAGTATGTTCCTACGGTTTCTGGGATCCTCCTCTTTCTCTTATGAGAAAGCAACATCGCCTGTGCTATTTCCTATCGGGAAAACGTAGGGGAGCCTGAAAACTGTGAGAAGAGCCAGATGTTTGTTAGCATTGGGGATGTCTGTGTGTTGTTGTTAAGCTGTGGAGTTGCAATTCAGCTTTAGAAAATAGACCCTGAGACCCTGTGAACGGCTGGCTGACTATTCCTTTACCAAGGCTCCTTTCCATGGAATTTTGTTTCGGGGAAGACATGCCTTGTAACAAAACATGAACACGCTAACAGTTGTGCCAGTGTATGTTGGAGGGGGTGGTTCTGGGAGCAGGATAAGCAGCAATAAGGGAAGGAAGGGTTGCTGTTTTGGACAACAGTGCTGGCTTGTGCTAGTACCTGAAACTTGCTCCCAGCCATGTTGATGTGAGACTGTTCTCTCCAGCCAAGGTGGTGAAAGGGCTCCAGGGTCCAGCAGCAGCTGTGTCGTTCCGGGGATGGTTGGTCCCTCTTTCTATAGGGATCTCCAAGTGAGGGTGCATCTTGCATCTCTAGAGCTCTAGTGAGATTGTGTATTTTCCCTTCACCCACAGGCACAGGTAATACTTATTTTTAAAGGAGGGACAGCAAGAAGCAGAAGCTGCTGTGGAGGTATTGCGATATGACTTTGAGAGAGATGGGTGCCAGGAAAGTAAGTGCTTTCCTCTCTGCCATGAACCCCTCCCAAAGATGTTGCTAATACTACTTCTTCCTTATTCTTCTGTTCTTCTCTCAGACAACAAGACAAATGAAGCTGTAGGGAACATTTTAAAATTTCTTTAAGCACTGTTTATTTTAGTGACTAGCATGTCCTTAAAACTAATTTCTTAATGTGTTTGCAGATCTTGCTGTCTAACTGCATTGGGCAGGTCTGTGGTTATACAAAGTCAAATGCTGTTCTGTTTTAAATGAACAAATTTCAGTGAAGTGAGTAAAATTTGCCATGATGTAACTGAGGAGAGTCTGGTCCTGTCTTATCTAATGATGTGTTTGCTTTGGGCAGTCATCATTATATTGAGGACAAAGAACAGCAGCAGATTGGCCATTTTGATACAGATTTTGTACTGCTAGTTTCCTGGTTATTCCCTGAGGCAGAGAGGATGTTGCGTGTGCTCTCTTGACCACTCATTCTTCAGGGACAACTTGGCTGATGTCAGTTGTTAATAGCTGTGTTAAAAGCTTGGAGGAAGAAGATTTTGGTAGTAGATCGTATGAAAAGTTGCCCCGGGAAGGTAGAACTTAACTCCTAAGTTGGCCATACATGCTGTACGCCTGACTTATCACTAGTGCAACAGGCATAATAATGGAGCTGTAAAGGTATTGCAGTTGACTGATTATGATATGAAGCAGGAGCTGATGAACTCTTAATAAATAAAGCATTTTGATCCAGCAGAGCCTTTGGCTTTACTGGAAATATTCATGTTCTTAAGTTCTTTTTTGGATTAGGGTAATATCCTCTAAGTTACCTGGCTGATAGAACAAAGGAAGGAAACTTTAGGAAAGTATAAGCAATCAGCAGATTTTTTTTTTTTTTTTTTTAATATGCTTCTGAGGTTAAAATAACAGGAACCAGATGTAAAATAGCAGATATGTTCAGGACTTGAATTCACTTTGTGCATTACCAAGTCATGGTTCACAGAGAAAGAGGTAAAAACAGCCCTATGTTCTGCCAAATGGACAGGAATTTTAAATTCTCTTCTGTTCTCACTTCTGAGACACTGAATTCAAAATACCTGTTGCTTGTATAAGTATTTCTGACCTAACTACTTCAAGATACTTTCCCAAAGGAAGCATAATATTAGTAGTAAATTTTATTAGATACTATGCGTTGTCTTTTGTCTGCAAGTAATTGAAGATCCATAAAGTAGGACATCTTTCCAAAAAATATACGAGAAAAACTATTTTCAACATAAACCTTAAATAAAGTTGTATTAACTTGTAGGCTACTGTTGTTTTTATGATACTATAACTCGCTAGCTATTTCCTGCCTCTTTTCTTGGAGTTGGAAGCTCGGCCAAAATATGTTTGGAAGGTGATCAAAAGGGTTTGGTTTGCTGAGATGCATACTTGCTCTTTTGGGACAAAGAACCAATCATCACTTTCTGGTCTGCCTGAAAAAACACTTCCTTCTCTTTGTTATAGATATCTCAAACTATTTTTCTGCCTCACTGTGTTGCTGGAGTCTGAGTTGTCAAATTATGACACTATAACAAATCACACTGTGTAGGAAAGGAGGGACACTAACAGAATGAGTGGACTGCTACAAAAGTGTCTTTTTCTGTGGCTGGTTATCTGAGTTTTTAAGGGGGTTTCTGTGGAAGGGGATGAACTGTTCCTTACACAGAGAGAGCTGGACCACAAAGACACCATTTTCTATTAAGAATCTGTGATACCTGTCATAAAGTACACCCCACAGCAAATCAGAGGTCAGAAAGGTACTGAAAATGGAAGTGCTGTTTTTTCAAACCCGTTTCCTTTCTTGGGGATCTCTGAGTTCTGATTAGGCCAAGTCCTGCATGAAATCCAGTTGCTAACACCTGGAAATGAGAAAGGCAAAAACTTCAATTTTTGTGATGGTGAACAGCAGAGGTGGCAGAACAATAAGCACTGTCTCATTGCTCCCACTCTAGTGATTCCTGCTCCATGTTCTCAAGCTGGGAAAGTAGGAGGGAATGTATTTCATGTGCTTGCTCTTGGGTCTGGGAGTGCTGCAGGAGCATACTGTTGTGTCATCCTGCAGCTACCTTAACTGACCAGTTAAGAAAAATCATTAGTTTTGGAAGCCAGCGGGAGAGCAAAAACTGTGAGATGAGGTCTGCCCTAGAGAAGGCAAATTTATTGACATAGGAGTGATCAGCAGAGGCCTTTGCTTTCAAGAGGGCTGGAGTCATCTGTACAGCACGGGAGGGAAGGGAGGAGACTTTCCCTTTGCTGCACCGCTGTGCTGCAGTTCTGCTCTAGAGCACTTTTTAGAGGACTGAAAAAGACGCAGACCTCTGTTTCATGGCTTCCTTTGGCATTCTTCAACCCAATTAGAAAATCTATACAGCAAGTTCTTACTGAGGAACAAATAGCTCCTAATGAAATGACTTAAGCATATATTTAACAGGCTGTGTTGGGATTTGAGGGAAGAGGAGGCTAAAACTTAGCTCCTGAAGATAAGTACATGCTCCAGTCCTGGGGATGACGTGAGTGCTAAGGCTTGTTGAATTCTGTTCCTAAGGAAAGGAAATGGTGTCCTTCTGAATCCTGTAAGGTGAAAGGAAGGGCACTGCTGTGGACAGACTCCCTGCCTTGAACTGAGATTGTGTCCTCTGTCTTCAGCTGCAGAGCTGCAGACACACGTCCCTTCCCGTCATATGTCTGTGCGTGTGTGAGATGTCTCTCTAGGGACCTTAACGTTGCAGTTACCATGGGAGCCAGTTCAGAGTGGATTGTATGCCATCAGAACTAGAAGATATGTGCCTGTTCTGGTGCAGTATTTTGCAAAGGTTTGGGGTTTAAAAATATGGTTACAAGAAAAGTGTTTGTATTATTTACATAGTGATATAACTGTTTTGTGTGTTGAGCGTTTCTGAAGTCAAACTGGCTCTGTGATAGGACAGTGACCAAATAAGAGCCAGACAGCCTGAAGTGGGTGCGTGTAGAGGAATTTTAATTCATGACCCAAATTTCCCCAGGGAATTTTTGTTTGTTCTGTTTGACTGTGGTGTTTTGGAGTTACCTTGATTTCATTTATATGATGCACTCGTATCAAAATCCAAGAATGTTGTCTCCATGCACATTTCTATTTCTCTCTTTTCCATCATCCTACTTCTGTACTATTCTGCTACTGTTGCCTGACTCTTTCACCAGCTGCAGTGGTCAACAACAGTCCTCAGCCAGAACTTATCTTGGAGGCACTCATTCTAATGAAGACTGCTGTGATAAGAACATTCACAATGTGCAGTACACCACAGACTTGTTTTGTCATCCATGAAAATCAGATGGTTATTCATGCTGGACTCCTGCAGTTTTAAACATCTGTTTGACAGCAGAACTCGTTCAGTGACTGGACTTAACAGCTCAGGGGCAGAGCTCCAGACCCCCAAGATCTCTGGCTTCCTGGGCTGACAGTACTTGTAGCATTCACAGCATCTCTATCCACCAGCGCAACGGAGGTAGCAGATGCATTTTTGTGGACACTTTTTATGTATGAAGTTAAATCAAATCTCTAAATTTTAATTGCTAATTTATTTTAGAAAGAAGAGTCTGTTGTCTCTGACCTACATATGAAATTCAAATGTGACTTTCTGGCTCTTAAAAGACTTTTTTATTGTTTTAGATCTAATATAGTATTAAGACTACAGGGATGCTGTGGTCTCTAACTTTTTTAATTGCTGGTAGTGCGGGCTCTAATTTCTCATGGAGAAGAAAGCTATGTCAACAGGCAAACATGGCAGAGAGTTAGGAACTGTTTTATAGGTGGTTGTTTGTAGGTCCACTGGGGAATTACAGAAAAACTTTTTGCTGAGCAGAACTTGTGAGATTTTTCTCCTGCCCTCTTTGTAGAAAATGTCTATTGTTTTTGTTGTTTTGTCTTCTTTCAAGACAAGAAAAATCTAATCTGTGAACAAAGATTTTTAGCATTTAAGACCTGTGGATTTTGATGACTTGTCAAAAAGAAAGCCTCCCAAACACCTCTGGAAATCATTCTTTACCTGTGCAAGAGAAAGTTCTGCATTGAAAAATCTAATTCTTTGTTCCAGTGTTATTGGAATAGTTTCATCTGTTTTGTTCATTACTGAAGGAGGAAGTGTTTTCTGCCTGCAAAGTGCATGAGCTATTAAGAAAACTTAACTGTATCACTCTCTAGAGATATTGCCTGAATAGGTAACAGTATTATGAGGGTGCCGTTTCATTCAGGTTTTAACAAATATTCTAGTCAGGCGTGCTTCAGGAACCAGGTGCAAGGGTAAAGATGTGTGCAGCTGAGGAAGCCAAAATAAAATGAGAAGTACAGTATTGCCAAGGAGGTGGAGAAAGAGTTGTTCTAGGTCAAGGAGAGCATAAACATTTGGTGCAGACAATAGGGAAATAATGGAGTCTAGAAAACAGGAAACAAAGGCTGATGTCCTATACTGAATAATAATCTGCTGGTTCCTCTTATCCAAGATTTCCAAAATACTTTATAAACATCAAAGAATCATCTGTTTATGCTGTGATGGTGTCCCTTCAGAACTATATGCCATAAAAGCTTCCATGAATTTTCGTGGTAGGACAGTGGTCGATGATTCAGCTTTTTGGTCCCATAGAATATTGTACCAAAAGGATAAAACCTTTGCAAAAGAATCCTTTTAATGGAAGGGAAAAGAGGGTATTGGCCCTAGTCTGTAAAATGAACGCCTACTGCAAATGATGTGCCTGATCACATTTCGTTCAGGACACATGCTTTCAGCTTCTAACAGAAGCTGTTTGTACCTGTTTAAAAACATGTATCCTCTCAAAACAATTCATACTGCAGTGCATATGATGCTCCCTCAGGGAAGAGAGAGAGAATGAACTGAACATCAGATATTAGTTGCAGCATTTAGTGCACTGCTGGGAGGCACTTGGATATGACAGTGATACAGGCAGCGTTAAAAGCGAATGCAGCAAAAAAGAGAAAGCGTCTGTGCCAGTGGATTACATTTGATGTTCAGTACAGTATTTCTCTAGAGCACGACTGTGTTTAAGCACCTAGGCCAAAAGCATTCTCACTTAACAGTCCCCAAGTACTCTGTAGATATAGCTAGAGCATGTTGTGGCTCCAGCAAATGGAACAAAGTAGTATTTTTTCATAGTTTAGCTTCTTTTCAGATTAAGGCAAGCCATCTCTGCCAGGCAAAGCTCACCTTGTTGTAGTTTATGTAGGCTTGCAAGCGCCTGCCTGCTCTGTACTATTTGCTGACCAAAGAATGCAAGGATGCATGAACTTAAAACCATTTCTTGCTTTACTGTTATGGACAGGATTTATACAAAACTTTCCTTGGGATTTAGGAACCTACTTTCCTTGGCGTGTGAGCCCTGATACCCTGAGGCTATCTGGAAGGTGTTAGACCTGTGTGTTTTTTCTGCTATAGTGTTGCGCTGAAGATATTGGCCATGCTGTATAAACAGTTTAGGAGGGTCTTCTAAACAGGAGAGAAAAAATACCTATGTATCAACTGTGTAACTATATAAAGAGGTGGAAAAGTGCTGTCTCCCCAGTGCCTACAGAATAATCTACATCAAAGTTAGGATTTGCAGTGGGAAGTGCTGCTAACTTACTGAAAAAAGTATGTTGATATTGCAAGGGGTGCCAGTGTCGGAGAGTGTCTCACACACCAGGTTCTTGATCGCTATTTTTATGTGCAGTTCACATTTTTAGTTTGACATTAACTGGAGTTCTCTAGTTTTCTAGACAGCAGCAAAGATGTTATGAGACGCATGATTTTTTTTTTCCCCCCTCTGTTTTGCTGTAATGGAGCTACTCTGTTTAATCTGACCTGTGGAATTTTTAATTCATTTCTAAAAGGATTTCCTAATAAAGAGCTTTATATTTTTAGCTGTGAATGAATGAGCTTTAGAAGCACTGTTTTAGTTTTTAAAGCTTGATCTTTAAAAAATGCTGAGCGTCTGTATGGATGATATGTAAGCACTTTGGACAAGTTCCTGTGCTGATTTCTTTCCTCTTGCAAGCTTCTCAAGTCAGAGGTGGGCTTCTTCCTGTATATTGTTCAAAGGGACTTAGTCCTCTGTGAGACCTGAAGCCAGTATTGCCTTAAAATATGATATTGTCTTAAAACTGGCAATTACCTGGAGTGTGTGTGTGTTGTTTTTTTTTTTTTTTCAGTAACTCCCTGCCTTTATTTTCCTGTGATGTGTGCAGAAAGAAGGCAGCAGTGTAGTTCTTATTTACTTTCTGCTTTGTCTGACCCTGTTTAATGGAAGGCCTTCCTCAAGGGTCACAGTCATGCATCTGGATTGTGGCACCTTGTGATCTTCTCTGCTGTGCTTGAGGGGCAGCATAAAAATGACAGAAGCAGTGGGACAAAATGTAGTGTGAATGAACTCCAGTAGCTTACTTTGGAAAAGCTTTATTCAAGGCATCACATAAAAATCGCAGAAGATAATTTTATGTTTAAAAATGAAAATAGAATTATATAGGTAATCTTTGCAACCTAATAAAAATATCACAGGATACAGAAATTGAAGTGTTAGAGCTTCTTGCAGTCTAAATTGGCATCTAATCTTAGTCAGTAGGTGAAGCAATATTTGAGGATGTTGCTTATGATTGCTTTTYTTTATCACTTAAGAACAAAGTGATGTTTTGAAAACCTTCATGGTCTGAATTGGTCACATAAGGCAATTCAAGTAATAAGCAAAATCTTCAAAGATCAGGGAAACTCCATGTTGTTATCACATTTATAAGTGGTCCAGATCTTACTTTAATGTTGTGAATCTAGAAACTGCATTTTCTGAAAAGAAGTCTGGCTATTAAGAGCAAAATATTATCTGTCTTTACAGCCAGAAACTGATTCTATGTCTATTATCCAGGGGGCTTTGGAATCAACAAGTTGTTTTTCCTGCAGCGATGATGCTCATCTGCTGCAGGGACTGTTCCAGCTCTATAGCAAAGTTTCCATCTCTTTTGGCTGTGGTACCATTTTTCCTGGTCCTTCAGCTTCTGTTAATTCTGTATAACTGTAGCTGTCTAACAGTTAAATATCTAGGTAGTCATTTAGGGCTTCCCTCTGTAGGTGATAGGGGAAGGGTAAGAGGGACCTTTGAGAGGGAGAATCATCCTACCTGTCTGAGGCTTACCTAAAGATGGGATAAATTAGACTTGCTTTAGCTATAAAGGGAGCCAGGAGGTCCCCCTGAGACTCTGCATCTGACAGTTAATTGGCTCAAATTGTATACCAGGCTGTGTGTGTGTGATTTGAACTCCCACCATCATCCTTACAGCAACCACCTGACCTTTTTACAGAAGGTGTACTTTGAGGTCATGCAGCATTTGTAGCTAGAGACACTTTACCTTGGATGCTGAAACTCAGTTTATGTAGGGCTCCCATGCTGGTAGCTTACACGCATTTAGATGAGTACAATGGTGGCTCTTTGAAGCAGAGAGAAGCTTCAGAACTTGCTTCTCCTATTGGACTGGCAAAGTCTATCTGCAAAGATATCATGGTGTGCTTGGAAGAAGTTCAGTCTAATTGCTTGAACAATTACCTGCTTACTATAATTATGATCAAGGAGGATGGTCTTTCACTCTGTATACAGCATGATACAACAGAATTCTCATAAACAGAGGGAGCATACCTTAAAAAAGGGTTTTGTGAAATAGGAGCTTGTTATGTACAGTTGAGAATTTGGGAGTTAGTCAAACTCTGGGTTTTCAGGTGTTCTTCTGCCCTCCCCCCACTCCCCCCCAATAATTCCCTGCAGAATTCCACCATTGTCAGTCTTGCAGACCTTCAAGGTCCAGCTGGCATTTTTCCTAGCAGTTTGTCACTCATCTGGAAGATAGTAATGGAAGCGAGTGATTATCTAAAGTTCTTCCATTTTTGTCCGTATCAGTGTATTCTTGACGTCCTGTGTCCTGGAGCTGGTTAAAGAATGGATGAGAGCCCCTGCTGTAAAAACCTCAGCCAGTTCAAAGGCTTTTTTAGCCTGTTGTGTGTGGGTGCCCCCTTCTCCCCTCAAATGATGTTCTTTTCCTTTCCTCCTCTCAAATTTTTTTTCTCAAATGAATTTTTAAAATGCTGAAACTGATAGATAAATAAAAGCAAAGCTTAATCTTGTGTAGTTCCATGCTGTGCTGCAGACTTTGTGTTTGACTTTGAATAAGCCAGCTTGTCTGTGGAATGGAGATTGCCATCTCCAAGGGGCTTCTGAAGGCACGTGTGGTCAGCATTCTGAGTGCCCATACATGCTGTGCAGTAAACTGGTGGATGGAGAAAGGAAAGTTACTGGGATATTCCTGCATAGCTGGAATGACTAGGGAAAAGTCATATGCAACCAGTCTTGCTTTCTTTTCTCCTTTCCCCTCCCATTTCAATGTTTTAGCTGGAAAGTTCTGAAAAAATTTCACTAACCAGTTTTAACTTTGTATAAAGACAAGATTTCATTTGTTTTTCTTTCTGTGCTAAATTTCAAAGAGCTTCACAGTGTTGTAGGTTGCTAAGCTGACAAAAGAAGATCAGCAGGAGAATGAGTTTTTTCAGGCAAATTTCCTGACCCAAGACAAAGGCAGGAAGGAATTGTCAAGGTATATTTTTGTCACAGGAGCAGACTAAGAAAACTGGACTCCTATCGGTTCACCTTCATAAATAGGTTGCTCTGATGAATTGTGGTTCATTCCAGCTGGAGCCTAGCGTCCTGTGCTAGGCCTGGAGTAATAGTGTGAAGACAGTTGCTTTCAGATCATGTCAAATACCATCCTTGCCATGCCAGGAGTTAGCATTGCAAATTGTCTTGGTGGTAGACTGAGAAACCTCATCTTTGAATTTGAATGACTAAAAATGTGATTTATTTTCTAAGATAAGGGTGTCTTTCTCCTCTGCTTGGCTTTTGATAGATAAATTGAATTTCTAGAGAGCCTCTCCACCCAGGCCTGTAGCTGTCCAGGCCAGTCACTTGCTCATTCGTAATGCTACAGAGCTAGTTCTGCTTCAGTGATGGATAAGGAGTTGTGTTCAACCTGTGCTTGATTACTGCAAGGGAGCAGTTTATTAATGTGTTCTCATTTTTAAGCCTATTATAACTCCTTCACTTTGATTAATCTCATTGTGGAGCTCTTTACTCTTTTAGTCTGTGTAAGATGCAAGTCCAATTGTAACAAGTGCTTCTATTGCTTCCCTCATAGCTGAGGGAGGAGGCAAAAGGGCTGTTGATTTTATATAAAAATGAATTTGAGACTTAGAGGTAAGACTTGATCCAAGGCTTATTGGAGTCAGTGGTGATCAGTCACTAGACCTCAGTGGATTTCAGGCTTTGGTATCTGATGACTTACTGCTATGAGGCTCAGCTGACTGCGTAGTAGGGGTTTTGCAGGTTTTCATCAAGTGTTCAAAAGCAGCAAACTGTCATGTTGTGGGGAAGGGACCATATACTTAACAGCTGCTTGTTTTATTCTTGTGATCCTGTTGTCTCATCCTTCTGTACACTTCAGTCTTGAACATGTGATCATATAGTGCATGTGATAGAGCTTCATAATGAAGCACACAACTCCAGATAATACAGCTGAGTTTTAGGAACATCACAGAAGCCTTCAGGGATAAAAGATTAATTTCTTTAGCTCTGAGTTGTCAGTTGATAAGTATTAATACATATTTAAAAAAATGAAAACTGTAACGTGAAGACCAAAGAACTGGATGGAGACATAGAAAGAGTGTAACAAACAGGCATGAACTAATGATGTAATTCAGAGGTTCAGCTGTGTCAGCAATTTCTATGCCTTGTTTCTACAGCTGTCATCTTCCAGGATTCTTCCCTGTACAGTGTTAGGTAATATATTTTCAGCTGGAGTAATTTGGCATGGCTGCCCATTAAATTTAAGAATAAATATTTTATCTTATATCACTTCAAGATGCTATTCATAAAAAGAGGAGAGGAGAAGGAGTTATCCATGCATCTGTCTTTGAAAGAATGTGCCTATCTGTAAGGTCTCTATAAAGACAGGCTTAATCTGTACATCTAAAATCTAGTAAATCTAAAGAAAACAGCAAAATGGAGTCTCTGTTCTTGGAGCTTACTCTTTCCTGTTAAGCATATAGAAGGAAGACAATGGTGTGGTTTTTTTTTTTTTTTTTTTTTGTTTTGGGGTTTTTTGAGTGAGAAGGAACATGAAGTATTGTTTGTCTGCTGTGTTTGCTCTTAACAATGGCACTGTACAAATGAAAGGAACAGAGTTCGCATACTGTGTCAATGCTAAATGGAAGTAGGATCTATATAATGGTTATTGTAAAACTATTCATCTATTACCTTTGCTTAAAAAGCAGCTGGTCACTGTCAAATGTGTGATTCAGTTGAGTGATAATGAACATCTGTTTAAGCTAATAGCTTAAAATTTGGGGGTGGGCGGGGGGGCGGACACCAATGCTTTGTGCTTAATTTGGTGTTTTATCTGTTATTATAACACCCAGTAAGTACCCCTGGGCTCTCCTTCCTATTGGTACTGCGCATTCCACTTAATGACATGAATGGACAGTGTGGATAGCAGATTTCTCTCAAACTATTTGCCTTTCTAAAGAGGCTGTCGTTACTCCATAACCCAGTTTGATTCAACCTGAGGTTTTATGTAGCTTCCCAGAAATGCACTGGCTGTTATACTGCATTGCTTGTTATGGAGCTGCTGAATCTGTTCAAGCACTCTGATGGATTGCATGCTGAGACTTGTGGTGAGATAAAATGACAATGTGGAGAGAACTCCTTTTGTACTGAGAGTAAACTTACTGAGGTGGGAATTTCAAAATCCCATACCAGAACTTTTCAGTTTTGTCATGGCATATTTCAAAATGATGCTAGTTATGTCTGATAACTCTGGCTTATCATTTGTTGTTCCCACTTTACAGGTGGAGTAACTTAGTCTAGAGGTTGAACTGGAGGAGAGAGGAGGGAAGTGGTGGTCTACCAAGGGCTGCTTGTGAAATAAACTACCCCAAGAACTTGTAAAAATTAGGTGTAATTTGAACTACACCTTCACTGAGATGAATGAGGCAGTTCCAAACTCTTTGCAGACTCCAGAAGCTACAGCATTTATGTTTGCTCATAATTTTGAGCTTTTCTTTACAGTCATACATTTTTGTTTAGAGACAATGTGTCCTACTTCTCTTCCTCCAAAGAAAAGAAAGGTTAAAAGAAGTTTGTAGAGCTAAAGAGCCAAGAATAGAACTGGGAACATCAGATTCCCGCTTTTCTTTCAGTTTGACTGTAAATTCATGGAAGCAGCTTTGTCAGACTGCTTTTGCAACTAGTAAGTTGTTTGATATTTTGGATACATCCAGAAAATATCCGCCTGTGGTTTGCAGTACTAGTAAGAATTAGTAGGAACACTTTTTTTTTTCTTTCTTTTTTTTTTTTTAAAGCATGTGAAAGGCACAGGCAGAGGAGTACATATGATTGAGTTGGATGGGATTTTTTTTTTTGTTTTCCTCCCATGCTTAATACTCACCATATGAATAACAGTTCTATTTAAAAACAATACTATTCTTCCAAACACTTATAGTCTAGAAGTAAATTAAACTACATAGTGTTAGAAAGAGCTTCCTTTCTTCTCTCCAACCATTTAATATGGACATCTGTTTCCTTGCTATTGAAGCCTCAGTATTGAACGCTGTGGTGTATATCAGGGTTGTTATAATCATCTGCTATTTGAAATGAAAAGAATTGAAAAAGTGAACTACATAATTCTATCAGATTTTTCCTGTAGGTTTTCCTTAATTTGAGAGCAAGATACATATGTTTCGGTACTGCTCTCTCTTGTTCAGTGTTCCAGTATTAACAAGATGAAAATATTAGTGAAACCCTACAAAAGTTATTGTACTTACAATTTTAAAAGTAATTTATTCAGTAGTATTACTGAATATCAGATCTGTTTCAAATTAGGTTTGTAGTGCAAGTTAAAAACTTGAAAAACATACTGTAACAAACTCAATGTCAGGCTATAACCATAGCAAGTTACTATCAAAATTAAAGACAGTGTATTGGGAGTCTTAGGTTAGGTCTGCCTCCAATAACCCTGATCTTTTGAAGTGCTTGAATCACTCTACTGAACTCATTAGTGCTTAGGGGCTATCTTTCTATTATTTGAAAGCCTTTAAAAGAACTGGTTGTTGTTGTTTTTTACTTCTGTATTTCTCTCACCAGACAGCTAAACCATATTGGTCACATAACATTCTCTCCCCCCCCCCCCTTTATTATTTCATRGCTTTTTTGCACTTCACCATGATACTTCTTTTTCAGTAACGGTGTAACTCTTGGAACTGAGTTAAGAACAAACAAGCCCTCTATAAAACCTTACAAAATTGATTTTATTTATATATAGAAAGAAGAACAATTAAATGTGTGTGTCTTAAAGGGAGAATGAGATCTCTTGTACAGATTTGGAGCTTAACTGAAGCATTGTGCTAGCTGGTGAGCTTTACTGATGTCTTGAGTATGTGTTAAATAAAAAAGGTATCTTTTATATTAGGGATGGATTTATTTGACAAAATTGAAGATCTTGGCTGAAATGTTAGCTCTGCCGAAATTGGTGTTTCTGGGATTTTCCTTGTAATTAATATATTTAAAGAAATTGCTTTATGGACTGGTATTTCCTCCTTGTCACTACAGTATCTGAGCACCTGCTAGTATGTTAAGTTGACATGACTTAACATGTGGCCTAATGCAGTTTGTTCCCTTTTTGTTCTGCGTGCGTTTTTATTAAGAACAAAGAAGAAAATTATCTTATGCCAAATGCCAGTGGTTGGTAATCCCTCTAAAATCTGATCGTAGTCTTGCAACTGATTGGGAAGCAGCTGCTACTAGTGAAACAGGGCTCTCTGAGAGTAGTATTAGGATCCCTGATACAGAGCAGAAATATGGGAGTGTATCTTATAAACCTCTTAGGCCATGTAAATAAATGATAAACATCAGAGATGATGTTGTTTTTTTCTTGCATGTCTGAGACTAACGTGGCCTTGTTCCAGGTCACGTATTTATGAGATTTCTTGACCCAAGAAGAAAATGAAGGGTCGGCTCTTAAGTGGTGTAAACACTCATGGCTCCAGAGAAGACAGACTCTTGACTTAGCCAAGCAGTTAACTACAAATTCTGTTAGGTGTTTGTATTTCCCTATAGGCTCACATCTATGTGCTTCAGTGATTTTATTTGTTTTTTGTTTTTTTCCTGTGTGAGGATCTGGTCCTACAGATTCAATTTAAATTCTCATTGGAACATGACTAGAACTAGAGTGAATGACTTCTGCCTCAGCATTTAGGTGGTCATCTGTGGCAAAGTCTACAATTTTGGATGTCTTATCTTGCAAATGAACATCCAGATAGCCAGCCATAAACTTGTGACTTTCTTTCTCTCCTGCTTCTTCTGGTCCATAAATATGGAATTATTTACGCAAAATAGCATGATTTCTGTTAGCAGCAATTGTGAGACTCACTCCAAACTGCCCAGCTGTCCATGTACTCTCCTAGATTGTGAGAGACCCTGGCTCAAACTTCTACTCTGAATTGGCATGGGAAGGATTTGACCTGGATGTTCCATATTGTAATCATCCAGAATTGGGACACATGCAAATGTCCTAACTATTGAGTGTATGCTTGGTACTACACTTTCCTCCTTTGCTCAGTCACTTCAGCATTCTGACTCCTCTTTCCTTCCCTTGCCTAGATGAACCATGCATTCATGCTCTGTCTTTCTGATCCTCCCAGCCCGACTGCTCAATGGCCAGTTTCAGCTGAATATGGCACAGGCAGGCAGAAATTGCAAAGATAAGATGTTCCGAAGCGTTTTGTGAAATAGTTCTCCTGAAATAAGGAGATGTATTTTGTTAGTTCTTTCATAGTGGGAAAAGCTACAGCGTGAACTCGGCATTTGTTTAACAGCAGAAAATCCACGCTGGAGAGGTGTGTTATGAGTGCCCTAGCTGTGGGAAAAGCATCAGCTTGAACTCAGACTTTCAGGAATGCCAGAGAATCCAACCACAGGGTACAACGGGGACAGAGAAGTAGGCTCTGTTGCCCCGAGCTTGTTCTTTTTAAGAAAACAAAACCTGGGAAATTTAACCTAAATGTGTCAATAGTTTTGAGTTAGCCAGAGTGGCCTTTTTTTGGTGAAGATATTGTTTGCCTAAAACTTGAGAAATTATCCTGTCTCTGTGCTTGTCTGGAGAGAGCTTCCGAGAAGATGAGCATAAGAGGAATTAGCTAAAATAACAAGAATTCTTATCTTTAGCTTCCGCCAAGGATCCTATGAGATCATTTCCTTTCTTCAGGAGAGAAAAGACTGAAGTTAATTTTTCCAGGCAAGTAAAGAGACTAACAAATGTGCTCAGAGGTGTGAAAGGTAATGCAAATTTAATCTTATGAATGTATACATTGTATTTTATTACTGATAAGTATTTATTAGAAAAAAATGAGGGAGGATGCTTATTTCTTCTAGAGAAATACAATTATTCTTTTTAAATAAAAATGTACCTTTAGAAATCTACATGAAATGCAACTCCATCTAACGAACTAATCCAGCCTCTAATTAGAGAAGATTACATTTTCACCTTTTCCAAGCTGTGGGAAATATTTCTGTTTTTGGGAGGCAATGCCTGATAATTAAGATATGTAGTTTGGCAAGCTGCACTGACCCGTAACTGAAGATTTCGAGCAATGTTTGTCTGGAGTTTTAAGACAGCATTTCTTGTACGTTTTCTGTTTTGAGGAACTCAAAAAGATGTTGGTATCTTGTGGCTTAGAGCTGAACATGTTTGCCTGTGTCAGCCTTTCCTGGCTAATGCAGAGCTTAGTCTACACCTTGCTAGAGATGACACAACTTGAGAAATCTCTCTTCGTTCAGAGAAATGTCATTGGTGGCCTTTTGCTGTTCTCACATTTTGTCATGCAGATAAGCTGAACAGGTAGTCTCTGTATCCTATCTCTCTCTCTACCCAACCTGACCACCTGTGTATGATCTCCCGCTTGATGAATCTCCCCCTTCTGGCAAATCGCAAGGTATTTGGGGGCACTTGTGTGTGCATCTGGTATGCTGGGAGATGTACAGATTACTTATGATTTTTCAGTTGCAGGGAATCTTAGTTTTGTCATACATGAAAAGATTCTCTGGTAGGTTGCACCAGATTGAAAAGAGCATCACAGCACTTGTGGAAAGGTGGGTCCTAGGGAGCAAGTCTTGCAAGTGATTGTCTCCTGTTGAGAGCAGTGGCAGATGTTGGTGTCTTGGCTACATATAGTTCAGTATATTACAGTGAGTTCCTTCACCATGCTGAGGGATCTAATTAAGTGGTTAGAACTAGTGGGAGGACAGAAATGTTTGCAGGAATATGGAAAATGAGACTTTCCTTGCTATTGTTTTGGTGTAAATTGGTAGATTCCCAATAAAATCAATAACCCCCAATAATTTATATAAACTTATTTCTCTTTGCAGAAACAATTTGCTTTAATGATATTAATTGGTCTGGACAGTAGATGTCCGATGCTACTGGTACATCTGCTGTTCATGAAATCTCGTGAAAATTATTTTTTTTAAGTAGTCTATTTTTAACAACAGTGCTGCTGTAACATTAATGCTCTGAACACCATGTACAGAGCATAGACCCTGATGTTTTTTTGTGTGTGCTTATTAGATGGCAACAGCTGGATATCTGAGAACACAATTTGTTACCAGGGTTTCTCTAAATGCTAAAAGGCTGTTGCTGTTCCCCTTGGCTCCTCTGAAGTTTGTTATGAAACCAGACCTTGTATAATATTCAGAAGAACAATCTTCTGAAAAGGGGAATGTTCACCATCCTCATTCACCATCCTTGAGGTTGCTTGCCCAGAATTTCTAGCCCAGTAGATGGAGAAGGAGACCGGGAGCTAGGGGAGGATGTTCTGGAGCAAGCCGTGTGCACTGTTGGCTCCTAGTGCATCACTGGCTGCTTGTTTATCGTGCATGAAAAGCTGGATGAAGAACAGTGAGGATAATCACTCTAAACCAGTTTCTGCTACTGGAGCCGAGTTCTGTCATGAGACTTTTTCTCTCCAAGTATTCCTAACCTCTTTGAAATGTGTTTGCTAATGGAGTTTCTTTCTGATGGCTCTTTTGACTGTTTTCTCCTTGGGTCTGATGCTGTCTAACAGAGACAGTTTCTTGGACCCTTCTCCAAGACAGTGGGTATTGGCTGTTGTCACAGATGGGAATCCAGGCAATGCTAACCGGTGCTCTGATGCCAAATGGAGATGCTTGTGATCTTGACCACAGGGTGGAGAGGATACCCTCGAGCAGGTGACTGGATCTTGCTCACTTTTCTATTTGTAGATTATTTGTCAGGTCTGTCCAGGGCAGAGAACTTTAAAATATTCGTTCCTGCAGAATGATGAGTTCTCTGCTGTGCTAGCTGTCCTTGGCACAGGGCTTTTTTCTTCCTTTCATTTTGTTTCTGTGAGCAATGTGTTTCAATCAAAAGGTTGCAAAACCATGTTTATAGATTCTTTTCTTGTCTTGATGTCAGTGCAGGACATTGTTGTCTTGTGTCATTTTGTAGATCTGGTGATAGCGAATGCCTCAGTCAGTGCTGTGTAACAAAGCTAGACTAAGAATTATAGCTTTCTAATATTAACTTGTAACTAATATTTACAGGACATGGGGGGAGATCACAAGGCCCGTTATCAAAGAGCTTCCATGTGAGTAGCAGTGTCTTTTAACCTCTTCACCTGGGATCCTTGTAACTGTTTTTCCTTGCTACCACTGAGAGCTGATCCTTCTGCTCTGCCTGCCTGATGGAAGCATGTGGCACCACAGAGCTGCTGTACCATCCTTTCCTCTCTTCCCCATGTGATTTCACATGAGGATAAGGATGCTCTGTCTAGAGTACATTGCAGCCATGAGGCCTAAACAGGCATGTAGATGACAGAGTATCCCAATGCAATTGGGATTGTGCATGCATGTATTATACTCTGTCTTGATTTCAAGAGAACATAAGTTTTCTTACATGCTTTACCCTGTTTGTATTTTGTTGCATGCTCGCAGCATGCACCCAGTAATGTAATGGTTGAAATTACTTTGGCCTTTGACAGGATTACAGTTGTTCTATTACTACAGGATTTCTTCTGCTGGGTTTTGTGCTAACACACATCACCATAAAGGTCCTGACTGAAAAGCTGTTATTGGCATCCTAAGGCCTGTGTAGGCTAAAACATGTACAGTTGTTGCTACACACAAGTTTTGGAATGGTAACAGCAGGAGCTCAGCACCCAAATAGTAAGCTACTCCCAATATCTTTTTTAAGTCTTCCTCCATGGGAAATTGAGAAATAAAATACATGCAGTGCAGTCAAATTTCTGTCTCTCACTCTAAGACTTATCTGATCATCATGTCCTCAAAGTTCTTTTAAAAATGGTGGCTGTTATTTAAGGATGTTATTAAAGTCCTTGCTTTGGAGAGTTTGGATAAATGTAGAATTTAATTAAATTCATTTTCAGCAGCCTTTCTTTCTGCATGAAAAGGTGACCTTTATAAAATGCCAATTACAAACCCTAGAGCCTGCTGCTTGCATTCTTATGTGTGTGTATACACATGCACATATATATTTACACAAATATATACATATATATACACAATTATATATGGCACACATAAAATAAAGGCACTTTAAAACATATGTTTAAACACATTATTGGTATTTAAAGACCCCTTAACTTGAAGAGCAGTGTTGTATAAGGGCATACATTGGAAAACTGTAGCTAGTGGTAGGCTCAGGTTCTTCTAAAAGTGGCCCAGTTAGTCAGATTTGTGTCAGAAAATGTGCCTAGGGCTGGGAAGGTTTGAGGGCCATGGTCTAGAAGTCAAACTGTATGTGTCTGAGTTATGGCAGGGCTTAGAGTCATTGCTAAAGGTCATGTACTTGCCCCTGTATGGGTACGTAGTAAGAGAGAATTTCTGACCTAAAAAGCCTATAAACTAGCTAGGTTGAAAAATGTTGGGAAAACCATGGCTCAAAGAGAGGGAAAGTGACTGTCCAGGTCACACTGTATGACAGCATTTCTTTTGAACCCCTGCTGAGCGTGCTGTCCCCTAGACCAAGCTGTCTTTTCTTGTTCCTGGGTTCATCACTCATTCACATGCACAGTTTCCCCTCTTTGCTAATGCTAAGTAGTCTAGAAGGGAGACATCTAAAAAGCTTTCCTCAACTAAGAGACAAGTGTGAGTAAACACAATCTCTGGAGAATATGAGGGTCTTCTATGCTTGTTAAGTTCCCTAGATTGAATTTGCCTTTAATATGCCCTTGGGGTTGGATTTCAAATGTATTTAAGTTTCTAGAGACATGAACAGATGCTTAGTAAGATTTTTTCAAAGGCTTTTACTTGCTTAGGAGCTTTTGAAAATTCCTTTAGGTGTCTGTGTGTGCCTTTAATCTCCTCAATAAATTTGCGAATTCTCAGAGCCCGTTGTTCAGCATTTGGGACTTGAACAAGGTCTGGAGTCTCTGCCTTCTGTCCATATTTCTGTAGGGGTATTTGTTGTGACCGGGAGATTTGTGTGCTGACAGTAACTGTGTAAATGCATATGGGTTCCGGTTTCGAGTCTGGCCCTCCATAGCACAGGTGTATGATGCTCTTGTAATACTTGTTATGGACACAGAGGGTTTGTGGATTTTGTAATCAGCATCTGTCCTCTTGGGAAGAGTGATTCTGCTGTCATTCTTTGAGAAAATCCCTTCTTCAGAATAGATTTAAGTAAAAGAGATGTTATTTGAATGTTAATGTATGCTTATGCTGACTTATGGCATCATACAGCTTGCAGGCAGTTACAACCCCATTTTCTTCAGCCAGTGGAAACATGACTGTAAACAAATCCTTATTTTACTGGGAAGGATTTACTTTAGTCTTTGTTTCTTGCCTGTTTACTTAAGAACATAAAATGGGGATAGATGGCAGAGCTAGTGCAAGAATTGTACATTAATTTATCCTTGAAATTCAGCGCACACACACACAACTTAAAACTGTTCTTCCATGTTTTGGAGTTGAAATTTGTCCTGTTGAGATGATAGCTCAGCAGTGGAGGGAAAGAGCTCTTAAAGGTTTCAGGGAAAAAGTGGATGGATTTCTTTCCTCCACTGCATTCGGTTTGAATACTTTAATTTGTTTGGGCTGCTCGTTTTAGCACCTGATTCTGAAGTCCCTTAACTCCAGGGAGTTTTGGACCAGGCCTCAAAAATAAATATGGAAGAAACTGCATGCGAAGCAGTGCATGTAATAATGTTTGCTGCGATAGCTGAGAACTTGTCTTTTGCTTTAGGGAAGCTGTATCTCATCTCAGAAGCTCTCTCCTGTGTTACTTATTGCCAAATTATTTTTTCCTCCTCCAGTAAATAAATGTGAGTATGATGTAATTTAGTTAGACTCATAGAGGAAATTTTAACAAACTTGGTAAATAAGATGAAGAATCTCCATTTGTAATCTGAAGTGCGAATTTTTTGATTTTTAAATTGAAATGTGAAGGGACTGAGGGGTCAAGCAGAAGCTCTGTGTGGATAAATATTTGGAAGATAATCTGCCAAATAAGTTTTGTGCCAAGAACCAGTTGTGTTGTTGCTTTATTTTCCCGGTGATTTTTTTTTTCTTTTGCGTTTTGCAGGGCTCCGTGTATGTATTAAAAAAAATAACTATTAAACCAATGCAATAAAACCTTGCAAATGCCAAAATGATTGCTGGGAAATAATTGTCACTGAAACCTGTACCATATGTTAACTTGCTCCATCATGTCTTAAGAGTGCTCCTCATAGAAAATTAAATTGTGTTGAGCCAGCTTGCAGTAGAAAGTAAAGCATTCCTTGCCTAGAGTATGCACTGGGTAATTAAAGAAGGCACCTCTGTGCGGAGGCTGATTTGAGTGATGTTCAGGTCTATTTTATTTGTTTTTAAGTTTGCGCACTTGCTCTCTTGCGTGCACTCTCTCAACACAGCGTATTCATTTCTCAACTGCCATTATTATGTAACAGTTCTTACCTGTCATATCCGTCACTGGTATTTTCTTAGAGCCAGGGACTGTTTCTTTTGACGGTTTTGAAAAACTGATGAAAGTGTCTCAATGAACTAGAATCATCTTTCCACTGACTCTGAGCTTTGGATTAGGCCCTTGATGGGGGCTATGGTGAGACCACTGCATTTGTTCCTAAATTGTTATGCAAGGTGGGATTAAATCCTGGCACTGAAAGAGCTCTGTTCCTTGTTATTTAGCCTTATGCTCTCTAAACTAGATTTTGGGAGCTGAGTTGCACTGAAGTGTTAAGACAAGTGACTATTGTTCAGTCTGATGGYGAACCAAATGTCAGAAATGAGGAAGCTGTGGCTGCGTGTCTAATGTGRAGGGGCAGTGAATACAGGTCAGCAGAGAGTGAAAGAGGTGGTGAATAGAGCCAGATTAGTTCTGTTGATTTTTGTGTGGATATTTCTATCCTAAGGATGATGTGGTATTTCACTAGAGTCTCAGCTGACTTCTTTATAATGTCAGTTTGCTTGTAGCTGTTGCTGTTTCTGAGACTTAGATAAGCAGATTGCTCTGGTGCTTGTGCAAAGTAATTGCTTTCTTTGGGAGCTCACTCTTGATGGAGGAGAGCTGCTCAGATCCTTCTGTCCAGTTGTTCTCAAAGTTTCTGTAACCTTTCTTGTGAAAAATTGTACTTTGCTCACCTTGTTGGAGTCCATGTCCTTCCCTCTTGAACTACTCTGCAGAGCTGCCTTCCCCGTCTCTTCAAATTCCAGTTCCAGGAGTGTGGCTCCTGGGTGCTGAAGGTCATCCCTAGTACCTCACCTGTGCCACATCTGCACCTTGCTGAACTGCCTGGTCTTGCTCAGCAAACTGCTGTGCTAGCTCATCTACCTGCCAGGGCAGTGTCCCTCCATCTAGTGTCTTATCTAGTGTCTTAATCTCAGCACATTGCAGCAATAACTTGAGATCTGCCTGCTACCTGGATGACACTTCTTGCAGTATAACTTAGTGTGGATTTTTGTGTTGTCTTGGGGGATGACAGTAGGAACTGGAGGAAGAAGGTATCTGTAATGCTTGTAAATAAATATGGTAGCATGTGTCTTCATAACTGCAGCTGTAGCAGTGAGACCAGTGGTTTGTGGGGTGAAGAGACTTGGAGCTCTGCTGCTGACCTTCTCTGTGAACTGTAAATTTTTAAGACATGATTTGTAAACTCTTATCTTGTTTATGGAACAAAGCTCAGATCCCCTGAAGTCTTTAGGTAAGTCTTTAGGGTGTGGGTGTGGCTCTATAACATGCATACTATATATGTATGTAGTACTGTGTATACTATGTATAGTATACACAGGAATTCTGCATGTGGCCTGCAACATCGGAGATGTTTGTGTATCTGATCGCTTCCTAGTTTCAGAAGTGTTGGGCCTCTTAATCCAACTGCAGACTGGGCTCTAGCTGTAACGATGGGAATGTTTGTTCCCAAACAGCTGGGGTGGTAGATTTACTCTTGGCAGTGTTATCAGTCAGCTTCATGGCAGAGGCTCTCCAAAGGTGGCAAAGAGGATGAGTCACTAAGAGTCCCTTGTGGGCTTAATAAGTGGCAGCACAGTCTTTCTTCTCACTCAGGAGGTCACCAGTCCTCTTCAGCATTGTCATTTGAGCTCCCTTTCTTTCTTTCCTCCTGTTGTGTATGGTTTCACTGTTTTATTGCAAGGCACAAGTAAAAGCCAAAATGCTTGTATTGCCATCTGTTAGGCTGTCTGTGTAGCTCTTTAGTTTTTCTTTTATGCTAGGTTATGTCCCGGAACGCTGGGATAACATGTGGTGTTCATCAGGTATTTCTCAATAGGTCAACAACAGCCCTGATCCGGTGGAGATCTGTGTTAACAGACAGAAGTTGCCAAGTCATTAGTGTTTGACAAAGCTGAGCTGCTTGCAGAGTGGGAGCCAGTCACCTATGTTAGTCCTCTCTGTTGCCAAGACCGGTCCATTTAGTGACTTGGAGATGACACTTGCTTCCCTTAATTTTGAGATGTTGCATTTGTTTCCTTCTCTCTTGGTGTCCAGGATAGGACTGCTGTCAAATTTTAGCAGCAGCAGGCATTGAATCACTGGGAAGCAGAGGCTGATCTGGGTCTAGTTATGCAACCGTGGGGTGAGTATGTGATATTGAAAACATAGGAGTGACTGAGCCTTAAAGAACCCTTGGCTAGCCTTCGTTTTAACAGAAGGCAAGCGGCTGCGGTGTGGAGCAGAGGGTAATAATTCAAATTGGTGACACAAATCACTGATGGTGTGACTATGATCTGTGTTGGCAAGCAGAAAATTTCAACAGCTCCTTTAAATCTTGCTTTGTATCCTTTTTTCAGTTAGCGCTATCATTGGTTGATATAACTAAATTGATTATTGGTGATTTGAGGACATTTGAATGACACCCATACAGTACTGTTTCATTTAACTGTCAAAAAAATCTTTAATGTCTTGAATGCAGATCAAGGGAGAAAAAAAAGTAGGGAAGGAAAGGTCAATCTATCATAACATGTCCCCTGTATAAAATTAACTAAACTCTTAAGCAGAGCTATTACTAAGTGATTGTTTCTGGTCCCTGGGGTCTTGATCTACCTAAAGTATTTTGACACTTAAAGATGCAGCTAGGAACCAATTTAAAGACAAGAATGGTCCTATGACATTTAGGTTTCTAGAACAAGTAGATTTCTGACTTTTCCACCTTGCTTCTATTTATAGAGCAGAAAAGAGAAACTGTCTTGCTTTTTCAACACTCAATTTATTTTTCAAGTGAAGTATTGACATTTGGGGAAAATGCAAATAAGAGTATTCACTCTTTGGTACTTACTGTTGCAGTACTTGACACTGTGCTATATTTAAAAAGCTTGAGTTAACCTCAAAAGTCAAAGATCTATTATGTGTGCAACTTTAAGAAGAGCCTTCTAACACTCGAATTTGGGGAGGGCTTTTCTGTCCAGAGTATTTGAAAGGTTATTTGAATATCCTTAGTAGAATATAGAAGAATGGGGCTGTTGCATAACACTCTTTAAAATCATCCTCTTTAAACTAAGCTTGTATTTTGAAACTAAAGACTAAGTAAAGATGTTTCATGTTGCTTTAAGAAAATAAACTAGCTCTTTTTTATCCCATCTTACAGTGAAGACCTCATTTGTTTGTGTTTCGGTACAGGCTTGGTGCAGGGGAAGCAATAACAAACACCTGTCATGGCTTCATTCCACCAAGATGTATGAAATCAGCATTAAAAGCCCATGCATCAGTGTCTGTCACTAACGCAGTGTTCTCCTGTTGCATGGCCATGAGAGGAAGATGAATTATCTGAGGAGACAGGTTTCTAGTATGTTTTTTTGTAGTCAGCAAAGTTGAGAGGTGACAGTATTCTACTCCTCTTGCTGTATTTAAAGTTTTAAGGTACCGAGAGCTTGAAATACTCCACCCCCAAATGTCTGTGGGAGATGCAGATTGTGATTTCGGGCTCCGTTTAAAGTGTATGGGGGGAAAACCGAAACTACGGTGAGTAAAAATTCCTCATCAGGGAAGAATATTTCCTTGTAAGATACTTAGAGCATTTCATATACTCTTGCATACCATTGCTTGCGAAGTAATTGTGTCTTGTACTGTTCCAGTTCTGTAGCTCTTTTAACCAATTATTTGCTTGGACCGCATGATTTTGCTCTTAACAAGCAAGTGGTGTGATTTGGGCATTTGCTCCTTAAGCTGTTCCAGATATTGCTCATCTCCCATTAAAAGGATCTCATTTGCTCTTTTGTGTAACTGACGGGCTCATTAAAGCTTCTCCCCTGGGTGAACCTGTTAACTGTAGAGATTCTGCACCTGACTTTTGGTTTTAGCAGTGCTGTCAGTGCATGGCAATAGAAAGAAGGATTGAGAGGGGCTTTTGAAAAAGTGAACAGACCCTTCTTCTTGTACCAGTACACAAAGCAGCAGAATTTATTTTTAAGGCTTATTCTTTCAAGCAGGACCTGGAAAATCTCATTCACCAGCTATGTAAAATTGTAGCAAATGATGTTAGTTTGCTGCTTTCAGTATCAGTGTCTTTGATCCAGTCTGTTATCTAACCTTTTCTCAAAAACGTTCCTGTGTTGTGGAAGTGGTGTTAGGCAGAGCTGCAGAAAGACTGATCTCCTAAGTCAAACAGGACAGCAAGTGCAGCAAATATGGGGCCTATCCAAATCTGCCTGCAAGGTGCTGCATGCCCTCAGCTGCTGTTACAGTAAGTTGTTGCTGCTGTTACAGTTTTTCTTGGCATGGAATGAGTTTGATATGCTTAGTTGGATGGTATCCAGTGTTCCCTTATTGTTTTCTATGCAAGACATGAGACGAAAGAGTCACCTGTGGTGCTGGTCAGTGATCAGACTGGAGTAGCAAGATCCTGCCTGAAGGACTGTTCATGTGCTGCACAGGCAAAACATGTGCTGTGCTGGCTCTGGGGTTATTAATGTTTTAAGTTTAATTTGTAAATTATCCCTTCAGAGAGCTCTTGTGAGCTCCGCCAATGTGGAGCTTCCTTCTCTCAGCTTAGAGAGCTAGGTGGGTCCTTTATAAAATGCCAACTCATGATCAGAGACCTGGAAAAGACACAGGTATCTCTTTGGACCTGTGTAATATTTAAATTACTAATGGAAATGAAGGCCATGGCAAGTTGAATCAAAGCTGTAAAATATCCTACTCGGAGCTTTCGAAGGGCTTCTTCATTTTCTGGACTGCTTGCAGACACAGTTTTTCTTTTCCTCTTCTTTCACTTTTTTTTTGTCTTTTTTATATGGTATTTTAAGGCTCAGGTGAAACAAATCTTTCATGCTCTTCCCTTTTCACCCCCAGAAGGTAGTCCCATTCTCCTATAGTTCAAATATAAGACCAGTGTAGGAAAAGTCAGTAACATTTCAAAAACTATTATACTTAACTGGTACATTTAATATTGAGTTCCAGAGGGAAATTCTATAGCTGAATTAATGACCAATGGCACTATTAATTCTAAATGAGTCCATCAAAATCAAGTTATCATAAATGCTAGAGGAATTTGTTATGATTAGACCATTTTTTACAGTTGTTACTGTGTCTAATGGTTACTAATGCCGATGAAAGGGATGCTGGTAAGGCTGGCAGTTAAAAAATTTGAATGAGTCGAGAATGCTTGACCAAGTCCAGTCCTGAAGGTAGAGCCTGAGCTCACATGAGGTGAGGAGTTGGGGTTTTTTTTGGGTGTGTTAAGTAGTAGCAATGACTTAAAACACAGTCTAGCACCAATTTTGAATCAGAGTTAATGCTTTGATATGTAGTTCATGTAGTAAGCTTTTTGTTTTCATTAAATACTTGTATAATCTTGTGTGTTTGTGTGCTTGGATTGTACCCTCTATAAAGCCGGATTTGTGATTATTTTCTACATGTATGGGGGGGTGTAGGTGTGCGAATCTAGATATAAGAGCCTTGCTTGAATGTATGCGCTATCTGTCTAGGACTGCCTGTGTGACATTTGATAATGCACTTGGACTGTGGTTCCAAGGCTGCTTTTGTAATGCATTTAAAATGCTTTTGCAATGTAAATTTAGAACGCTGCAGAAAGGGATGGTCCTGCCTTCCTCTTGTTTTTCTCACTGTGCGAGTGTGGTTCCCTCCCCTCCCCTCCCCGAGTTACCAACTTTACTACTGGTCCTGAATGCTAGTATCAGCATGAGAGAGGAGCTAGGTAAAGAGCAGGTAGGCGGAGGGGAGCGGAAGCCAGATTGTGCTTTTCAGCCTCATCCTACACATCTAAGATTAAAGTGGCTGTGGAAGTGCCTCAGTCCCAGTCTCCCCTGGCTGTGTCTGTATGCTTTTCTTAGCTGTACCAAAGTGCAATTGAGCTTGCTGCACTGTGTGGTTCAGACAGGTTGTGCTGATGATTTAGTCTGTACCAGCAAACTAGGGTTGCAAACAGATGCTGGAGGCTGAACCTTGAGCAAATGTGACTGTATCGATACATCTCCTGTACCTTAGTTTCCAGGCATCATAACGATGAAAATTCCTCCCTCACAGGAGTGCAAGTGAGAAAATGTGTAGTAAAGACTAAGATGCATGAAAACTGTGGCTTGTGGCTGGGACATATACAAACATACCCATGCATGTTTAAGATGGGCAGGTACAGTGCCTTGCATCAAGGAGCCTGATCTTGCTTGATGCTGATCCTCTGTCTGGTACCCGTAATAAATAAGAGATGATAATAAAGTGTTTGTGTAGGTATACACATATACACACCCAGAGTCAGTCCCCATTCCCGCCTTGTCATGCCCGCTTTCTTCACTACTGTATTAAATAACTAAAGTATCGTAGACTGAGGGCTAGTGTGTGTTAGAAGCTGGACTTCTTGGAGTATGCTGCACCTCTCACACAGATTTTTGTACAAATACAGAACAGAGATGTCCCGTTATCTGGAGAATAATCATTTGACCTTCAAAATCTTGCCTATCTCTAGGTGAATGTTTTGTTCAGTCAAGATTCTCTTTGGTACTCCTAGGCAGGGCCAGCTCCGCTTGGAAGAAGGTGCTGGAGACCAGTGTAACATGCTTGGAAGATGTGTTAAGATATACCTAAAGGGGTGGCAAAGTTGACAGCTGCATGGATGCTGTCACAGAATCAGCCTGGCCTTATTATGGGCTGGGCCAAAGTTTCCTTTGATTTGATAGGTTTTAGAGGATAGGTGTTCCTCTTGACACGCACTTCTATAAGCTATATGTATTAAACAGAAAAATGTTACTTGGTGACTATGCTATGTAATATGTGCCTGATGCTGTCTGCAGGGTTTGCAGATATATTTATAATGCAAGGGGAATCAGACACAACTGAAATGTTTTCAGGATATAAAGGCTATTAAACTGCTTGAAAAGACCATTTGGGTCTCCAGAGAGTGAAAAGCCAATTTTGACCTTACTGAGGCTTTACTTGCTGATCTTACAAAAGAAGTGTTAGCAGAGAGATTAATCTATAATGGAATTACTTTCTGCTTTGTAGGATGTGCCCTGTGACAAGATCACCAAAAGTTGTCTGCTTCTTAAAAAGAAAACAGTAACCGGAGGGTAAAGCATGCTTTCTTTTCTTCCCCTCTGACTTCTCTTTTTATGGAATACAGCTCTCCATATGCATGCTGTTTAGCATTCGTTTGCCTGGCAATGGCAATATCCCACAATATGTGATGATAGTTACATTTGTGATTCAGGGGGGCTATTTTTTACTGAATAGATTATAATGTTTATGATCCCCGTTAGAATACTATGTTACTATAACTTGCTCCTGTAGAAGGAGAACAAACTATACCAGTATCGGGCATTCTTATTCTGGGATAATAACCCCTGTGGCTACAAAACAGAAAAATTTTTCAGTAAAATATTTCTCTCTAGTAATCGGCCTGGTTCCATCTGTGCAATATGACTATGTTGATTAAGCATTGCTGATTTCTTAGCTGAAGGGAAGTGCTGCAGTTTATTTGTGAGTGTCTCTTATTTGAACACTTTGATACTTCTCTGAAAGGGCTAGTTCTCCTACCCATTGCAACCCTATGGCACTACTTATGAAGAGGTGCTATTTTTTTTTAATTATTTTTCTGTGTGCTGATCACCTCCACTGGCAAGTAGATTAAATTGGTGTAACTAACAGGCATAGGAAAATGTTTTTTTTCTGCAAATAACCTTGTTGCTCAATAAGTCGGTCAAAACTGGGCTGTCTTTTGGATTAATTTGCTGACAGATGCTGCTGACCAATGTAATACAGTTCTGCTTAACAAGTGAAAGGTGGGAGGAAGTTGACGAATTTTGTTTTTTAATGCTCTTTTTTTCTGTCTCTGTCCTGGCTTTTAAGCAGGAGCTGTTGACATAAGGGTAGAACTAAGGGATGTGAATCTTCTCCAGTTAGTGACTCAAAGCATGTGTGAGGGCTCTTGCTCTGGCAAAGACTCTAAGAGTGGGAGAAACTCTAAGGGAGCACGTGACATTTCTTACCCCTTGCCACAGATGCTTATCGGGAAGCTATTGGAGCCTGTTCTCAGATTTGGTAATCTGCTCTCTTCATTCCCATTTCAAAAGTGCCTATCATCTCCTCTTTACAGGCTTATATGGAACCATGTCCAGCTAGAGCTGCCGAGAGGCTCCTTGACACTGAGGTGAAGAATGCACTACAGTGTCTGGCTAGTTCAGAGCTGGGAGGGGGGCTGCTCCTGTGCACCAGGATAAAGGCATGACCAGCAGAGCAGATTCCTTAAAACTCTTGGGTTTCTTCTAAGTGCAGCAGTGAAGGGATCAGAGCAGTAATTAGAATCACTTCTTCCTCCTCATAGTATGTTGCCTTGCAACTGTAGCTTTACAGCATAGGATTCATGCTTTTCTTCTGAGTATCTGTTGTTAGGCACTGTGAGGATTAGGGCATGCGTGTGTGAGAGGGAGAGAACCATTGCTGTGTTCTTGTGAAGCTGTTTTCCTGTTATGGGAGCATATGACTGGAAGAGCTGTCCTGAATTGGCAAGACCAGTCTCCTAATGGGGGCTATCAGCATTCTAATGAAGCGGCGATGCTTGGCCTTGTGTATTTTGGTCTGTTCATTTCTTTTATCGCTCACTGCCTTTTCTACTCAAAAAGGTATCAACCTTGAGCTGCCTTCAGGTAGTTTCCATGAGTGGATAAATCCAGGGTTTTCTCAACTTGTTTTGCTGTATTTCTCTTCTGGTAACCCCTCTTCCCCTCCCCTCCTCCCTTTTTAAAAAATATTTCTTTGGACTTGTAGGCCGTTGGATTATTTTATCTTGCAAATATAAAATTGAAGGAGTTCTCAAGGGGAATTGGTCTGCAGGAATGGTTCTTTTTCTATTATTATTATTATTTTTTAAACATATGCCTAAGGTGCCATAGATAAACATGCAATTCTAATTCATTAATTCACAAGGCAAAGAGTCAGGCAGATGAGTCTGGAACTCCACTCAGGTGTTTTGAGGGGGAATTTTTTATACTACTCTAGAGAACTGCTACCACCAGTATGTATTGGGCACACCTTATATGTTGCAAATAGAGCTGTAACGGTTTACATGACATGCTCATCCGAGTGAGACTTGCCTGTGCTTTGAAGTTGTGAAGCCCAGGGAGAAGGGGTGTGTGTGTGGGGGGAATGGCTGGGTCTGCAGCAAAAATTCTTCCTGAACTCTCTTATATGGTAAGAAATGACTGGAACATGGATGTGATTCTGGGCTTCATGTGTGTGAACACACTGCTCTGGAAAGGAAGGGTGTTTCTGGAGTCATACTAACGAACAAGATGTATGAGTTTGGTTCTTTCTTCTGCCATAAACTTCCTCATGTGCTCATGAGCAAGCTTTTTAGTCTCCTTGTGGAACCTATAAATGAGGTGAGTTGTTTTTCTTTTCTTCCAACCATGTCTATTTAGATTGTGACATTTGTGAGGTAGGGGCAGTAGGAGGCTAAAGAGCCCGAACTGTCCCTCCCTGTCTGCTCCCCTGTGCCACCAACTGTTGTGGTGAGTGTAGTAGCAAGGGATTTGAACAGACGGGAAAGCATGGGTAGGTGGGGTGATGCTTTGAGGGTTGTAAGGAGGTATTAGTGTAGGGGAACACAGGAGAATGCTTCTAAATATTTGTATTTTGAGACATTTGAAAGGGTGTAGGAAAATTGGTTCTCTGAACTTCCCCGTGAACTCAGGTTGTGCCTTTATTCACATCCCTTTTTAATAGAAGTGAGACAAAGGCAACATTATAAAGGCAGAAAGGAGAACTGGGTGGTATATGGGGGAGGGAAGGGGATGTTAGGTTTTACTTAGGGGATGAGGTGGATAGAGAAGTGTTTTTGAGTTTACTTGGACTGAAAGCAGCATATGTAAATTGGTTTTAGCAAAACCCTTTTACCATGTGTGTGGCAGCATTGTAAGTGCTGGCAAGCAGCACTGCTATGGGCACTTGGGGACTGCTTGACTCTAAGTACAGGCTAGTGAGCTATAGACTTTTTTTAAGCAAAGTACATCATCTCTGCAAGCTGTGTTTAAAACTGTGGGAAGAGAGGTTTGAAAAACTTCACACAGGAGCTGGTTTACTGTAAGAATTTATTGTAATATCCTGCTGTTTAGGATAATTAGTGGGTGCATTGGCTCCTTGGGTATGTTGAGCCAGATCATTAGTATAAACTGGCCCTTGCTCCATGAACCTGAGGGGGATTTCATGTGTTTCACACTAGCTGGGAACCCGTGTCCTGGTGGGGATGGCAGTGCTGTGAAGGGCTGTGGTTCCTCATTGCTTTGTTAGTATGCTGGATTGACGCAGATGAATCTCCAGGGTGATCTGTGCTTTCTTTGATGGGAAGGAGAATGACTTCCAAGTTGCTTGAGTCTCATCCGCCTTTGTTTTCCCGCACTCCTCCTCACCTTCCCTGTTAGTTGGGTTTCCCCCCAAGTGGAGGGATGCAGGGAGAACATAGCTGCATGTTTGTTCAGGTGGTGCAGAAACACCTCTGCGTCAGGAACTGTTCTGTAATTGTAGGTGTCTTTGTTGTATTTGCAGGGAAGTGGAAATAAGTGGGAGTATATAATGGCTGGAATGAGTTACCTGCATTGAGAGATTAAGATATAGAAAGGAGCTGTGTGGAATTGCAGGCTGGATTTGGGTTGACTGGAAATGAAATTTTGTACCTGGCCTAGTCCTGGGAATATTATGGCATTGGCATATCATGGAAAGTACGGAGCAAGGTACAAGAAACAATTTGTAATTCTAATTTTGGGTGCTGTTTCTTAACCCTGTTTCCTGCCCTGCAGAACATGAGGGAACAGCCTCCCTGCAGGGAGGAGTTATTTTCTTCCAGACAGATCCAGGCTTTGTTCAACTTCCTGTGGCTGATTCTGTTCTTGTTCCTATCCAGCTGTGAGTATTGTCCCTCCACCCCATCTCCCATGGTCTGTCTAGTGTTAAAGCAGACTAGAAGCAAGAGAATGTTATCATTGTAGCAGGGATTTGCTTATACTTCAAGTGATACAAAGTTTTGATATAGTCACAGCTTATTGCTTTAGTATAGTCTCATTGCAGGCAGCAACAGTAGCTTTTCTCATAGTTTGAAAATTAAAAATCTGCTTTGGTTAGCCACCTGTTCAAGGCAGGGACCAGCTCACTAATGGGCTCTAGACAACCCCAGTGCCTCGATGGTGCTCACAGCACTGTATGTGCAGGCGTTTCCATTAGGAGCGGGCTTGTTTGGGTTCTGAGTGAGCAAGAAGAACCTGAGTTTATCACAGTGCTTCAGCTCTTGGCAATGAAGCAACCTATCTTCTTTTACTTCACACCCACGAAAATGAAATGGGCTCTGTTATGTTACATATGAACTGTCTAACCTGGAGTACTCGGTTATGTCCTGGACCTCTGCTGTGGTCTCTGTGGGATGCTGTGTGTTTGCCTCTTGTCTTTGACTCAGCAGAAGCTAAACTGTGCTGAGTGACCTAGTTTCGTATATGTAGCCTCGTTATAGCACCTCATCCACTTCTTGAAAATGTTGAGAGGCATTTTGTTTTCATTAGAGCAGTGTGTGCTATTTCTAATGGATGGGCATCAGCCAAGCATTCTGTTTGCGAGAGAATGTAGCATTAGCTGTACAAAGTGGTTATCAACATGCATACAAGGTTCAAACTAGTGAGCGGTTTTAGAATGTGCCAGACTGGAGAGAAGATGGAAGAGGAAAGGCAGATGGCAGAAACTGCTGGGGAGAGGTAGGGAAGGATGTTATGATTGTTATTTTCTCGTGGGCCTGGTATGAGTCTAGCAAGAAATATGCTGGTTAGCCATAGGGCTATTAGCATACCAGTGGCTAGTGAGCAGCTGTTATTCCTGCACTTTAATCTCTACCTGTAGTGTTTCATCTACTTGGCCAACACTTGATGTGTTTTGATGTGACTTGATGTGATTGTAGCAAACTCCAAGACAGAAGAGAAATAGAAATGAAACACTTTAAATTTGGATTTTCCTGGAGTTTGACACTTTTTCTTGTTTTCCATCCATTTCCAAAGCCCCCAAATGGGCCCTTTGCAGCCATAAGTTTCAATGGAGCCTTGCTTCTGAGTTTTTCTCTTTTTCCCTACTTCCATTAGTTATAGGCAGTAATTATTTGTACGCTGTACTGCCCAGTCTGCCCCTGCCAAAACCCAGAAGTTTCCTGTGCTAGACATAGTAAATAGGTATTGAGAGATGAATTCTGCTATCAAAAGGCAGATTTTGGTCTTGAGATGAAGCAAATAGTTAAGTGTTACCTCCATTGTGTGTGAGAACTGATGTGCAGAGAAATGAAGATTTGAATCCAATTGATGTGGCTTTGCCTGTATAACAGGGACCTAGAGGGGAAGAAAAGAACTGTGTCTGCTTTCAAGTTACTTTAAGTGATAGAGTGCAACGTGGCAGTAATGTAACTGTGATTTGTCACAAAACTTTCAAAAGCCCCTAAGTAGCTTAAAGAGGTTGATTCCTAAGCCATTTTGGGTCTATTGGGTGAGTGTAAAACATTCTGAGTGACTTGCAGTGTTTTAAACCAACCTTCATTTCTGCAGTGAAATTTAATTCAAACATAGAAAACAATGTTGGACATTCAAGAGATGCATTTTACTTTCCTTAGACCTAGTGGTGATAAATATCCCTTTAAAGCAGTTTCCTAAACTGTTCTTCCCTCCAGAGGGAAGGTTGTTGAGACAGCAGTGACATTGTATTTCAGTGTATAGCTGCTTAGTGTCTTTGGTTCCAGGTACTGACTCAGGTACTTTCTAAGCTTTGCATGTGAGTGGGTTGGAAACCATTGCTACTGCCCAGAAGGTGAGAGTTTGATTTCTGTATAGACCCCTAACTAAATTTTCAATGTATTGTGCTCAGTCATCTATACTGAGTTCCTTCCATCTTGTCACTGGGACCACGTGCTCAGGAGCATTAGCCAAAGCAACCGGTTTTTTGAGAGACTTGAGAGGAGTATTGGCAGCAGGTTGTGAAATCCTGGGGGTGTACCATGACAGGAGATCAGCGTGTGTCTAAAGGCGCTTAGGTGGGAGCAAACTGAACTCACTCCAGAGAGAGGATGCAGGCCTGAGACTGGGCAGGGAAGCCCAGCAGTTAGACTGTCAGAAAGCTGCCTAGTGCAACACTTGTCAAAGTGCAATTCTGGACAGTGTGAATGCTCCTTGTGCCCCATGAGGAGACTGGCAAGGCAAGGAGAGGATTATTCATCTCTCACAGGGAGCAGAACAAGTGCCTGTTGATTAATCAAATTGATTACTCAGGACCACAAATAGCCTGTGAGGAAGAGAGAAAAGGGAACTCAGCCATGTAAAATCACTGTGAAAATACATAGCTTAGGTACCAAACCTACCTGTCGCTAGCCTGATTTAATGCTCTCTAAGTCACTGAGGGCTTTGGATATGGATTTGAGTTCAAGTGGTGTTTTTTGGTATAGTCCTGTCTGGTGATGTGTCAGCTGTCCTAGGCAGATGGATCTAAACTGTGCTTTGCTTTACCCACTGACTAGGTCACATCCAGTACTCAAATTCTTGCCAAATACCAGCGCTTTTAAATTACTGCACAGCAGCTCTTCATTGACCCAAAAGCGCCTGCTGTAGCTTCAGTGTGCTGTGATTCTGGCCAGGCAAGAGCATGTTGTTGTGGTTTTTTTTCTTTTTCTTTTTTTCCCTTGTAATAGCTGGCTGATGTGCTCATAGCCGATACTATGTTGCCCTGCCAGCATGGAGGCCCATGGCCAGATCCAATTACTCTGTAACCAGATGGAAAATTGAAGCGGAGGGAATTGTGACAGTCTCTTTTCTACAGCCCAAGATGGAAAACTTGTTTGGTTTGTGTGGTTTGGATGTCTGGTTTAGGAGAGCAAGAGATATCTAGAATTTCCTCAGAACTGGGCATGTGCTGTTACAGCTCTGAAGTTATTACATAGGGCAAAGATAAGATGTTTTCTCTCGCTTGAAATACCTCGGTAAAATTTGCACGATGTAGTTCAGTGCCTTGGAGATTTTCTGGGAGCAAAACGTGTGTCTTAGTTTTTGTTGCTGTGGATACACTGAGATAACAGCCATTCTCAGTCACTAGCTTAAAAGGAAAAGCTTAAGGCATGAGTGCTTGGCAGAAATTACTACAAGTTGCCTAGTACTGTAAGTACGATGTTCTTAAGAGCTTCATCTGATTGGTATAGGAAATTAAATGGCACTTTGTTGTTACTACCAAAAACTTCCTTTGTCTGCAGTGATCATTGGCTGCTTTTTCCATCTCCTTTGCTCCTCCATGGATGCTTCAAAATGCTTGCTCAGGGCTGCGTGGGATGGCGTTTGTCTGACCGCTGTTCTCTCTGGAGCTGGGTGCTCTCTGGCAAGGTGCAAAAGCATTGTGCCTCACTGTAAAGGAACAACTAGCTGCCTGCATGTCGTCTTTCGGGGCTACAGCTGTCCTCTTTCCAAAGCACTAGTGTTGAGAAGGGGGTAGCACAAAGAGAGGCCAAGTAGAAATGCCGGTGGGAGGAGGTTCTCTTCTGGAAATCTGAATGTGCTTTCCTTTGGGTGACAGGCAATGCCCGTATCCTGTGCGCAATGGACAAAAATTTCCAGTTTCAGTAGTTTTGTATATGTGAAGCTTCAGCTTTTCAAATGTGTGTGGTGTTTCTTTTGTTTTGTTTTGGGTTTCCCCCCACCCCTTTCCCTCCTTCTTGTAGCCATATATTAGCTTAGATCGATTTGGAAAACTTTGAAACTTTCAGGAAAGCTGTACTGAGAGAAGCTGTCTGTCTACCACCTGTAGACAGGTAAATCTAAATTACATACATATGTAGTTCTAATATCCATTCATCTATTATTTGCAATGCATTTTAAGGTTGGAAAGGGTCATTTAGATATCAGCTACTCACCTTCTGCAGTTATCAGTCAGCAGTTTCTTTACTGAGATCAAAGCAATATGGTTGGGCTGTTAGAGACCAGGCTGGGCCAGTTACTGGGGACTTGCTCTGAAATTTAGGAGTACTTGGTTGATTTCCCGACTCTGTCGCAGACCTCGGGAAAGTCGCTTACTTCTGTCTTCTTGCGTGGTGTAGAGTTGTGGATTATCTGTGGGCAGCTTGAAGTGACCATGTGACTCAGTGGCATACAGCAATATCAGCTGCGCCTTTGCAACAGTGCGGTATGGCGCTGCACCCGAGCTAATAGGCTGTCAGTTAGTTCAGGCAGTGCTGCATTAATCTCGCTTCGGGAGCTGCTGTATCCTGTGCTAGCTTGGAGAGTGTAGAGGATCCTGCTGTTCCTGGCATTGCCTTCCTCAGCGTTTCAGCTTCCAAACCCATTGCAATATGGGAAGGATAATGCTTGAGCTTATAAGGATGACACAGGCACAAATGTATGGAAGATGATGCTATGAAAGACATATCAGCACTTGGGGAACCTGAGTGCATCCTTTAGAAAATATCTGAGATCTAGTTAAAGACTCAAGGTCGGGAATAGTTGGCGATGTCCACTGAGCTAGGTACCTGTCATCTAAGGGGAAAAACAAACAACCAAAAAAGCCCAAACCGACAAACCTTCCCTCTCCCAACCCCCCCCCCCCCCCCAAACAATGTTTCTAAAAGCCCTATGTTTTGGAGTAGCTTTAACAATCACTGGGTGCCTATTGGAATCAATGCATTAGAACAATGTGTGTCTATGTATAGGTGTGAATATATAGTTGTGTATATAAATTAAATACATTCTCTAAAAATAAACCTCTTTAATGGTGGATTTGAAATAATGACAAGTTGGTTTAGGAACTAAACTTTTGTAACTCTTAATACTTTTTAATTTAAGCAATATTAAACCAGTGCAGGTTTGGCCAGGCCTTTAAAGCAAAATGGAAGTACTTGAAGCATGGGAAATCAATGGCTTAATTGTCTGGAAAAAGAGTTTGCTGCAGTGCCAAGGACAGCCTCTGAGAGCAATCGCTTATTTTGCAGGTGTAGGGAAAATGTTTGTCGTTTAAGTTTTTCAGCAATTTCAGTTTCGTAACTAGTAAATTGCAAAGTTATGAGACTGGGAGTTAAAAATGCCATCTAGCTTCCCCCCCCCCCCCCAAATATTTGAAGAAAGACTAGGTGGAGGGGCCTGAGGTATTTTCTTTACTCTGGTAGAATCAGAAACATTTGCTGAGTTTCTTTCTCTATAGACAATATCATTTAAAAAACATTAATTTTAAATGTAAAGCCTGTTTTGATATACTTACTTTCTTCTCTTGGTGTGCCATCAAGTTTGAGGTAGTTTAAGTAGTAAAGATCATTTAAAATGCTGTTTCTGCAAATTTTAATTGGATTTCAATTTTCCTCCAAGGGCAGTTTGGCATTAAGCAAAAGTTGAAAAAAAATTAATAGTTTAGTAAAAAGGCAATCCATCATTCATCTAAAAACAGCTAAAATTGAGACTTTGAATAAATGTATTGTTTATTGCATAACTGCTTAATTAGATGAATGCTGATGTATCTTCCTTAACAAATTTGCATGCCAAACTTTAGTGTATGGGGTATATTTTAAGTTAAACATCAAAAATGTTTTTATAGTTACCAAGCAGGGAGAGTCGGCACTTTTTCCATGAAAATAACTAAAAATGGAAACCAAGTTTAAAGCTGCTGACCTCAATCAAGGTTTTGTATTTTGGGCTTTTTATCAATTTGATCTAATTAAGAACATTTAAACTATTAAATTTAGTGTAGGTCATAATAGTGTATGAATTATGAATGAATGGTCAGCAACGGGCTGCTTTCCTGTTATGACAGGCGCAGGAGGGAGCTGCTCCTGTGTGCACTGGTAAGGGGATGATGCCTGCCACAGAGGAAGGAYCTCGGCTTGTTTTTGCAGCTGCTGAGGTGGGACCACTCTGTGCTGTGAGGAGCTGTCTGAGCTGATGCTGTGTTTTCTGATTGCGCCCGCAGTGCTGGGCATTCACAGAGCCCCTTACCCTGACTTATGCAAACCTGGGGAGGAGATAGGAATGGTGATGTCTGGAAACCTCAGTAACTGTCTAGAGCAACAGTCTAGATTTCACATGATTATTAAATTTCCTTAATATCTGGTCCCACAGTAACCTTTTTTATTTTTAACAATACTCACGCAGATCATCTTGGGTTTCCTGACATTCAAGATCTTTCTAGCATAGAGTTAGATGACAGTGATGGGAAAAAAACAGTTGATGCAAAGAGGCTTTCAGCAGTCTGTTATGTTTCAGCCTCTGTCATGGGTTTATTGCCTACTTAGAGCGCTGCATCTAAGAGAGCCTGCGTTTGGACAGGCAGATCCTACCCAAAGGATGGGTCATTCATGATGATGATTCAATCTAGAGTGCCCAGTGCATGTGAGAACCTAAAACCTTATCTTTCCACTCTGTATTTGGGAACCTTTGCTTAGGAATCAAGGGCTTGGGCTGTCTGTTTACCTGTCAGCAGCCCAGCTGAAGTCCCCAAGTCTGAGATGTTCTGTCACTAAGAGTTTCTAGGCACCTTCAGGTGTCTTGACACAGATCATCTGAATCCAAACCATGGCCTTCCTCTTGTGAGTGAAGTGATTATTACTGTTTTCCCCCAAAGTGCCCAATGCATCTTTCAGAGAAGGAATATTCCTTTCCTCTTCTAAATGTGAATTCTTTCTGACCAACTCTGATGAAATGCAGCTGAACTGATAGATTTTTAATGGCTAGGTCATTTCCAACCATCTTATCCTGAGAAAACTCATGGTGGAGTTAACCATAGGTACGTTTAATTGATGCTGCTATTATAGTCTGAGTGTGATCTGGATTCTGGCCAGGAACTCACTATGATAAAAGTGGAGTTGCTCTGCAGGAGAGGGAACTTTCTCGTGGGTCAGACTGAGACACAGGAACAGCCAAAGGCTGATCACAGATCTTGCCGCTTGCAATGCTAAGTGCTCAACACGCATGCATTTGCTAACAGAAACACGGAATGCAAATATTTAACAAAGCCTTGTCAAATGAATACACCACTCCACGTAATTTTCTCTGGGATGCTGCTAGCAGATTAAACAACACGTGACAGATGGTTATGTTGCTTTATACAGGACTGGAAAGTGTCCAGTATTACAGTAATGCTTATGGTATAGTAGAAAGAGGTCAGAGGTCTTACAATCTGCCAGCCATGTAGCTCTGTTCTGGGTCACTTGCTTTTGAATAAACAGGAACACTTGTCCATTTACTTGTTTCTGTTACTGTAGTTTGGTAGAGCAAAGGTGAATGATAAATATTGCCTGGAGCCTTATTCTCAGACAGAGCAGAAATTTCTTCAGTTGTACGTAGAGCTCAAGAGTACAGGATCACGGTTGGCTGGTAGCGTTTGCAGCTCTGTAGCAATCCCTGGTATAGAGGACGTAGCTATAAACAGGAGCTTTATTTGATTTAATGTTTGCTCAAGAGCTTTGTCTGGCGTCAGATTAAGTTGACAGAGGTGCTCCTTTTCAGTAGATAACAAGGTTCACAATGTGGCTGACGCAACGGATGCAGAGGGTAACTGGCTATTCAGGGCGGAAGGCTTGAACGGTGGTCTGCTGTTTTACTACCCCTAATGTGACTTATGTGCTCTTCCAGTTAAGAGCTGAGATGCGAGTTTATTATAGAAGAATATTCTGGACTTCTTTGTAAAGAGCAACTTCAAAGAGTAAATTCAGCCCAGTGGTCCTTGGAGAGAAGGGTGAGGGAGGTGTAGCAGGAGCGTGCTTGTCGGGATTAATACTGGTGTGAGGGAGGATGAGAATAGCATAGAGTTCAGGAAATGCTGAAATAGGGGAGCGAAGGGAATATCAGTACTGAACATAAGGGAATCCAAGAGGGTAATTCAAGTATTGAAGACTGAGCAGATATCAGCTGGAGACAGCTTATCTGGCAGCTTTGATGCTGGTTTTTGAGTACGTGATGATGGGTCAGGCAAGAGAGTTGCATACCTTTAGTCTTTTGTGAGGATGAGGAAACATTTTGCATCAAACAGTAGGAATTGAAGGAAGAGGTCACAAATAAACCGAGTGATGCCAAGTGGAGTTTTATCTGAGGGGAAAGTATGTGGGCAGCTAATGTCATTTAATAATAATAAAAAGAGTGAGAGAGGCCCCAGTGGGTGTTGGTGCAGAGATGAATTTTGCTGACTGGTGTTTTCCCTTGAAAACAAAACCAAGCAGTGTTCATATATCTGCTATAAAAGATATTTTCACCAGCCTCTTGTGTTCAGTAGGACTTCACAGAATAGCAGTTTTCTCATGCTCTGGGCGCTATCTGCCATAAAGATGCTGATGGTAAGATTTGCATGTTTGCATGAGTACAGGCAGTGAGCAAGTTTCCTGGTATAGTTTGAAAAACAGTTGCATTAGTTGAAGAAGACTGAAAAATGCCCCTTGCCAGTGGTGAAGGTGGCTGTAGCTGATCTGGGTGGCACAAGGTAGTTGTGTTCCCTTCAGGACCTCAGCTGGGTAGTCTTACACAGGCGTGTCCAGTGCACCATTGTGCCAGAAATGGTGGTGACTTCCCTGCTACCTGCCATTCCTGTTGATATCTAGTCCTGAGTGTATCTGCAAGTGCTGGCAAAAAGAGATCCCCAGGTAATGTCCCACGTTGGTAGTGGTTTTGTTTCTCGGGATTGCTGCCCAAATGGGTGCAGCCTGGTATTTATTACATTCTGGGCATTGCATCAAGATAAGGAGGATGGGGCTATTTTCTGTTGTGTGGGGTGGGTGGGTTGGTTTTTGTTGGTTTTTGTTGGTTTTTGTTGGTTTTTGTTGGTTTTTGTTGGTTTTTGTTGGTTTTTGTTGGTTTTTGTTGGTTTTTGTTGG
>NW_020447775.1:548757-584785 GCF_003343035.1 Apteryx rowi | reverse complement strand
GTTGGTTTTTGTTGGTTTTTGTTGGTTTTTGTTGGTTTTTGTTGGTTTTTGTTGGTTTTTGTTGGTTTTTGTTGGTTTTTGTTGGTTTTTGTTGGTTTTTAGTCTGGCTAGGCTCAGGTGAAGGAAAATAGCACATCATAGTACTTGGCTTCTCCTAATTGCCAAGTTCACGCTTTGCCTTTATGCAGTCTAATAAGTAGCAACAAGCTCTGGATGGTACTAGGGAACTGAGAGATGTCTTGCATCTAGAAACTAGATTTCTCAGCCCACGTGCAGAGAAATACAAGAACCAAGAAACAGCCATCCTGGGTCACAGCAGAAAGTCACTCTGACAGTGACCCAGAGTGATGCTCAAGGAAGGAATGGGGAAAGCAAGTAAAGGCTTTTCAAAGCAAGAGAACTAGAGAGCAGGACTCTTCTCTATCTTGGGGTGCCCCAGTTCCTAGAAAGTTGAGCTGTCTGTGACAGGTCTTTAATTAGACAGGTTGAATTACGGTACTAGACTTCAATTTCTCTTGCTAAACTGTAATTTCCCCAATTAAGAAGTTGTGAAGTGAACCTGAAGAAATCCTCCAAACAGGTGGGAGTTGTCAGAGATTTTCCCATTTGATGGACTCTAGTTTCTGTGGTGCATGCCAAAGAGAACCAGGAAGCATTTGATACAGGCCAGGATGGAGAAGTTAAACATATGCCTTGGCCTCTGGAGCAAGATGTCTGGTGTTGCTGCATTATGAGGGGGCCTTGTAGCACTAATTGGAGTTGCACTGCAGCTGACATTCCTGTTGTTAGGGGCCCTGTTGCACTCAGCAGCGTGTGATAAAYAAACAAATATCCGGTGAAAGACAGTCCCTGGTCAAAAGAGATAAGACCAAAAAACAAACAAACTGAGGATGGAAGTGAAGACACAGGCAGGCAAAATATCTTGCCTGGGATTATGCAGCAGGTCGTCTGCAGAGAGGGAAAGGGAGCCCTGGTCTCTCTGCTGCTGGTGTTAGGACTTTCTCTGGTGAAACCATAGATACTTGGGCTTGTGTGTGGGACAGGCCAAAGGAAATCTATGCAATGACTGTGATACTGGCAGGGGAAGATTTTTAGATGTCTTATGTACTTGAGCAGTAGATTTAAACATGATCTACTGAGATCACCTCCTCTCATTAGTGTAATATTGCCACTTGTGAGGTGTATTGACCGCCTTTGTTTCAGCAGGCAGGACTGCAGCCTATATAGCCATACGTGACCTGGCTTTCACTTAACATTGTTTAACAGGTGGGGTGAAGGTGTGGCAGCACTGGCTTATGTAGGACTACCCAGACTCACTGAAGACCGAGCGATGTGCATGCTTCTGCACCGCCTGTGTGGCAAACACACAGGATTGCAATGTAGATACAGCTTCAGAGAAGTGCGGTACTTCCTCCTGCATTCCTTCAGAAAGAAAAGATGAGGCCCAGAGTGCCGCCTTGTCTGCCTGTGCTTGTGTTAATGCAGCGTTCTCTCTAAGGCTGCAAAGGAATGGTCAGACTGGGTTAGGCTAGTGGTCTGTCTAGCTTGAGTTCTCTTTCATAGCGGCTGACAGCACCTGTTGAAGGAAAGGGTGTAAGAAGCTGGGCATGAATGAGAGTGGTTCAGGCTTCTGGGACAAATCTGGCATCTACTGAGCAATACCAGTCCACAAAAGTGATAAGGAAAGAAGGATTCTTTTGCATTGTTATTACTCAGGCTTCTAGCTTGTTCTTGCTCAGTGACTGAATTTGTTTTTCAAGGAGGAATCTTTGCTGTTATGAGTCACTCTGGCTTAAAAGAAGGATTTCGTTTTCAGCTGTCTTTTGCCTTAAAAGGTGATGTTGCTCCTGGTATTTGTCAAGTTGGAAAAAAAAATAAATAAAGATTTCTCAAAATTCAGGCAGCTCTCTCTTCTCAAAAAACACTTGATATCCACTTCCTTAGTTCTTGGTTTTAGAAAAAAACAAAATAAAGCAGCATTTAGGGAATGTGTTACTGATTCTCCTTTGGGGTCTGCTTGATTTATGTGCCAGTGAAATGTCAGACAGCAGCACTCCTGCACTTAACAGGAATGTTGCCTGATTTCTGTTGTGCTGGATTTCTAGACCATCTAGAAATTAGCAGCATTCAATACCTGAAATCACGAGATAAACTAAGAGTCACACTCTAGTAAACCAGTCACAGTGGGTCTACAGACCAAATGTCTTTCAAATGGGAAGACAGACTCTACAGTCTTGGATGTCTGTGGTCAGCAGAGATGTTAGTGTTTTTGTAGGAGCTGGCATTTTAACCCTAAGTAAATTAAAGTGAGGCTAATTTCATTGTGCTTAATTAAAATGTATCTGCAGCTCCAAATCTAATACTAAGGCAATGTCTACACTAGCAAAAATCCTGTGACACAAAACAGTTGTGTAACTCATCATCTGCTATAATAATGATAAAGTTGTAATGGAGGAAAAGGAGCTTAATTTTTTTTCCCCCAAGTGCTCTGTCTGCACTACAGATCTCACTGCTGCTTCTGCAGGTAGAGCTAGACCATTGGACAATTACGCCTTTAATTGTTGCAATGTATTTGAGTGTAGCTATAACCTTCTTGCTCCCCCCTATGCAGCATGTTTGTGCCATTATACCACTTGTGTGTGGAAGATGCCTTTCATGTGCATGTGTTCATTGCCTAAACTGGTCCCATCTCCCAAGCGTGCTTGTGGCATTTGTCAAAGCCTCAGAAACTTGAGTGGTAGATACTGGAAAAATTTCTCATTATTGCAGTCACTTGTTGTGACCCTGCATAGGAAGCATTATAAACTTTATGCTCTTCTCCGAGTGTTTTCTGTGCATCATTCCTTGGGAGCAGCAGAGCCTGTTCCTTGGGATGCTGGTGGAGCATAAAATGCAGCGTGCTGTTCTATGGGCACTCTTAACCTGGACTTTGCTCGGTGTGTCCAGCATRCCTTATGTCTCCTGCTATTGCACATTCACTCTCACTTTATTAGTTTATGTGCAGATTTGATGAAAAAAGGATCCACCCCTTTTAACTGGCTTTTAATTGTATTGGAAATATGCAAGAAAAGTTGTCTTCTCCAGTAAGTCAACCTTTATTTGGTGCCCTGAGTTTCAATTTAGTAACATTTTATTGAGATTGAAGAGTGTGTGGGGAAGTACCGAGGAGARAGGAAGAGAATTGGGGACTGGGAATCATGACCCTGGATTGAAAAGCGAATTTCATGTTCCCTGTTTCTGAATTGACTCCTGCTTACTGTTTGTTTTACTGGGGAATTTATTGTTTTATATCTTACAGTGGCATCGCTGAAGGGTCATTATTCCTCTGGGAAATCAAAAGCAGCTTCCAACTGCATCTTGTGTGTCATCTGTAAAACCACCAGCCACAGTGAGTTTCTCCCACACTCTTTTCTTCCCAGTGAGGATTTGTTAGCCATAATCTGTGAAAATAATCTTATTCTATATTTATACTTTGTCAGTTCACCTGCTACTGTAAAAGGATTTGATTTACCAGTTCCAAGTCAAATGGCTACACACTTTTTTTTTTTTGGGGGGGGGGGGAAACACCTGGAAGCTCAGTATTGCAAACTCTCCTTTTCTGGCCCCCTGCACACCTTGTGCTAGGGGGCACTTCGACTGTGTGGTCCGATTCTTCATCCACTAGCCGCAATGAGAATTGAATACAATGCCTTCTTCCTGAGAACAGTTCCTCAAGAAAAACTTATTTAAATAAAAGGAGGAGAGAAAATTACTGCTGGGGCAAGGGAGGTCACAGTGCTCTACTGGTTCACAGTGCTGGAAGAGAACACATCATAGACTGATAATCGCAGGCTGTGGTGGGTGCAGGGAGTGGCTATTTCAGTGCTAGTGTGCTCCTGAATCTGTTTCTAGGCATACCCGTAAAGCTAAAGGCTGGGATTTTCAAAGGAGTGTAAGGGAGCTAGCTGATTCAGTGGTAATTGGATACCAAATGAATACTCTTGAAATTCCTCACTCCCTCAAACTCCTGTAATTTTTAGCTAAGAGAAATACTGTGAAGAAAATGCTTTCCTGCTCCTACCAGATAGGTGGAAGATGTCCAAATGACTTTCCTGTGATTCTTTTGTCAATAATTCTCTTCTATCAATAATTCAATACAACATATTCAGATGATTTGGATGCTTAGTACTGCTTAAAAAGATAGCATGATGATTGCTTGCAAAGTCATCTCTGGTTTTCAGATGATGATTTACCTGTCTCATGGCAGTCTGGAGAACTGAGTACGCTGGTCATATATCTCATATACTGAATCCACCCACAAGTGTAGGAGGAGGGCAGGAATAAATCTATGACTGTGCAAGTGTGTGTTTTAAGGGAAACTCGGGGACCCAATGGACAAAAAGGGTAAGTGCTTTAGGGAGTTTACAAGACTTGTGCACTTAAATGGCATTGAATGCTGAGATCTAGATCATCTGGTTTGGGGTTACATTTAAGAGAAGCAATTGTGCTCTGGTAACAGATTTTCCTAAGTGAAAAATGGCAGCAGGAAGAAGTAACACTTTAAAAGGAAAAGAACTAAAAATTTCATTTGAAAGGATACAGAAAAGAGAATTGAACACAATGTGTATTTCTAGCCTTTGTTAATATTGTGGGTGCATAAATTACTTGTAAAATGAGAAAGATCGGTTCTAGTGAGCTGTTGTTTTTGCCTGGAAGGATAGAGCCAGCTTGCAGCATATATGGTGAAGAATACCTGTCAGAAATTGAATATCGAGTGAAAGTAATCATTTTAATAACAAGTAGTTAAAACTGAGGCTGAGTCAAAGGAAAAAGCAACTGCTCAGCTGGAAGACTGCTTCCAGTGCTGCAGACGTGCCCTGAGATGCATATTTTATGTATTAGGAATATTGATCAAGGCCATGGTTGTACGTTGCATTAGCATTGTTCTTCCTGATCATTGTGACTAAGATTTCTTAAATCTTTGAGTTCCATTCCTGTCTTTGTGATCAAGTACAAAGCACTTAGTGCTGGTACAATATGAGGGACTCGCAGCACTGTATGAGCTGATTAGCTTGGCACTTGTTTTCTTCTTAGTCTTACAGAAGTAATTTTTAACCACAACAAGTTGAAAGACTCTGGGGGAGCTCAGTCTCTTTTGCAGACAAAGTACTTTCCTCTGAGATTCTCTAGTAAACCTGCAAATCTTTGCCTCTGCAAAAGGTAGCGTGATCTTGTCACAGAGGTTGCTTATGATTCTCCCCTGCTAATTCCTTAAATCCTTGATCCTGCCTGCAGAGAGTTTGTACGACAAATATGTTTTACTGTGGACCATGAATTTTGGCCAAGTAAAACACCAGGGAAGGAGAAAGGGTTGAAGTGAGATGTCCTTTGTCAGCTGACAGATAACACTGCTCAGAGCAGAAGCTTCTTGATGCATGGACAGATTTTTAGCTGAATCTACTGGCTGTGGCAAAGAGATGCCAGATTACATCAGTCCGTGTTCCTGACCCATCATCTGTAGCTGTGGTGGATCTATGAAAGCCGTTGTAAAGGGGTATCACTAGGAATGCTGACGGTACACGCAGTCTGAGATGCAATGAGCGGAGTGCTGTAAAAGAGCCATAGGCTTTGTGCTTCTGCAGAGYAAGATCCTAGGTTGCTTTTGGAATTTTGACTTTCAGGTCAAAAGCAGAATTGCTTCTGCACACTTAAGCCTGCCTCCTGTTTCTCTTGAGTTGTTGTCCATTCCCTTTTGATTCCTTACAGTGCTCCAAGAAAGCTGRATCCCTGTTGAACCCATGGAAGCCACTTCAGTTTGCATCTGTTAAAACCAGCCTGGAGCAAAGGGTGAAGCTGTAAATGAGTGATGTCAAAGGCCTTGTAGGTGCTATAAAATTTACTACTGCAGCCCAAGGAGGCAGGAGTCTGCAGTTGCACTTGCTTGAGCAAGGCTTGCTGTGGAGTAGGTCAGCTCTGGTGTGATGCTAGATGCACGGCAGGTGTTGCACTAGTAGCTCTGCTAATGCAGTTGCTTCTAATTTAAATCCATGCCACCCTGGTCCCTCTTCTCCGATTTGCTTGTTCTTTTGTTCTGGCAGCAAACCATCCGAGGAAGCCATGCAAGTGCACACTCCTTTTGAAAGGAGAATGGGGCATAGTTAATTTAGAGCTCTGCAGGTCCAGCTTCAGCTCTCTGATCTATTTGCAGATTCCCTTTGAGACTTCAGTAGCATAACTTAATGTCTGTGCCRGTTTCCTTTTTGTTAAAGGGCACTTTCCACCTCGGATAGGAACCGAAGTTAAACGTGCAGAGCTTGTGAATGCTTTGATACAGTGGTAAGGAGATGATATAAGTATTTATCAGGATGTCTTTCTCCACCATTTCTGCACAGCCCAAGTGGCATCTCTGATGTCATTTAGCAGTAAAAATGGGATGATGAAGAGCAAGGACTGTCTGTGGATGGGAAATGAGAGGGAAGACTGTGTACCATACCAGTACTATTGAGGCGTCAGTGTGGCACCCCAGCATCTGCTGGCCCCTTCTGAGCATTGTGTCTCCCCTCGTTGAGTGAAAGTACTTGCCTGGATCTGGGACACCAAAAGGTGCAGATAGCTCAGATTTACGTGCCTTGAATGGGGTTCTAGTAGCGGATAGGTTGTCTTGCAGTGCTTCGCCTCGTGTGGTCATATCTGCTTAGTGCAGCTGGCCTGCGTGTTGTGTGTTGGCTTTCAGCAGTCACCTCAGGGTCGCAGGAAAGACTTTTACCTTGCATTCCAAATGTCACCAGGTGAAATTCTTTTCAGAGCTTGGCTATTTCGTGGTTATGCAACTTACCTCAAAATAGCTGCTATCCCTGGTGTGTCAAGGAGTAGGATCTTGATAAGATTGACAGCTATAAAACATTCCCTCTGAACTCCRAGATGAAAGTGATGCATTCCCTTTCTCCTTGCGCAATGCTACTCTGCTGCAAGAGGGAAGGAGTCTTTTTTCCTTTTTTTSTTTTTTTGTTTTTGTTTTTTGTAAGGTAACTCATATCAGGTATCAGCAGCAGTGTCTGTAGCAGTCTGTGGCGTCATGCTGTGGTGCTTCATGCTATGGGAAACTGGGAATATGGGAATGAAAGGAAACTCCACCAAGAGGTTTCTGCCTGCATTGACAGGATAGTGTCTGTGACTCTTATGGTATTACCTGAATCTTGCTAGTGATAGACACAGTGGGAAGGGAATAGGGTAAAATCAAGTTAGGGCTCAAATATTCACATTGCGAGGATATTTTCTGGGGTTTGATCGGCTCACTTGCTAATGGTGTAATGTAGGGAACAGAATAGATTGAAGCAATTTGTTTGGCTCTGCATTGCAAAGACAAGCCAACTTGCTTTGGCTCCCAGCCCAGGGGGAAAAGGATGGCTGATCACTCTGCTCTTCTAGTGTCAACAGCTATTGCTGTCAGGGAAGGATGTGTCCTGAGTCTAGGATAGGGATAACAGTATGAGCTTTTTTAGTGGAAGGGTGGATTTGAAGAGATAATGCAATTTATTTCTTTCACAGTGAAGGAAAACACACCAGAAATGTTTGTGTGTTCTCTTGATGTGTTCTTCTTAATTTTTTCGTGTTGGTTCCTGGAACGCAAGGGTGCTGCTTCAGTATTCTGGTAGTTCAGAATCTTGTACTGGATCTTTGGCTCATCCAGTCTTGTAACCTGTTTCTCCTCATGACAGCACCAGTTACCTTAGAGGATGCAAGGAACCAGGCAATTCTGCGATACCATTTACTCTGCAGAAATAAGTCTGTGTATTTGATCCTTATGAAAATGTTTTGAAGAACAGAGCAAGAAAGCAGAGTAGGAATTTGGTGGGCAGATTAATCACATTCCAGTTTCAGGCTGTTTATTCATAGCTTTTACTTGTTTAATGGAAAAAAAGAAGGCTATTTTTAGCCTCATTTCTTTTTTCTTTAATTCCCCCTCCTTCCCACCCCCCCTTTATTAACCTGAACAAATTTTCTACTTGGAGGAAAAGGTGGAGCTGGGAGGGAGGAAGGAAGGGTGGAATATAAACTGATTCATTAAATCASTTTTAAGATTATCAGCGCACAATTTTGTTTTCACATGACAGCTCTGAGTACACAAGAACCTCTTCACACTTTCCAAAGAGGGGGAAGCATTGTGTGCAGATGGAGAGATTGAGGGCCTCTGAGACAATGAAGAGGTTGCAGAAAACTTCTGACTTCTGCTGAGTTTGCTTCCTTCCTGCTTGGTTTTGCTGGTGCTTCTGTTCGGGTTTAGGCGGTTATTTCCAAGGAATGGTGTGGTATGTCCCAGTGAAAGTTTGCTCTCGCAGCTTCCAACTCTTAGCATATGCCTCATATTGCAAGGTGCAGGGAGCGGAAGGATCCTGATGTAAGCAGAGATATCATTTAGATGTTGCTAAGCCACCAATGGTAGATGTTCTCAAAATAACGCTAGTAAGAGATGGTACCTGACCTAAAGAGATAAGACTAAAGGTAGGAGGTGAAGTGTTAGAAGTCGCTCATCTGAACAGGGGCACAACTGGGGAGGGGAACCAAGCTCTCCTGAGTTCTAGTGTATGTTTGGAGGGTTTTACGGTAAGTCGCTTCTGATATAGAGCGAATAAAAGCAACTGTTGCAGCCTCCTTACTAGGGAGGTATGACTTTGGCTTTAACTTTGRCATGACTGCTGATTTTCGTGTGCTGCAGAAAGGCTTGCTGAATCCAGTGACTGTGGATCTTCTAGTCTGTACAAGGAAACACACACTCTCACAAACCAGCAGCCTGCACTGCCTGGACACTGCAGAACATTGTTGCTTTTCTCACTTTCCTGAATCTCTTGGGTTTTAATGTTGGTTCTTCAGTATCTGTTAAGGTTTCTCCTCTCTTTCTGAGGAGAGCTGTAGGATCTTTACAGTAGAACCTCTGGCGGTGAAGGAGTGTGGAGAGCTGCTCACACTGTCCTATCTGACTGCACTAGGCTGCTTGGTACTGGACCCTGAATGATTTTTGTGCCTTGTRTTGCCCCTGCTGTGTGTTTTGAGCTGCTGGAGAACTGATGAAGAGCAGAGGTTATGTTTGTGTCTGTTTAAAGCAGACAGGGTTTTATTTTATTTTTCTTTTAGCCAGTTCATCTTGAAATGCCTTTCTTTGTTAGTTTACAAAGGCTTTTATTATCAGAAATCTGATCTTCTTGGAAGTGTTCTTATGCTTATGGAACATGTAAAGCAATTTATAAGGGTCCGAATTCCAGAAACTCTGAGCACTCCTACTCCAAGAAAAGGTCCCTTTTAAGGTATCTTGATTTGAGTATCTAAAAATTGCTCACTATCAGGTTCCATCTCCAGATGACACTGGGCACTGCATCAGCAAGAGTATTTTCAAAGAATGAAAATAAAGTCCATTATTTATGATCTTCTCTGAGCTTCCTTCGCTCCTATGGGGGAAGTGAAACGACTTGGAAATACTTTGCTTGCTGCTGGATTTCTGGCTTCTTTGAAGGTTTTCTTGATCTTTGTGAATAATCTTTGGTTTATACRTTTGATTTCATGCCAGCAAACTAAATTTTCTATAATGCACATTCCTTAAGGCTCTGTACATCATGAAAACTTGAGGGACACTGTTTGGTGTACTGCCATTGCACTTCTGCCAGCACTAGAGAATGGCAAGACATCGTTGTAAGCAAGGCACAGTCTGCCATGTGTGAGGGCAGGGTTTGTTTCCTGACTCTGCTGCAAATTGTATAATTGCTCTCTGGATCTGCCTTTAAATTGGAGGCAATAACACTCTGCCTGGCTCAGCTGAGCTTGTGCGCTTTCCTAAACACTTCAGGTAAAGGACTCTAACTGATCAGCTATTGTGGTTGCAGTGATCGTAGCGTGGAGCTGCTTGCGGAGGCTAACTGCTGGGCCCCTAAAAACTTCACCTGAAACAGCTGTGGTGACCTGACTGAACTTCAAGCTCTGAAATGTTGGGAGTGTGTCTGTTAGGATGCTGGTTTGTCAGCCTGGCTGAGGTTTTCTTTTTCATTCCTTGTGCTCTCCCAGTTTCTGTTTTTTATTCCATGCTGCCTCTTGTCATACACTTCAGATCAGTGGCTTCTAACCTTCTTGGAACAGTGGGCTGTTGCCAAACATGAAAGTTCTGGCAGGCTGAGATGCTTGCTTGTCATACATCACTGTTCTYGCATTCAGGATGCACTTAATTCTGCGTGTTGGAGAGGCTACAAACATCTAGCATGGCTCTGTGAATCGCTGCTGGGGAATCATTGTGTGACTTTTTAGCATTAAGGACTCCTTTTTTCTTTTGCTCGTACAGTGCCTTACGTTGAAGTCCTGATCCAAGGTGTAGTAATACAAATAAATTTATCATCAAATTGATTAAGTAAATGCCCCTCGACTGTTTGAGAGGTGAGGGAACACTAGATATAAGCTTCCTTCAGGATTTTAACTGAAATTCTACCATGAAAAAATGAATTTCTCTTTCCTTCCTATTCTCTTGGATTTTTAGTCCAGGGCTAAATACTTTAGCAAAATATTCTTTCAAGCATTTAAACTCCATGATCATAATTTTATTTATAATAATTAAGTCCCTTCACAGTTACAAGTTTTTGCCTCTAGAAAATGCCTCAAAGCCCCTCTGCTAGATTGTGTTACCAGTATATGTATATAATTTATCAGATATGTATGTTAACAAGGCACATATCTTTAAATGCATTTAGCTCCATTGAAGATGGCAGCCATCCTTGTGCTCTGGGYGTCCTTTACATCATTTAAAGTATATCATGAAGTCAACAATTAAACCTTTCCATAAATACCATTGTCCTCGAATAATTTTTTTTCACAYGTACAATTATAGTCCCTTCCACCTTCACTTTTCAAGTTCCTGGGGAGAGAAAATGCTCTTCTGCTTTTTAGTATATTCTTTTTCTCCTCTTTAAAATGTAGTGTTAAATTTCATTGTGCAGTTCTGTTCCAGTCACTTGCTGTAGTCCTTTAAAAGTGTAATCACATAATTTATATAAATTTACGCAGGGGAAGTTGAAGATTTCTCTACTGGTCTGTTTTTTATCCTATATGGAAGCTAGGAAAATTTCAGGTGAGTGATCTGGAAAGTTATTAGTGTTTGAAACCAAGGTTTAGATTAGACTGTTTCTCATGCTTATGGAATGAGGTGTTTCTGGAGTCCTCTTGCCTTTCTTTGGTAGGAGTAATCTSTCAGTTTTAATAAATTACTGCTTCCAAGTCCTGAAGTAGCTCCTCCTTAGCTATTTGTCCTTGCCAAAGGAGAAGATCAGTGTCTGGTTTATGCTGAATTGAGAGGTTAGCCCAGTCCTCTTCATTTAGTCTGCATGTGGGCAAGCAAACAGCCTCTTGTTCAGAATTTAGTCTGAATAAAACTGCTTTTGTTTGCTTGCACCACAGCAGCATCCAAGAGCCCTGACTGTGGACTCATGCTATGCAAGCACTGTGCAAAGTGTAGGACAGAAAGGCGGTCCCTACACAGAGAGGTTTCAGCGTGAGGTGGAATAAATTACCACTGCATTAGCAAATACTCCTGCCTCAGTAGAGACTTCATCCTAGCTGTGCCCAGCCTTTCCAGGTGGAGGGAACACACCCTTCATCCTCCAGGCTTGTGAGAGCTGTACTTTGTGGTACAGTTGGCCTATATACAGCAGGTGTCTAATGCTTCCTAGATATAAACATGCACATGGCTTCATCTCTGATCCTCAGTAGCATGTAGAGAAGACATCAACCAGGAGTGGGCTGCTGATATCCAGGTGAAGGTGGTCCTGTCCTGACTGTGCTTTTCCCAGAGAACCCCTTGCAGGTGAAAGGGGAGAGGGGCTGTGGCTGTGCGGCCTGCTCCCAGCCGCCTGGGTTATGGCACAAAGGAGCACCTGTGAGGAGAGAGGCAAAGGGACATTGTTGCAGATGAGTGATGCACTTCACTCGTAAGAGAGAAGCAGCAATATGTTTTATTGAGATAAGACAGTGACTTAACAAAGTTCGATGGCAGATAAAACAGTGGTTTAACAAGATTCGATGGCAAGGTRCTCTCGGTTATTTACTGCATGGAGGGAAGGGTCAGAGGAAGTTGTCAAGGAGACCCTCCCGTTGAGTCAGGAGGTTCAGAGTGGACCCCCTTGCTTTCCAAACTCCTTCTCAGAGGAATCTGGGTGCAACTGGATCCAGTCTTAGTCCCAGACTTGGTCAACGGTTTATGTCTAAAGAATTATGTGCACAATCAATCAGAGCTGCAACTTAGCAAAGTTTGCAAAGTTTCAGCATGCTATTAGTCACTTACCGAGGATCTGTCACGGGTAAGGGATCCCTCAACCTTGAGGAGTAACCTTGAGAGGCGTCCTTACTCAAGGGGTGACTCTGCCATGCAGCCAACTGCTGTGCAGGAGAGCTCAGCGGGCTCTGGGCTGCCTATTTATGGGGTAAGATGGTTGACTCATAGTCATGTTTGCATACCAGCTGTATTTGGGTGAGCGCATGCTTAATTAGCCCTTGGCTATGTGCTGTTTACGGAGAGGTCAGGTTAAGTGGGGGAAGAGCACATCAGGTTGGGGGCAGGGGAGCACGCCATCACAGACATCCAAGGGCTCTCCTTCAGTTGGGAGGCTGGTRAATTAGGGCTGTACGAGCTCTTCTGTCAGGCCATAGATATAGACACTTGTGAGCAGCACTATTAAGTCCTATTTTTAGAATGCATTTGCCTTGTTCACTAACAAAAACTGTTGAGTTAACAGAAAATGGGGGCTTATCTCCTTCCCTCTGCTCCCAGAGGCTCTGTTTGAGCCTGGGATTAGGAGCTGAGGGACAGCTCTGCCAACATGAATCTAAGGGAGATTTTGAAGAAGCAAAACTGTCGCTCTTTTTAATTTCCCTCTGATGGCTCTTTTCATGCTCTTGAGCAGTCACTGAAGTACTGTTTATGTCAATCTGCAGGCTTGGGAATACAGTGTCGCTCCCATTTGCATTTTGTTCACATTTAAAAGGCTATCTCTGCAACTATAAGCACTACATCTTGATTTATTTTAATTGGTAACATAGATTGCACAGAAGCTCAGGACTTGTATTTGCATTCTTTAGAGTAAGACTTCCAGTCATCACAGTGAGAAGAAAGTGGTGCAGAGTTGCAAACCTTGTGTCCCTATCTGAGTTTCAAACAAGGTGCTGCAACTATTTTGGTGCTTGGTGAAATGAGTCCACCATTAACTTCAGATGTCTGCAAACTAGATATCTGCATTTGAGTTGCATGTTCTTATAGTCAGTATAGAGAAACAGGTATTTTTAGAACGCAGTTCATCTGATGTGTGTTAGACCTCTCCTTTAGAATGAGATGAATCCATCTGGAACTTAACTTAATTTAACTGATTAGGCATTATTAGGGGGTAAAGAATAGTCTCTAACCAGCAACCACATCCTGGTACCCAGGAAGTGGGCAACTGCAACTTTTTTTCCCTTTTTATTCTCCAACTCTATCTACCRAGCAAAAATTCTTCCATTGTGTCAGGAACACCGGCTTTCAGAAAGCTCCCTTTATGTACACAAACACTTTCGACTTTATTTTTTCCACTGGCGTTGGCCTTTTGCTTATCCGTCTTAGAGCTGGATTAACTTCAGAAAGGCAAAAGTGCCTTGCATAGAACTCTGAGATACATTTATTTCTTTGACTGCTAAAATCAGTATTACAGTTCCTTGGGGACTGGGGAAGAGGTATTATTACGGAGTTAAGACCTCTAGGTCTGCTTTCTTGAACACTTGGCTTTCCAAGGCAAAAGTATAAATCTTCTCTTTTGTGAAAAAGAAGCTATATGAAACAGATTCCAGGGACCTTATTCTCTTTGTGTTTGTGCTTGCCTCCTTSTTTTCCACCTTCCTCTCTTTCCCCAGGCTCTATAGTATATTACTTAATTTCCTCTGAGGTAAGTATAACTTGGTCACTATATGGAACACATTTGTATTCAGGAGGGCTTTTTCCTGTGCGAAAGCCAATATTCTGTTGCTTTGTAACACTAACCTTCTTGGAACTCTCTAGCTAATATTTTTTTCCTCTGTTGTTTATTGACTGTGGTACACTGAATATTGCTTCCCTTCTCAGTAATTTTTTTGTTTTTTATTCATGACTAATACATCCATTTTATGAAGCAATGAAACCCATTTGCAAAGGAAAGTGAAGCTTGTTGCAGGGGCTTGATGGAAGTGACGATAGGAAGGTTCATGCTCTTGAGTTGTGTTTATTTTATAGATGAGGTCTAGAATGCAGCAGAGAGGGAGAAGCTCTGTGGCCCTCCAGTATCCTTCCTCTGGCTGGGTTCAGCTGTTCTCCTCTGCAGTCTGTCTCTGAGGGACTGTACTGAGGCTAGCTGGAAAAAGTTTAGTTGAGCAGTGAAGGCGATGAACTACAGCCCTGTTCTTCCTCCCTGGTGCTAGATCAATGGAAATCCAGTTGCTTTGCTGYTGCTGTGCCTCTCTTTTCCTCATCATCCTTTTGTACTGCAAGTTCTTCCAAGCAGAAACTGTATTCCTGCAGTGCCAGTGCAAAAGGCAATGCACAGAGACTTGCATCCTAATTTGTTTTTCTTTATTTTCTTTAATTTTTTTCCCCCTCTTGGTGTGTTTTACAGCCATTTTGAGGAGACACTGCTAGAGTTAGGGTAGCTGAATCTAGTTTTCATGTTAATTTTCTCCCCTTCCCTCCCCCATCACCTTGGTCARATAGTCCTGTCACAACCTTATTACATGCTTGTAGAAGACTAGGAATCCGCATAGCACGTAAGGGAGGAAGGATGACCTGCCTGCATTGCAAGCATTTATTTAGTGTGTTCAACTGTGGAAGCTCTTGCCTCACTTCTAGCAGAATCTTCTCAGCAGCAGCAAATTTTTTTCTACAGAACCAGCATTTACAGAGTGTAGTAGGCTGTGCAGAAGCGCATGGGGGGCTAGCTGCAGGGGAGTCTTACCTGCTCTTTCCTTCTGGTCTGTGCCCTCCAAAGGTTTAGGGAGATACATACGCTGACTGTGAGTTGCCCAGGTATTATGGTAGTGAGGGATTAGGAAAAGCAGATGGATGAACGTGGCTGTCAGACAAAATGTTTGTTTGTGCTTGCCTATGCATATTATCCCAGAGGCCCCTTGCTTTTGTCATGGATTAAGTGTGACTGCAGCTTCTCTGGGCTTCATCTTGTGTGCACGCAGCTTGGATAAAATGTTGACCCACGATTCTGGGTTAAGGTCTGTGGTGTTGTGTTTTTAAGTGTCTGTTTTGGCATCTTGTTAACAAAGTTATCTTGTTCACAGCTGGTCTCTTAAGCGGTACAGCCAACTTGTCACGTCCGGGACACTGAGTCACTTGTTAAGGGGCTCCATTCAGTGCTGTTATTTGCAGTAAAATACAAAACACACCTTGAACATTTATTTTTCAGCAATCTGCATTTCAGTAATGCTCAGCCTTCTCGTCAACTTATAATCCAGTCTGTTTTGCATCGCCCCCTTGGCATTCTCACAGCCTTAMAAGTATGCTGTCTAACAAACATTTGGAAACAGCTGTTCTTTGTAACTAGTGAATATTTAGAAAGTGTTGATTCTCTGTTTTGACAGTACTCTTAACTATTAAAGGAGTTAACCTCTTTACATTGGTAACTTCTGACTGACAAATTGGGTGTCCCAAATATTATCCAGCCCCGAGTGTCTGAATTTACTTGTCTCCTGCTATGAGCTGAGGGTCTGGCCCTGAAATCTCAGAAATGGTCTTTGGACTCGGTGAGAGAGGAGAAGCAGGCAGCACTGGTGTTCACATTTCTCATCCAAAGCTGTGTGTCAAGGACAGCAGCATCCCAGGTTTATAAGCATGTTGGGCTTTTGATTCACTCTCCCTCAACAGGCCTTAACAAAGCTCTGTGCAGCTGATCAGGATTCAGACAGCCTTTTGAGCTGTCAGGCATATCGATCCTCTGAGGGCTTGTCTTCCCTGCTAAAAAAGCAGTGTCTTTCTTCCCTACCCCTGCCTCTGGGTAACTAAGTGGCATCTGCTGTCCTAAGGACACAGTAAAGACAAGGTGCTTTTGTTTTACCTCGAGGTGAGCTTGTAATGGTCAACTCAACAAGCATATCTCATGGTGAAACAAGACTAAGATGCTTCTTTTCACTGGGATTTTACTTCGGGCTAGCCAGCACATGGACGGCAAACCCAGCCACCAAGCAAGCGAAGGCAAGCACTCGGCACACCAGGATTTTTCAGCATGAAGTAAAGCTCCAACAAGAAGAGAGGAGGAGGAAAGAGGTGGTGGTGAAGAAGTTTGACAAGTTAATTTTTTGGGGGGATATTTTATTTGCCTAGGTTTGGAGATGGGGAAAGAAAAGATGAAAGTGGAAGCGAGTCATGGAGTCCTGGGAAAGGGGAGGGAAAGTAATTCTAAACATGACCAGCAAAATAATCTGCTTCATGAGCAAATTCCATTTAAATGTAAATTACCCAAAGTGATTTTTTTTTTAGTGGAATTTTTAGCAGCATGGTGCAGAAACAGAAGTATTTTTTCCCCTTGTTTAAGTATGTGATGCAGACAGCCGTAGAGAGCTATAAACATCCCCATCTCTCTACCTCCTTACACCTACTTCTTTCCTTTACGCTCCTTAAAGCTGTTCCCTGCAGCAATGCTTCCAGGTAGTGACAGCTAGGATGTTCACTTTAGTCACCAGAGCCCTGTCAGGGCCAATTAGCATCCTAATGACTGACATGTACCATCTTGATAACATTCATTCCGTGCTTCATACCAGGGGACCTAGCCTCTTAAGAACCCATCTTGTCTCATCTGGCCCATACCAGTCATATAAACCTAGGGTGTTTTTTTTTTTTTTTTTTTTTTTTTTTTTTTGAGAGAGAGAGAAAATTACCATTTTGTCTTGTCTTGAGTCCCAGGGGCTTCTGCACAGCACAAGTATTCTTTCCTTTAACTGGAAATGAGGAATATTGGCTTGGTGGAGGGGAGTTGAATCAAACAGCTCTTGTTATAGGCACCGAGGACTTGGGGACAAAGCCTCAGCTGAGGCTTTGCAAGGCAGTACTTGTTCTTTAGAGCTATGTTGGATTACAGCAGTCAAAGATCCAGCCATACTGTCCTTAAACATCCAGTAGCTGGCCAGTATCAGGACCAGACTGGTACTTTTCTGAAATTACTGCTACCTGTAGCTGTTGTTGGCTGTTTGTTGCAAAATCCACTTCCTAGTAGCCCAGTGTCTGTGGTCAAAATTGTTCTTGTCATTTGATCAAACCAGGGCTGAATGCTTGTGCAGAGACCTTTTCTTCAGCATAATCAAGGGCATGTAAGTGAGGAGGTTTATGGGAGGTTTCATGGACRCTCTGCAAGGTCAGAGCATATTTGAGTATTCAGGGTGTAAATCTGTCACTTAGGCACCCTTTATCAGTGTGAAGATATTTGAAGCTTTGTGCCTCACCCTGCCAGGATGGAGGGGGAAACTGATTCTTCGGGCTGTGGCGGAGTTAAGTGATGCATTATGAAATCACCCCTCTGCAGTGCCTTGTTTTATGGTCTAGTGACAAGACACTTTACACAGAAACTTGTGGATTTGCCCTGACTTCCAGTCCTAAAAGCCAGCATTCCTTCTTGTTAACGTGGCATTGCTCTCCAACCCTGGCATGTCCCAACTCTTCAACGCCTTAATGAAGAGCTGTGAGGCTGGGGCCAGCTGGCTGGCACGTTGTGTTGTGGCTGGCATGGTCGCACTGGATCATCTGGAGGGAGAGGTCCCGGGTTAATGAGTCCTAGGAGGAGTCAAAATCAGCTGTGGTACTGAATGAGATCCAAGAGTGGCTGAAGGGCAGTGTGTGCAGTGGTTGGACTATGGCTGCATTAGGGAGGATTTCAGTTCACAGGGCTGTTAAGGTGGCATCTTCACTGATTGTATAGTAACTATAATGTATTATTTGAAATGACACTACTAAGCTTTTTTGGAGAAAAAAACATTGTCTTCCCCATAAGAGAAAGCAAATCCCAAGTGTGAACCCTGGAGACAGTGAGCAAAAAACCTTTTGTTTGTTTTTGTTTTTTTAAGATTATAACTACTTAAAAACACAAACCAACCCTTCCRTTCTCCAAACTTGACTGGAATACATGCCTATGAGGCTGAAAGACAGCACTTTAACATATCTACATGGTGTGTATGTTGTTTTTAATGTTCCTGTGAGAATTTTCTTTTCCTGAATTTTTTGTATGTATTTTGCATTTGCTACTGGAGTGCTGTCATATCGCTATAATGACTATTTAGGTTTTGATCTGAATGTTTTGACAGGATCTATTGCAATGTCATGAGAACTTGGTGGCTAAGAAGGCTGTAGGTTAGGGGCTGACAGGAACAGTGATGCTCGTTCCACTGATGAGCTGCCTTAAGGCCTAAGCCTGTGTCCTGGACCCCCCTTCCAGAAGCACTGCTTTGAATCTTATGGTAGCCGGTGCACTCTGGTTTGTAGGCCCTGAGCCTGCTCTCATCCCATGGGATGTAGAGCTATGAACGTGCATARCATGGCTGACTTGGTATGAGTGTGCACACCCACACCCACTCACAGTGCCCAGGACTAGAGGCACTCCTAAGATGACCCGAATGTTTGAAGTCTGCCTCTTGTGTTCTCATGAACACAAGGCACTGCACATGACTTTTTTGCTTTTTGGGTAGATACCTCTGAGGCTGAAGTAACTTGCCAAAATCTATGTCAGAAGAGAGTATATACCAGACAAGGGTTCAGTGGCTTGCACTGTTGCAGTGGCTGCCTCTGCAAATTTTGGTAACTATGCTTGCATGTCACCTGAGAGCCAAAGATGGGTTCAGTTGTCCCGGCTGCACAGAGGGGCAGAGCCATAGCGTGAGCCAGTCCTTCTGTATAAGTGGAGTTTTCCAGCACTCAGAGCCATATGGTTTGCTCAAGATTGGAGCCAGAGGCTAAGAGGATTTGGGGCTGAAGCTTGAGGCTGATCCCTAACTGCATGGGAAAGCATAAATCCAGCTAGCGTGACCACTGTGGCAAAATCTGCAAAAATCACTTGGAGGTCTAACTTCCAGTGATCTCRAGAAGATTCGGTGCCTACCTGCCTTTGTATATCAAAACTCTCTATGCTCCAGGTCTCCATTTGCAAAATCAATAAAATACTACTTCCTCTTTCTACCTTCTGGCCTTGTGTAAAGATGCTGGGGATTTGAGGATTTGTTTCAGAAAGGCTGGGGACTTACTGTCAGTTGGGGCTTTCATCACAGGGTAGTTATTGCCTTATGTCAGATCTGTCATTCAAAGGTTTCTATGCAAGCTCCTATTCAAAAGTCAAAAGTTGTAGCTCAAAGTAATGTGTGGTCTAATCAATAGTCTGAACGTTCTCTGGTTTTCTGTAGTGTAGGACAATTCCTAGAGATTAATGTAAATGCAAAAGCTTTTCTAGAGGAAGCAAACCTAAGGACTGTGTGATTGCATTAGACATTTCGAATGACTGTGTGAAGACTTGCAACTACATGTTTTCAAAACGTATTTATTCTTTGTGCAGCTCAGATCCTAACTCAGTGATGAATTACTTTAAACTTGAAAATGATCTCCTGCCCTAGTGTCAGGATGGATTATAATCTTAAGGGTGATTTGTAAGAGAAAACAAATATTTGGCTTTTGACTTTTTTCATCATCTTATAATGTGTAAACAAAGCCTGGAAAGAAGCTACTTCTTGAAAAACTCARTGATGGCTGAAGGACTAGTAGAATGACTCTCCACAACATTTTCAAACATCAAATCCATGCAGTTCTTTGAGACTTGTAAAATGTATTTCTGGGTCAAGTTCTTTATTTTCCCTTATGTCCACTTTAATTAAACGTTTTGGAGAAAAGCTGTTTTTCTTTCAAAGATTCATCCTCCTTACCATTTCCAACTAAGGTGAAGGAGCTTGAAATATCTATTCCCAAGACATTGGCAAAGCCAACAGCAAAYCTCTTCTGGAAGTTACTTAAAGCTGGTTGCTAAAGTTACAGGAAACCAAGAGGTTTAGGGATAAGCTTAAAATTTCTACAGCTATATGAAAGGAAGAAAGCTGCCATCACCCTGCCCCACAATAAACTCATCTCTTCAATTTCCGAGACAGATTTTTAATCCCAGTGGTGGTGCTATTCTTCTTTCTATACAACTTGCTTATTACCTAGTGACTGCTAATGTCTTGTAAGTCATTACTATAAACTAAACTTACAAACTGCGTGACCTGATTTGACATCTGATCTTTATTTTGAAGCAAAATATCTACTCTAGCATTTGTGCTTTTCCATGTGCGGAGTAGGGTATGTTTTGCATTTTTTCTTTTTTCTCCCCTTATATGTTCTTCTCACTCATTCTGTATGTGCATTTGAAATATTTCAAAGGTTTTTATGAAATGTGTGTGGAGTTTACTGGTGTACCTTGTGCTTATTGTGATAAATGGTATGTAATCAATAATCTTGAATATGAATAGGCAATGAATAACTTATGCTCTGCTCTTTCAGTGGGGCCCTTGGGAAGCCTGGGTCTTACCCTCTTCATCAAATGGGAGAAACTCATGTTAATTCCAACAGTCTGCATCATTCCTGGTGAGGCATCGTCACCTGGGTTTTAGACAAAGGCTTTTAAGGAGGACTAAAATGCAGTCTCTGTCAGACTTCGGCCTTGGGCACGTTGTCTGCAGAGCTGTGGTAGTGAATGGTGTGTTCATTCCTGGCCTGCCCAGCTGTGAGGTGGTGCTACATAGCTTAAATCCCCTGGAGTTGGAGCAGGCTGAGAGCACGYGTGTGAAAAGCTACTGTCAGGTACCATGCCTCACCTGCCACACTGTAACCTGCTAATTTGCTGTAATTTGGTGGATCTGAGCCCCCTGACGTTATGTATCCTGTGGTCAGTCAAACCCCTGTATTGTGTTGCAGGGCCTGCGACTCCCATGGAGACTAGAAATTCTGCAGTGGCTTTGTATGTAGTAGAAAATGGAGCGCTGCATTGGATTAAATATGGAATGAGCAACAAGTACCAGTGGGTAAAACTTCTTTTACATTAAAACAAATGTACATGGTTTGCAGTATTTTCAGTTGGTTGCAGATGTGTATGAATCAGTACAATGTGCTGGTGGCCAGCGAGGAAAGGAATAGAGTTAGGATGGTATTGCAAGACTTCTGAGACTTGGAGTGCTGGGCATGGTGCRTAAGCTGGAGGTTTCTGGGCCAGGGTGCTGTGACAGGATTGGTAGCAGCACCGCAGTGTAAATGGTGATCTTCTGATCTCTGAATGAAGAGCTGGCGAGATAAGACTGCCATGTTGCTAATGGACAGCAGAAAGACTTTTTACCCTTTTCTGCTTTTCTTATGCTTCCTGAGCTGTGCCTCCTCCTAGACTAGCTAGCTCCTAAGCCTCACTCCATGCAGCCCTGTGAGGCTTGGGAAGTAAATGTAGAACATGAGGGAGTAGTAGCCAGAATCTGGGCTTTGAGGACCATACTCTAGTTTTGCAATTTAGATGAAAGTAGGTTGGTTTCTCTTCTGTGTCCTGGAGGTATGGTGAAGAACTCAAATGCTCTCACTGGCTGCCTGGAAGGCAGCTGTGCCCTTCTGGTCTGTTGTGTCAGGCTGTCTGCAAGCTCAGACAGAACTTAAAATGCAGTCCTCGCAGGCTTTGCAAAGTTACGACTCCAGGGCATGGTTCTGCAACAGTGATCTGCAAAATTTCTGGCTGTGCAGTTCATTCTAGTCTGTCTGGCTCCTGAGACAGTTCAGTGTCTGTCAGAGCTGTGTGTTTTCCCCCACTCAAAAATGTGGTACAAATACTGTATTTCTGGCTTATTGCTTTGAACATCTTTTCCTCCACCTCCCTGGGCTGCCTTTTCCACCACCCAAGTGCAAAGCTCTTGTTCTCATTGTCAGAACTCTTCATATCCTACCCCTGCCCTGCATATCTTATCCAGTGAAGCACTGAGACATCAGCCCCCTTCTGCTCTGCCAGTCTTGATTGCTCATTTGTCATGTTTTCCCACCAAGCTCCCTCATGTTTTCTTCCATGTCACCTCTGGCGCCCAAGAGGAGTCCTAGTAAAAGTCAACAAAGCTGACAGCTTTACTTGTTCTCCTCTAAATCTTCCTTAGCCCTCTCCTCTGCCAGCAACAAGCTTGGAGGTGATGAAGCAGCTGCTGCTTTGTGAATACCAGCAGCGCTAGCTCCAGCCATGGCAGCATAAGCAGTTGCTTAAGGGAGAAGCCTGCCGAGGGTGACAAAGGAGCCATCCATGTTACCCTTTCTTTGCCCATGCCATGTCTCTGGCAGCCCAGGGAGAGGGTGCAGAGTGTGGGATGGTGCTACCTGCTGGGGCTGGTATGGTCCCTGCTGACCCAGTCGGCCCCTGTCCCTTCAGCAGCAGTAAGGCTGGCTCTGCTAGGCTCTTCTCAGCAGCCTGGCCCTCAGCACACATTAAGGGCTACCTGGCTAAGAAGCTTTGAGCTGGCTAAATGATGCCATCGTGGCTGCCTCTCCTTCGTCCACATCCCTCACTATCTGTTTGCATCTGTTCCTCTCCTGGGGACTTGGAAGAAAAGCCCTTTGGGGCAGGGCGCACGTCCCCGTAGTTGTGTCCCCACTCCATTGCGTGAGGTGCTCAGCACAATGTGCAGGAACTCGGAGGTGCTGCTGTGGTTTAAAGGCTGAATGCCTCCCGCAGTGCTTCCACCAGTGGTCCCTATGGGCTTGATTCAGTTCTGCCCTCCTTTTCTCTCTTGCTCCCAAGAAGCACAGTTAATTTCAAAGTTCCCATAATCAGGAGCGCATGTTTCTTCATCAACGAGTGAAACAGTGCCAGCTATGGTTTCAGTGCTAATAGCAACCAAGGCCTCCCTAAAAGAGAATTGTTCTCCCCTCCTCTCCCTTGGCAGATGATTTTATGGACTTATTTTTATGTCGTTACGCTTTATATGCCTCAGTTGTTTGTATATTTTATAAAGCTTGTAAAGTGGAGTTATTGAATAAACACCCTAGTGTTGGACCCATGTGTTTCTGATGGCAGGTTTCAGACTGTTTTTTTGTTTTTTTTTTCTTTTTTTCTTTTTAATCTTTGTTTACAGAACATGGTATGTTACACCCCCTCCCAAAACTCACCCTCCCCCCAAGAAAAGCCATAATCTGCTTCTAATGGTTTTTGTTTAGCTGACCATAGTTCTGGTCTAACCAGGGAGTTATTTCCTTTCAGTGTGGCAGACTGATATATCCAGCTCTGTTATTGATATATGTACGTCAAAACTAAGAGCTTGATTTAGAATCTGCATGGGACTGTGAATCTTTCCATTGATTTTTTTTTTCTCAATAGGTTTTGACTGTAACTCTAATTGCCTGTCACTCTCAGTGACTCTATCCTGTTGTTTACTTTGCTTGATGGGATAAGGATGGTTCTTCTGTTCCTTGGTGAAACTTATTCCCAGGGATTGATTTTTCTCCCCCCGCCCCCCCACCAGTACAATAATCCCTTTATATTTTAGGGATCTGCTGTGCTAATAAGTGCTGCAGCATTAGCTGTGCCTTTGAGACGAGAGTAACGATGCTGAGAGAAGTGAAATGCACTGTAGTGCTAAGGGTTAGACCCTTTGTGTACATGGGGTTCCCGTGTTCATCTGGGCCAGGGTATAAGTGGGTGTCTGTTGCTGCCCCYGATCTGCATCAAAACTCCCACAATATCACACTCATGATGGCATGACATGTCGCTCTTCCTTTCTTTATCTTCTCCATCTTTATGCTCCTTTTTTGTTAACTCCTAGATATTCATATGGGTTTCTCTGTGCGCTCCTCTCTATCTTCTGTCCCCTCTGACTGGAGAAATTAACTTGCCATGAAGGCATAGCTGCTATACTTCATGCTTGTGTTTGAATTCTTGCCTCGTCATCCATGCTGAAAATGCCTATAAATATTTACTGGGCAAAGTATACTTTTCAGCTCAGGGGACTCTGCTTAGATCTGAGCATGTCTGCTACTATTAGTCTTTCTGTGCAGCCAGTTTGCAGGGAGAGGACGGCATACCTGTGAGCATACAGGGCGTGTGTTCAGGCAGTTGTTGTCCACTGATATTTCTGTAACTTCTTTTCATGTGTTTCTGGCCTTACTGTYTACTCCCCACTAGCTGAATGTCACTTCCTGCATTGCTCTTTGGCGTTTAATGGCTTGTTTTCTTCTTGTGCCTTCTCCTTGTGCCTGAGCTAAGCCAAGTGGGTGCTTTGAGAGTGCAGCTAGCTAGTCAAAGAACATCAGCTCTGTCTTTCTCAAAAGCTAGAAGGAAGATTACAGGAACAGGTTTAGTAGTACCAATTAATTAATACAGCACTAACTTAAAGTACTCGTTCAGGTGGGCATTCACAGGAGCAAATTACAGTCTGGTGAGCATGAGGACACCAAGCAACTAGACCAATTTCAAAGGATGAAGAACCAAGATCCAGAGACATATGTTTTGTGGTGCTGTTGCAAGGTCCTTGCTCCTATTTTGAACACAGGGAAGTCCCTCATGCAACCCTGTAGTTCTAGCTAAAGGTATAGGTTCCCGGATTACAAGCATTGAAAGTAACTGGGTGTGGACTGACCTGGGCTCTCTGACGGCTTGCTGAAGTTTGGAAAATCTGCTGCCTAGGTCCTTGAAGGAATGCTTCTACACAAGGAAAGAAACCATCTGCAGATACCCCTGGTGTGCTGTTCAGAGTGGAGTGGCAGCGGCAGTGATAATTAGATCTTACAGCTCTGCCTCCATGATTCCTCTGTACTACTTGCTGAGCTGCCCATCACCTCTGAGTGACTGCTCCACCTTGCAAAACTTGGGCTTCTGCTCAAGAACTCCCACCGCTGGGTCCAGAGGGCTGATCTTAGCTACAAAAACATAGTGCTCAGAAACAAGCTGGGCTAATGGTGGTGGTAGTGGGCTRAAACAACTGCCAGCCTTCATGCCATTAAAAACTGTGGGCTGATTGCAGCTGTATCCTAGACCAACACCTGGAAGAACTGCACTTGGGGCGATGCATGAGAAGCTGGGATTTGGTCCCACAACCTGTAGCGCTGTACATGATTATTGGGCCATGTAGCATGGGGGCACCAACCTGTCCATCATTTATTAAAGTTTTAAGGAGGGAACAAAAGCTTTCTGTCGTGGGAGTCTTAGTGATAGCTGATCCTTAGTACTACAGTGAGACTTTGTAGGGACATTATTGCCTTCTGGAAGAGCTGAACACATGACTGTGTGCCTGTTTTCTGTGTTGGTGTCTGGGGGCCAATGTTTTGGTGTTTGGAGTCATGTTTGAAAAATATTTCTAGGCATCTCAGGGAGCAGCTAAAATGTCTTTATTATTTTTAAGGAAGTCTAGCTTCTGCAGAATCCGAGTAATGTCTGTAGCCCATGTTAATTTATTGCATTTATATATTGAGCAGGCTGCATTCATGTCAATTGAATAGAGAGATGATTTAAAAACATTGAGTGTTCTGGAGAGAGATTAAACTGCCTTGTTTAGTATTTCACATCTCTTTGCCTGACATCAAAATTGAAACTGCAAGTATTAATAAATTAATTGACACATTTGCTAGTTTTCTTGTCCTGGCAGCCAATCCCCAAGCAGTCAGATGAGGAGTCGTGCCTTCGAAAGCAAGAGGTATTTTTTTTAAATCATGAGGCTGTTTCATAGTGACGTTCTTTGTTTTTAACTTGTCTTCTGCTTTGTGAGCATACGGGGGTAATACTTTTTTTCTGCAAGCAGAAACTTAGTTTTGTACTTTTTTTTTTCCCCTCCAGAAAAATAATAGTAGCAAAAGTCCACAGATATCTACAACTTTCTCTTCACCCTTTTCGTTCTGTTTTAAAACACCTTAAAGAAACAGCTCCCTGTGAATAGCAATGAATAACTTGAATTCAAGATTCTTGATAGAGATGTTTAGTTGGCACTTTTTTCTTCTGTTGGTCACTTTTTTTCTTTCACCTTTTACTAAACCCAGAAGTTGTTACAGTCATATGAGCCATCTGTGCACTAGTGGCCATGCCCCAGGTTCAGAGTGCTTTGGAGAAGGCTGGGCAAGGTAAAGTTCAGAAACTTGCTCAAAGGCCATGCTGTAGTTTCTTGTGCTGTTTGATTCTAGCCATTTATACGGGACAATTATTTTCCTAATGTTTTGATGTTTCATGTCAGAGCTGTAGTACTGTACTGGGGCCTCATACCACTAAAATGTGTTGGTGTTGTAAAAATAGTCAAGGTAGACAGATCTAAAAGCAGTTTGTGAAGTGTTGCAGAGATTCTCTCACTACTGAGCAACCAGGTAATAAAATGATAGTTAAAATGCAGCATCAGGGAATGCAAAGTAATACATGTGAAAAGAAAATAACCTTCCTCCCTCCCCCGAGAAGAACCCCAGACAGTCTGCAAGGGTAGTGATGATGACCCATACCTGAACCAATACTGCTTGGGGAAAGTCACTCTCAATAGGTCTATGGAAACATTAGCTCAGTGTTCAGTGATCATTAAAGAGGCAAATAAAATGAAAAATGTGTTCTGCTGTGCATGAGTTCATGAATTTCTGGGCTCTTCAGCCTGTAAAAGAGGTGAGTGAGAGGAAGAGGGTCATGAGAGAGGGCCAGTGAAATAATGAAGTAGGTAGGATGAATTAGGAAATGATTGTTCACCATCTCATAAATCAGATGCAAGTCGTTCAAAGAAGTAAGAACTTTTTTTTAAGTTTTTTTTTTTTTTTTAAAAGGCATTTTCATGCAACACACAATAAAGTTGGGGAGCTCATTGCCCCAGCATGTTGTTGGGGCTAAAAGCACCCTGGTCTAAAGAAACTCTTGGAGGATAGATCCATCATGCGCTATTAAACATGACAGTTCAGTCTGAGCCTCTAGCTGAGGAGTCTGTAAGCCTCTGATAGCCAGGCTGAACGCTTTAAGGACAGGGATGTGCCGGGGGAAAGATCACACAACTTTTTTTCCTCTTTTTTTTTTCTCCTCTCTTTCCATTACCACTCCCCCCTAGTCATTACTTGGGAGGGGTGGTGGGCTGGCTGGATCCGTGCTCTGAGCTCTGTCTGATGTTCCTGTTCCCTCACACCACGGCCAGTTGGGCTGCCTTCTCAGCCTGTCTCTAGTTGCTTGTTTTGTGTAGCTCTGTATGTCCAGGTAGCTTTTCCAGATTGGTGAGAAACAGCTCAGTGTCACATGAGCACATCCCTTTTCCCCTTCTCTTCCCATCTGCAGACGAAGTTTTTCTGGAAGGCTTTGCTACATAATTAGATTGCATCTGTCTTGTAGAATCGAAATAGTGCTTCAATGCAGATTACATTGTGAAGAGAAATTCACTGAGCTGCACTTTTCAAAATCTCCGCTAGTTGTCACTCAATCCCTATTTTAAAATTGACTTCAAGACCAAACTTGTTTTAGCTTCTCTAAAATGATGTTCTGGACTGCAAATAAGAAATATCTGTGACAAGTGTTGCCACTGAGTCTTTCTGAAACATAGTGGAAGGAATCAGTTTAAATCCAAGAGATGGCAGCCTCTGCGAGGTCTGTTCTGTTAGTTTTGGCTTTCTGCATCGTGTATTATTTTAACAGCATAGTATCCAGGAGCTCAGCTAGACTGGGGCCTGGTGTCTTAGATGCTACGTGAATGCTGAGTGATAGGTCTTCTCCCTAGAGAGATGATAATCTCAATTGCTGTGTCCTGCCCGAGAAGAGGAGAAGTTGCCAAAGAATGAGAAGGCTGTGGTAGCACCTCAGTCATGTAGTTTTTAGTTGTTGACCAAGGTTTTGTTTGGGTGGAGGCTAGCAAAACTGAGAAGGAGTGCAGAGAAGGAGTGTTGGCAATGATGGGAAGGATGGGGCTCTGGGGAGGTGTTATGGAGCTTGTTCCCAGGATGGTTTTCTTCCTCTGGTTTCTATCAGTTAAAAGTACAGGTGCATATTCATTGCACATGTGAACTGTCTTACAGACATGTATCTTGCCTGCTTTTATTTCCTTGGTGCTTTTATTCAAAGCCACCATGAGTTTGAAAAACATAATTAACAATTTCATAAACCTGATAATCATCTTACTTCTATTTCCATCTTTACGTCTGCTTATTACAGGTTCATGCACAGGGCACATGTATGTTTTACTGTGTGTGTTGGGTATTGTTGTTGGAGGTAACGTGTTGAACAAGTCAGTTATGTTCCATGCCAGTTGGTGCTAGAYGCTGCAAAGGTAGGAAGGGAGAGAAGCTGTTTGTCTTGAAGAGTTAGCACTCTGAGCAAATCGCACAAAAATGCAAACATGTCACCAGTCAAGCTTTTAACTTCTCATTATTTTAACTAAGTTATTTTGTCCTTTGTTTCGATGGCTGGCATGCTTGTTTTGCCATTTCTTTCCTATCAGACTTTCATTTGCCCTGGCTCACTCCAAGAAGAGGTGGAAATGTAAATCCAGTTAATGGTAGCTTGGAGGATCCATTTAGGGATGTTGGGAGAGCTCTATCTTCCGTGCCGGCAATGTTAGGTCCCTTCGCTCTGTGGAAAGGGAAGATGGATAGGAGTTGCCTGTGTGGCAGGCTCATAAGGAAAAAGCATTCCTGTCTGTACACACTCTGGATTCAGTGACCATATATTATTTGAGATAGTAGTCAGTGACAGAGGCCAGTGTGCAGAAGCAATTAGGATGTCCTCTACCTTCCTCCCATGTGCTGCTCTTGTCCGTAAATATCGTTATGTGCTCTGACACGTGCACTCCGGGAGCAAGGATGGAATTTGGACTGAAGCAGCCTGTGCCACATACCTGGGGAAGTCTGGCATATGTTTGTTCCTACCGGTCAGTTACTACCACTGTTTCCAGTCTCCCAGTGATTAAGAGGTAGGAGAAGCTCTGTAAAAATACATGGTTTCAGGTTTAAAGAAAATAATGTTTTCATCAAAATTCCTCTTTTAATAAAATGCAATTAAAAGGACTTGTTTTTCAATGATGTGTTCATTGGAACAGTAAAAGTAATACGCTGACTGAATTATTTTTATAAAATTTGGGTAGGAAGTATTGTTTAACCCCTTCTCTCTCCTCCTCCTATAAAGAAGGAATGAAATTCAGCTCAAACTGAATGGCTCTCGAGACATTTCTCCCTACAAGCCAGGGTTAGAGAATGTTTGTTTCCTACTCCAGCCTCCTGTTTCCTATGAAATAGTGTATTATGCTCAGTTTTGGAAATGCTGCCAGCCCAGGCCTTCAAGTCACGGGAAAAAGGGGATTATTTTAAACCTATGGGCAGAACGTAGATGCACTTGTGTCCCAGATTTTGACATGTTTCATGTGTATACTATCTCAGATCACGTGAGATGGAAGTTTTTATTTGAATGAGAAATGTATGCCTTTTTACCTCCATTTTATCAGTTCATAATTTGCTTGCTTTGTTGAAGCCTTTATTATACATCTTTAACTGGTTGCCTAATGTTTTCTTCATTCTTTCGCTTTCTAAAACCTGTAAGAAAACCACAGAAATGGAGCAACCCTCAATTTTCCCTGTTTTTAAATGTGGGGGGGAAATAATCAGAAACTTCATATTGCTCTTAATTGCCTTTTAATTATTTTGCACTTTAATTAAATCTCACCGTTCCTCATTAAGGGCATTGTTCAGGAAGTGTATTAATAATCCTGCACAAGCAACATCTGTGAGAGCTTTTGGTAGCTGCTGCCTTGACGAGGAGGGTTTTCATTAACGTAAGCAAATAGCACACGGTGAGGTTTGCTGTTCCACTGTCACACAGGCCAGCCTTGGGGGAGCTGTGGGGCAATAGATAGAAAACCAAATTTATACAACGCCTAGGAAACAAGTTCACGGGTCTGGAGCAGCACAGCCTGGAGCTGATTATTGCACTCATAAAATGACCATTTTAGTGGTTTATGCTGCACAGCTCAGAATCTTTATTAGCCAGTTTGGCTTCCCTGATCCAAGCCATTTTTTAATGAAATCATAGAGGTCCCAGACAGTGACTTCTTAGGTGCTTACATCACGTCTCCTGTGGTGGTATAAAGCCTGAGGCAGGAATCAATGCATTATAATGCGTGAGACAATTTACACCGGCCTGTCCACATGCACATGAGATAAGGGTGCTGGTGCCAAGACCAGAACTTGGAAGAGCTTAGCTAGCTCTGTGTGTCACAAGTGTAGTTTAACCTGCAGAGGGGCTCTTCAGCTCAGTTGTTGACTCTCTTATTTTGGCAGTCACACAAAATGCAATTTTATCACAACAGACCTTAAGCTCAAGTGAAAAATTTCTGTATTGCTCTAATACAAAGGATAAAGTACCTGGCAAACTAAACTTCAACTGAGAGCAAGGCTTAACCAGATTTAAAGGTTAAGGATTGCTTATGTTCAAGGAACTGCTAAGTTTTCCTAACAAGGCCTAGCCAACATCTAGATAATTTCGTAGCAAGATGAGAGAAGCCTGTCCAGTAGCAGTGAAAGAGGCTGTATTGGGTTGCCCAGTACGCTGGGTGCTTGTTTATTTGCTGAAGTCTTTGCTGCTAGGGCATTACTGCAGAATTAGTCAAACAAAAACAAAAATGAATCTTAGTAGGTCTTTGCGTGCTACAGTTAAACTCTCAGCAGAATGAGCCTATACCTCCTTGATTATGCACCTAAAGCATTCTGCTTTTGTGAAGGTTAATGATAGCCTTAAGACCCAAGTAAGTAGCATAGTTCAAGACGTTGTTATGAGCATTATATAATTTGTTGGAGTGCATCATGGTGGTCAATCTCATCTCTCTTAAACAGCAAAGCAAGGAAGATCTGCTTCTTTGTAAGTATGCCTGCAAAAACCACGTAGAGTGGCACACTCCAGTACTGGAGCAGTATACAATACTGTCTCAACCCTAGTTGACATTTTGGGTATTCAACTGTGAATAAATGAGAGTCTGCCAATCAGTTCATGAGGGAATCTAGGAAATGAGGAACTGCAGTAATTAAAATCTTGCTGGTGTGAAATTCTACTGAAAATACTTAGCATCTGCCATCCAGTAATTTTGAAATACTTAACAAGCTTTCAAATTACCTGTGAGGAGGTAAACATCAGTAGCTCCCATTTTACAGAAACAGGAATACAGAAAAGTAAAATGACTTTCCCTACAGTCATATGCAAAGAGCCAAAATGGAGTTCTTTGAATATTTTAACATTAATGTTGGAGGTCTTTCCATACGTGCAAGCACAGTTATCACAACTGGTAAAGTCTCACCTGTCGTAAGGAAAGTGGAATACGAGTCTTAGGAGCTGGCAGATGAAGCAGAGACCAAGGACTGTCTCTGGAAGAAAGGCAGAGTTAATTTGTCTTTGAAAACCACATTTCCTGCCAGCTATGGAGAACTGAAGAGCCTTCTGCTGTTGTGAAAGCAAAAGAGCTACAGCTCTAAATTCCCTTCTTCCTTTCACAGGTTTTTTCATGAGTAAAAGAGTAGAACTGATGCTAGTTGATTCTTAAAGAAAGAATTTTTTTTCTCAGTCAAGAGTGTAAGGGTGCATTTTAAATACAGGTTAGAGCCTTACTTAGCATGTAAACCATGTCAGCACACTGTATGAAATGGCTTATTGCAGAAGCAAGATAGTTGAAAGCAGCCAGATCTGTAGTGAAGTATAGCTTGACCAAGATCTGCCTGAGAAGAACTGAATAATTGCTACACATTGTAAAGTATTTCAAGTGGAACATAAAGCACTCCACCTTCATGGAAATGTAATTGCATTTTGTACAACCCCCTGGCAGCTTGTAGCCTGAACCTGCCTTTAAGCTTAGGTGGGCTGCCAGGGGAAGGCACTAGAAAGGGATTTGGGGTTTTATAGCCCAGCTCTAGATGTTGATGAAGACCATGTAAGACTACAGGCAAACCTTGATGAGACTGAAGAGAGTAGGAAAACCTGATGAAAGAACATAAAGAAATTTAGCCTTAGCCTTAAGTTCCTGCTACTTCACTATATTCCAGTATGTGTATTTTTGTGATATCCTGCTTACAAAACTGGATCTGGAAAACCAAATTGTTTAGAAAAGTAATCTGGAATTTTGCTGTCATAAGTGTATCTCTGCTTTTGACTAAAGCATTTAGCCAAAGCAAGTGATAACTATAAATATGTATTTGCTTATTCTGAACTCTGGGTTTGCAGACTCCATTGTAAAATCATTACAAGATTCTTAGAATTCTTAGAATATTTTAAATTGTAAGTTGGCTTTATTTCACAGGAATGGTCATCATGGAGTCACTGAAATTTAGTTTATTTCTAAGATAGTATGCTGCAATATAGGTACTCACCTGTATATTCCTAACCCTGCAGATTAAATCTCCAATCACTCATCAAATACTGCAAGTATTAACTTACCCTGAAACAAAATAAATGTAGTTTTGGTTTATCTTTCAACTGAAATGTAGTTGTGTGGTGTGGAATGTCATAACCATTCCCTAAGGTATAATAGAAGTTTGAAGGGTTGCAAAAGAAGAGATATGGCACTTCTGTGAAACCTCAGGAAGGCTGTAAGCATGATGGTTTTGATGCACACTGACTAGTTACAAGGAATTTGTCCAAGATACTTGCATGAAGTCCCATATTATACATTTGTTATTATTTATAGACTTTAAAAAATTTCTAGGTAGCTGCGTTCTGAAATTCCTGCTGTCCTTCAAGTGCTCAGTCTGGAAATCAGGTGTGTGGTGATGATTCATCAGGTGTCTGGAGCACTAGTACATTTTTGACAGATGCAATTAAGCCATGGGTCTTAGTAACATTTTTCTTAGCCACAGGTCAGTGTCCTCTTCATTTATTCAGAGGTTTTTCTTAAGTGAAAAATGGTGCAAGGCAGCTGTTTTGGAATTAGGACCCATTTCAGTGTCAGAGGTGAGAAAACACTTTGTTGCATGTAATGGGAAGTCCAACACTGGAGTCTCTGTAGGGAGCTTTAGAAAGCACTGTAACTTTTTACTACTTGGGAGAACTTTTCCTCTGAAAGGGAGGGATAGAGAGCACTCCTGTTTCCAGTGCAGCTGCTGAGCCCTGCCTCTGCCTAGCACCCTGCTAGTGTTCACGTGAGTGCAGGAGTCTGCCTGCTCCAAGTCACCTGGGGGAACAGGGCCACCATCACACATAGCTCCTTACCTTCTGCTCTGGGAGAGTATCTACCCTCTAGACTGGCACACAACCTGCTTTTACAGCTATCAGCTCCCTTCCCTGATGCTCTCCYGTTGCCCTTCTGTTGCTGTATCTGCTTTCTGCTTGCTTGGTGAGCCCCTGTTGTTCTGCCAGAGTATCTTGATGTTGAAGTCCCCAGTATAGTCCTGACAGCCCGATTCCAGTGTGGAAATGTGTGTGGGGTTTTTTTTTTTTTTTAATAGCCCTTTGGATACCAGGCTGTTCCTCAGCATTTCTCAAACCCGCCCTTCCCTCCTTTTCACCTTGAACCTGAAAAAATGGTGGATTAGCCAGATTTAAGGACTGAGGTCTTCTGTTTTAATCACTGAACAGGAAACATTTCACAGCCCTTTGGGGAAACTTTTCCTTGGGAGACGAAAGCTCAGCCTTCTTCCCTTAGTCCTTGGTCTCTGGTAACGGAGTATAAGCAGGAGTTCTTATAGAGCTGGATCCCTTTATAAGGAGATTATTAGGACAGGGAGTAGGAAGGAGAAAACTCTTCTTTCTTAACCTGTACGTATGCTACCCTCTGAGCATTGCAGAAAGCAGATGAGTTCGTATCTCACGAATGCTTTCAAGCAATCTTTGTGCTCTTTCGTAGCGGTCCTGCAGAACAGTATAGGCATGCAGGCGGTGGCAAGGGGCAGAAGCATGCATGTCCTCCCTGAGCCCTTATGTCTCAATAGACATGTTTGGGGATTAGCAATTGATTGATTGTCATGAATAATTAGATTTGCAGCCACCTGAAGGCACAAAACATGATTTGGTGTTGATGATTGGAGTTATTTAAAGTAGCTGTGTTGAAAACACTAAACCTATGGGGACAGTGTTGATTAAGAGAGAAAAATGCCAGATGTTTCAGGTACAGTAGATGTCGAGAAGGGATTAATTAATAGTTTGTATAAATATGTATCTTCTAGGACTAAAGCTCTTATGCTGAGCAAAAAGTGAATAGTTCCTCATGCTAAGGATTAGTGAGGGAAAGTGCTGTTGAAAAAGTGATTGAGTTTTCATCACACCAAATTTATGAATCCAGTGCACAGTGAATTCTAGCTTTCAAGGTGTCACGTCAGATATTCCCACAATGTCTTTCCTGTTCTATTTAGGTATTTATCTAAGAATATAGACATAAACATTGCTTATGTCTATATTCTTCAGTAGTGTGGCCTGATAGATGTGGATTTGTAGAGCAAAACAGTTAGTGCTAAAAGACTAAAGGCCCACACTTGCATAACTTTCAAGGGTGTTTACTTTGGACTGGCTCTAGCATAGTCCCATGGACCTCATGCCCATTACCAGTTGAGCACATCTTTCTGCATAGTTTTGCCAAATACTGAACAGTTTTGTATGCTCTGAAGACGGTTCTGCAGTGTGGAGACCAAATGACCTAAGGTCAGGGAGACACTTCAAAAGTGCACTCCTGATCCAAACTAAAGCACTAATGTGGTATGTAAGAACATCAGTCTTTAGCATCTTCCATTTTCAGATATCTCTGGGATTAGATCTTCCCTTCCTCCCTCCGTTTTACAAATGGGAGACTGAGTCAGGGAGAGGCTAAGTGCCCTGGGCACAGCCACATCAGAAGTTCAGGGCATGGCAGGAGATTGCTGCTATGCTGCAGGAGGGCCAGATTAGTGCCTTAAGGGTGCTCCGCTCATTGCTGTCGTAACGTGCTGTCTCGCGCTGTCTCCTGAGATTGCTTTTCAACCTGTGTGGCTCTAATCCACGCCTGAACTGGAGGAGTGACTGTGTGGATGTGGCGTTGGTGTTTCTCTGTGGGCATTTACACAACGCCTATGTGGCCAGAGCAGCGGCCGCTAAGACGCCAGTCCTAGCTGCAGTTCTAACTACTCAGCATCTGACGCAAACAGCCATCTTTGAGATAGAGCAACTGCAGTGTGACACAAAACTTTACATCTAGTTGATTAACTTTGCTAGTTTCTTTTTTAAATCTTTCTTCTTAAATGTGAAGTGTTCTCATTTCACAGTTGCCAGCTTTGTTTATTTTGTTAAACGCAGCATTTCCCCTTGGAGCCTTCATGGGCTGCTCAAGTCGGGGAAGCTGTTCATGTACGCTGTCTTCTGAGTCTTGATGTTCCTGTTCGATAGGAAGCGTCTTTGCAGTGGTATCGATATGGGTTCAGCAATACGATTAGTTTAAAATATCTCCTTTAAATGATGACTTTTCAGAATTTCTCCTTAATGACCTTTGGAAACTGGCCTGCCGTTATTTCTTTTGATCCCTGTTTGGAATCAGCTGATGCAAAGAGTTGTGGCAGTAGCTGTGTGGAGAATGGAAGGCTGGTTTCCCAGGGGATTTGGAAATTCTTCACAAATTCTGCCTCCTACTGAACTGGAGCATAAACTGAAAAATTTTGAAAGACTCCATGAAGGAAAGTTCTTCAGCGTCATACATGTGTATAGGGAGATATTTGGCTTATCTGTATTTTTTTGTTTCAATTTTCAAAACTGAAATATTTCATTCTGAGTCTGACTTGTAAAGTGTAAATATAATATACAGGGAAAAGTATGGACGTTAAAATAAGCAAAAGTAATTTAAAAATGAAAAATTAGCAGCTGCTTTCGAAAACATTGTGAGGGGAACAAATTGTATCCAATGTTTTAATTTTTTTTGAATAGTGTCAAAATTCGTTTTTTTATTAAATACTAAGATTTCAGTAGAACTACATGTGCTGATAAACTGTGAATCTGGTGAAATGCCCTATTTTGGTCTTGTCTGGGGTTTCGGTTTTTTTTGTTTGTTTGTTTTGGGGGGGGGAGGGTTGAGATGATGACGGAAGTCTGCAATGCCCCAAATCAGAAAATGCAAGTAGGTGCACTTTTTGTAT
>NW_020447775.1:410929-548736 GCF_003343035.1 Apteryx rowi | reverse complement strand
TTTTTTTTGTTTGTTTGTTTTGGGGGGGGGGAGGGTGTCTTTTGGGGGGGTGAATTTTTTAATTTTTTTAATTATTTTTTTTGTTACCATTGGATTATTGTGATGCATAAGAGGCAGATTAGATTTCCATAGTGCTAACTATAATCCTTAGGATGAAGAACATACCAATAAGGTTACTATATCTGAAAAATATAAAGAAAATCTTGGCCCTATTGATGTCATTGACAAAACTCCGTTGAGCTTTGCCCAGGTCAGGATTTCATTTGAAGGATTCAAGGTTTGGTGTTCTCTGCTAAACTGGAACATTTTGGTTTTGAAGAGCCTGGTGAAGTGATTTGTTTAGTTGTAGTCTTTGTTTCAAATGCCAGTTTCTCACTTCTGTTGCATATTTTTCTTCTGTTTCGCTTTTTATAGGGCTTTGTAAAGCTTCCTTTGCTGTTGAGTCCAAATGCAGTATGTGTAGCTCAGGAGTAGGCAGGAATGAAATGTGCTTTGGAATGAGATGAAATGAAAAGACTCCCCCTCTCCTGGTGCACTCGTTTTGTTCACTTCTGCAGCGTCGTGGCAGAGGTGAAGGTTCCCATTGCGGCTGTAGGTAGGCCTTGGAGGTTTCTGACACTTCTTTAAAGACTCGCCCGTATAATGGCAGTTTTTAGCCCCACCAGGCTGTATTAAAGAAAAGAAAAAAAAAAAAAAACCACTCTGCATATTATTTCTGTATAGTCAAAAGCCCATCAGGGCTTTCAGGAGTCCCTTTCTCAAAAGATTAACTGTTTGAATACCTGTAGTGCCTAAATGCTAAAAACAAAGCTATCGTTACTTATGGTTCATGTAGTTTCTGGACTACAGGTTATTTCAGCCTCGTGGTTCCAGCTAAGACTCTGGGAAAGAGGAATCTCTATCCCAGAGCCCACTTTTGCCATGGATTTTGGCAGCAGAGGGGAGCCTTGGTTGTGTTTTTTTTTTTTTTTTTTTTTTTNTTTTTTTTTTTTTTTTTTTTTTTTTTTTGGAGTTCTGTTTGCCTTTCTGGGATGTTCATTTAGTTCAAGGAGAGGACAAAAGAATGAGTAATGCACAAGTTCTTTAAGACCAAAACATGAGTTCTGTGTCCAAAACTGTCACACTGAGCTGGCACTGGCTGTGAAGCAGCGCTGGGTTTGGAAGTAGCATCACAATATTGGTGTGGCTGTGTCTTTACTGAGCCTGGATTAAGGTGCCCAGCAAAGCGGTGGTTGTTTTCTAAGACTCTCTTGAAGCTATGTACACCACGGGGCTCGTGTTTTTGGGCATGGGTCTACACATGGCGTATCTTTGGAGACCTGGGGAAATTCCTCTGGCTGCAGTCTTACACACTGAAGTGGATGTCTCAGCTAGAATAACCGTAGCTGTTTTTCTAAGAAGTATAAATATTTTGTGCTGACAACAATGTTACAAAGCATCATAAATAGATACATACAGGCAGTTGCTGTTGCCTGATGTATGGTCATGTAGAATAATAACTTTTTGAGTAAACTCTCATGCTTGCTAATTTCTAACTCTGTGAAAAGCCTGCTTATAATAAACGGCTTCATTACGTTTCTTAAGACTTGTTCAGAAAACTTCTGTTAGAAGTATGTTGCTAAGTAGCATTCAGTGAGTTAAATGCAGTTGCTGGCTCTTATTATCAGAGGCACACTTATCTAGGAACAGCTACAAGGTGCCTGATTATAATAACGTCTTGCACATTTTCCATCCCTGCAAACGTCCATTTGTTCTTGAGAAGTGCTGTAGCGTTTCATAGCTCTGCGCACACAGTCGGAATGGGGATGCAGACGAGGCTGCCTTAATGCAGCTATTACAGTTAACTGTAAGGTATTCAGGCAAACACCTGGACTGTACAGATATCCCATAAGCTGTAATTCTGCAGCTGCGAAGCTGTGAAAACTGGGTGGTTCTACTGTCACTTTGCAATTGAGGCATTTATCATGTTTGCAATGACACAGCTTAATGGCCTCGTTCCTGGTCAGGATCTCGTTGTACTGTGTACCCCATCAACATGTTGTAAGTGAGGTTGAAGAGCTTAGCATCTAGATGGGCAAGATGAAACAGAAATATAATATTCCTTTCAGAAATAAGACTTCAAACATGGTAGGCTAAGATCAAGTCTACAGCGAAGTAGCAACTGGGCTCAGCTCTAAGTCTTAGGCCAAGGGCTTAAGCTCAAGGCAGTCCTTCCTTTGCACAGCATTCCTGATTGCTCTGAAACAGGCGTTTCCCTGAGGTGTTGTTTCAGTGGTTATTTGCTGTTTTCTCTTGTTATATAGCTTCAGAAAATACTCAGCCAGATGGATTGCTTGATTTGCTGGATGTTTCACTCCTTTATGTTTAATGAAATCAATATATGTCAATTTTTCATCATAAAATAGAACTGAAACTTCCCTATTTAATACTGTGCTGTGAGGATAAATTGAGGTGCTTTTTTCTCCCCACTGTATCAGGAAGAGAGTTAATGTAGTTTAAAACTGAAAATAAATATTTCAGATTGAGTCTTTTCTAACTCTTAACTTCCATTGCTCTGTCCCTCTCTCCCAGTACTTTGTATCTGGGGCTTTGGCTCACACCTATGCATGTGTGATTTAAGTAATAACATATTTTAAATATCTTTTGTCCCTTTTGGATTGCACAGGATAACACCTGCTTATTCCACCTTTCTTTGACCTTGTTCCATAGCTGCAAGGAGAGAAGGTTCTCTGGAGACAGTTCACTCATACTACTTTTTAATTATCAGGGGAGAGTGTCAAGCATGTTGGGTGACTTGAGACCAGGAGTCAAGCTTTAGTTCCCGGAGGGAGAAAATATAACCTTGTGGTTAAGATTTAAGGCTGTAGAATTTGCACTCAGTCCCTCTCTTGGTGCATCCTTCAGTATCCCAAAGTCATTAAATCAGGGAGCTTAAATTTCCCTGTCTAGCTTAGGTGTTGTGAGGATAAATTAATTGGTATAGATGAGTCATTCATATACCCTGGGACTATGGGTTATTTAAAAATCTAAATTTATCACTGAGGCCAGGCTTTCTAAAGGGCTCAGCTTGGCTTTTAAGCTCATGCCAGTAGTTGTCTTACCACTGTCATTTAGGATTTGTATCACAGTCGTGCCTAGAAGCCTACATGGACATCAATAATGTATTACACATAGGCATATTATCCAGGAGTCCTTGCCCTAAAGAACTGGCAGCCAAGTCAGAGGCAATAAATAGATATGAAGAACCCAAGAAAAAATGGGGAGAAAATGGCAATAGATGTGAAGAGCAGGTATAAGTGCATACATAGCTGCCCAACCACTCACAAGTTGCTGTTTGTGGTTACTTTTTGTCCTTTCTAACTGATGAGATCTCTGATGATGGGAGGGCAGGAAGCGGTCTGGGGGATTTCTGTGTGAGACATTCATATGTACAAGCACTGCCAGGGGAGAGGAGAAGACAAAAGTAGTTCCTGAAAAGCTTTACAAATGAATGATAGAGGCTGATTTTGGCGTAGTGGAGCTGGGAGGTCAGTGTGCAACAGAGGGTAAGTGTGGTGAGAAAAAGCCATGGAGGACCCTCAGTGTTAAAATGGGTAGCTGACAAGCAGTGGAGAGATGCAAAGGAGTTACTGTGATCGTAGCTTTGAGCCAGGCAGGGATCTCTGTGGCAACATCTTAAACAAGTGTATGTGGCACAAGGTGATATTTATCAAGAGTAGAGAGGAAAAGGTTTCTGTAGCAAATTTCCTAGCTAGATCTTTGCCAGATTAGTGTGCAGAGACGAGTCTTTCTGAGCACCACAAATGTATTTCTACCCTAAATTGAATTATTTTAGCTGTCAGCAAATGCTTGATAATATAGTGATCTGTGCTTAATAATATAGTGATCTGTGCTTGGGAGATTCACTCTTCACATTAGTGTGCTATTGCATTCAGTGTTGAGGCTAGCCAGAACCACTCGTCTTCACCTCATGGTCCCATGTGGACTCGGTTAACTTGCTCATGAGCGGGCAATTAAATAAGAAGAGAGACCTTGTCAGCTCCAGGCATTAATATAAATCTCGGTGCTTGTAGTACATTTACATGGCTCCCTCAGGTCTCTCTGGACTTATAATGGGCTCTCTCATTCACAGGTCCTCTGAGATATTGTCTGCTCACTCTTGCTTGGTACCTCTCTAAATAAGAATTTAGCCCAGGAGATAACCAGCAATATGTTTTTCTGACAGGTACTCAGTAAACACAGACATTTGTCCACCTTGGTGTGTGTAGGCATTGCCTCATATAACAAAAAACACTCTGCTGGGGAAACACTCATGTGTAGTGGGTAGCAGATTTTTAATCTGAAATTCTTCTGTTCAAATGCAACTTAACTTTCTAGTGGCTGAGAGCTGTCATTTCCCAAAAGTTGGTGCATGACCTTTATGAATGAATTTAGTGATCTTGCTTCTCTTCAGAAAGAACAAGTGTCTGCATCAGATGGTCCCTTGTCATGAGTGGATGAATAAATGGTCAGTATGTTTCCTACCGGGATTCCAGTAAGAAGTTTTGTAATTTCTTGACCATAATCCTTGAGAGATGAGTTAGGGATATAAGAAGTAATCATGGTCCTGAAGTAGGCATGATCCACTAGTTTTGGTGGCTCCCCTTATGCTTAAGCCTTTGCTGATGATCCCTTGAAAGGTCCATGAGCTGAATGGAGCATGGAGTTTGAATTGCCTCTCCTTCTGTAAGAGGTTCCTGCAGGGTAAGATGTAGACGTACTGGAACAGAATAATCAAGAGATGCTAGACTTGATTCCCTTTGTGGTCTGTTTTTAGGGACAATCAGCAATTTTCTGTGTTCAGATTGGTGACCTACTGCCTTTAAACACCACCAAATTGTTTATGTAAAATTGTACAGAAACTGGGAAGAATGCATGGCTGAAAGCCAATAAACCCTGGAAAGTACTTGTTTAATCTCTTGATACGTCAAAATGAGGCAGAACCCTTCCTTTCATTTCTCTTTCAGCTGTCCCATATTACTACAAATAAATAAATACCAGGGCATAATTTTATGTTGTCTGCACTGGGAGGTAGGGCCCAAGCCTTCATTTCTGTTCTTCCAAGCAGCTACATGTTTTACTGGCTTACATCAGGAAGACTGGCCTATTGCTGTGGAGTCTTAAAGCAGACCTGGTCTCTGGGACTCCTTCCCCTTCTCCCTTCTTCCTTCCAGAGCAAGCACCAAGGTAAGCATCCAYTGGAAGAGCTGCTGTGTTGCCATGTACATGTATTTTTAGAGTAGATGTGCTGTGAAATCCAAAATAAGTTTAGAGGTAACGTCAGCAGAATTGAATTTTGTCAGAGGTTGATGTCTCTGTAGCTATATAAAAGGGCGTTGCAGACTGTCGGTGTTTATTTTCAAAGCAAGAGATGTTGCTGTGACAGGGCTCTGTTGAGGTAACTCTATTTCAGTTATACAAAATGACTGGTGTACATTTCTTCCCTTCAGCTGATGAATGCTGGTGCAGCGACAGAAGCTGCCCACACTGTATCCTCGTTGATCTGTGGTTCACAGATAAGTTTGGAGAACAAACTCGTGGCAGGCTGCAGCCAGTTACAGACCATGACCGTAGGAGGCTAGATGGATGATGGCAGCTAGGACTAGGAGGCTGATGGGTTTTTCGAGTGTAGCTTTCAACACTCTAAGTGGTCAGGCATCTCGCTTTGAGTGGCTGGCACTGCCATTCCTTATCACTTTGGGCTCAGTTTTGTCCTTGTGCCCACGTGAACATTTCACGGTGAAGGTGATGAGCTGTGTGTGTGACTGTAAAGGCAGAAGTTAGTTCAAACTTGAGATAAAGTATGCCTTTGCTGAGTGACAGCAGTTGGTGACAGAGTCAAGTGGCCTCAATGGCTTTCTATTTTATTAACTAAACTATTCTGAGCTTGCTATGCTTTTTCCCATCTTTCCCTCCCCACCTTCCCCTTCTGTTGTTTCTAAGTGGGTGCTGATACAAGTGCTGCACAATCTGTTAGAGCTTTGGGGGTAGCTTGGAGAGAGACAGAGACTGTAGCGTTAATTCGAGGCACAGCATCAAACATTGGAAATCGTCCCAATTGATGAAAGATTTCTGTGCATGTATCTGTGTGTGTGTATGTATGTAGCCTGACTGGTCGATATTTGTGTTTTGTTTTGTTTTTTTAATTCAATTTGGACGATGAACACAAACCATCTTCTGTTTCTGTTACTACAGAGACAATATTTACAGCTGAAACTTTTGTGGTGACAATCCCTCAGTTGTACACATTTCGGAGTGTTGCTGTGCTGCTGACTATGACCTTTCGAGGCTTCGTGGTAGCAGTCACAGTAACATTTCCCTTCCTTTACCTAGGTCCATTATGCTTGAGGTTAAGTACAACCATGTCACCTGGTCAGAAGCACTCTGCCTTTCTCGTATTGTTAAATGGGAGGGAGGCTTCTGGCACGCTCAGAATCATTTGCCATTAGTTAATGGATAGAAATTAATTAAGCCTTTGCTCTTTTCTTGCTTGGATTGTATTTTGTCATTTCCTAAGAGAAGTTTATTGCCTATATGCTGAATCGTCATGCCTAGAGTGCCTTTTCAAGCACTGTTTTGTTACTGAGTAATTCTGAATCTCAAATGGGTTCTGCAGGCCTGCAATGTGGACCAGAGCCCAAGACAGGAGTCCAGAGGGAAAACTCCTCCTTGCTGACCTGGAAAAGGTTCCTTGTTGCCTTTCAGGGTGCGAGGTTGTAGTTAGATGGCTGTCTCTGGAGAGGGAGGCTTTGGTACGCAGGTATAAGTTTGTGAGAGATTGATCTTCAAGACTATACTACCGTATTTTGTCTATCACAAAACTTTGTCCCCTTTTCCCCCCAGGACTCATCCCTTTTTCACTCGGCTAAGCTTCAATATGGTGCATACTCATGGGTGTAGTTTCCTTTCATGAGTAGTCCCATTAGTGGCAATGGGGGGCCTCTGAATTAAGCAAGTGTATGAATGGGTGGATGATAGAGCCTTATTGTGCACTAAAGTCCTGGTATTAATGTGCTGCTCCTCTTTGTAGGAGATGKTTTAAAGTGAAGGTGCTGTTGTACAGATGCCTGGGTTAAGTAGGATTTTTGTCTGACCCACGAGTGAGTTGTTTCCTAATTCAACAGAGGTGCAAATAAGAGTGACATAAATTATAGCTAAAATGTGCAAGGAATATATAATGTAATTAATTAATATGTAATGTAATTTGATGAAAATAGTCTACTGCCTTCAAATTCCTTTTGAAGATTTATAGTGAAAGAGGCTTGGTTACCTGCTGCCCTCTGAGTATTGGGCTTTGAATATTCATCCAGACAACCGTCCTGATTGACTGAAAATCCCAGGTGGCTGCATATGCAGCAACATCAGTTGCTGCAGGAGGTTTCCTAAAGGCCGATGCTGCCTGCCTTTGAGATCAGCAGCTGAGTAGCTACTTGTCCTCCTTGGCAGGAGGCAACAGTGCAATATTAGTATTCTGTATTGTCAACATGCTTCTTTAAGAAGGGAGGTGTTACTATTGTTTTCCCCACTTTACAACTTCTGAAAGATGCTGTGGAGAGTCTGAATTGGAGACTTTACATGAGATGTTGTGTGCCCAGCGTGTGGGACTCATGCTGGTGTTGTGAGCGTTCAGCATCCCTGCAGGTTTCGGATCACGCTCTCAGCACAATGCTTATCTGTTCAATTCTTGCCGTGCCTTGTCTAATTTGTGGCATAGCCACCTTTTTCTACCAGAAGTAAAGCTGGCTCATATGAGTCACAGCCTCCTTCATTAAATGGCCCTTATTCAGCCTCAGCGCAGCTCTGTCGGGCAGGCTGAGAGAGGCTGCCCCATGGGGAAGATTGTCTGGTTCTGGCTTATTGGTCATAATACTGGTAAAGTACCAAAACTTTAATTCTGTCATTTCTTCACTTTTATGGGCTTGACCTTGTAATTGAGGCTGGTTTTGTAAATACCTGAGTGTGGTTGTTTTTTAAGTAAGTTGAGAAAGCAAGGATTCTCTCCCAGTGGCCTCAAAATGATGCACATGTGGTCTGGAGCCTCTTCTGGCCCCCTGTGTGTGTGCTTCTGCCTTGAAGCCAATGGAACAACTGGCACTGCTAGTATGTGGCCGTCCTCTTTCGACCCATGGTAGAAGGGGATAAGGCACTTTGCCAGCAGGTTTGTTGACAGCACAAATTTGTTGACAGCAGAGGAGCAGTAATGCTTAGGAAGCATTCACTCCAGTCCAGGCTTTGGAGGCAGATGTTCTCTGGAGTGCGAGATTGTGCATGTGCCCGTTTTCCCTTTTGCTTCCTTTTCTATTTGGCTATTCCTGTTCCAAGCCTGTCTTTTCCCACCCTGGTCCCACAGCCAGTATCACTTCTTAAGATGGCTCCTTCCCTATCCCACTTCTCTAGTTGCAGTCCCCTTGATCTTTTACCAGCTTTTGTATATCTTCGATGTACAGTTTCTCTCCTGACCCCATCAAGGACAGTATTTTCCTATCAGCTTTACTCTCATTTCCCACCCAGTTGCAGTTACTCTTTGTTCATAAAACTTAGTTTGCCTTTCCSCCAATTCCTGCTGTCCTGTACAAGCTTTCCGAAATGCCTGTGTCTTTGTTCATCTACCTGTCCTTCCCCATAGTCGATGCTTGTCTCCCTTCCCTGGTTCCCATGCTGCTTTCTCCGCCTGACCACAGCAGAGTGCAGGCRGGGAGTGCTCACAATATTCTCATTTGCTTGTCTCACCTTTGCGTTGTCAAGACCCAGACCTGGCACAATCTGGGGCTACTGCTGTAGCGAACCCTGCCTAGTTTCCTGGGCTGGTGTAAGCTCACTGCAGCCGGACTCTTTGTAGGTGTGATACATATATACTAAACCCTAATAAATCTTTGGTGAGCATGTGCAGACTGCAGCACTGCAGTTGCAGGTGAAAAACTGCAGTGTAACAGCTGTATTATTCCAGAGTATGCTAGTTACGTRTTTGGGTGGCTTCTGGCTGCACACTGCTGCTTTTAAAAAGAAAAGAACGAACAAACCCAGTTGAATTATTACATGTATGTAAGACRTGATGCCTTCTTTGATGTAACGCAACACTGTGCATTAACACTTTGTGTCATTAACACTGAAGTTCTTTCTCTCCCCCTGCCATTTAGAGAGAGAGAGAGTGAGAGCACACCTGAGATACAGTGAAGTGGTGCCCAAGATCATATCTTCCTTCTTTTGTTAAATAAGATGATGACATGACAGYAATTCTTTGAACGTGAAGGTGGTAATGTTAGATGCAGCTGAGTAGTGAAACCAGTTGATATTAGCCCAGCAGAAGGAGCTTTGAGAACTATGTTAAAAAAGAAAAAAAGCCAGAAACCAACAAGAACAGGTTACAGGGTTTTCCTTACCTCATGGCAATAGAGGTGATGGTCCCACACCCTCTCATTAGCTCACTGAGAGATATAGACAGAAGCAAGTTTGGAGACTTGAGGCTGGGATTTGGTAATGGCTAATTAACTTAGGCCTTGGGGATGATAGGKTGGATATCCTGGTTGCTGTTGGTCCTGTGGTGGCTGCAAGTTAAGGATCTTGCTAGAACACTATGTTCTGGAGTGAGATGTAGATAATTGAGGAGAAGTTTGTAACTGAAGGGCAGCTGTTGTGAAGGACCTGCATRCTGAGTTAGTGGCTGTGCTCTGGAGTCAGGAGGGTTATTGCATGGCAAGGTCTCCCTGGATAGCATCAAGTTTTGACAGGCATGGTAGGGATTAGAGGGCCTTCTCAGATGAAGTCTGTTTTTTATTATTCTAATCAAAAGTACTTTTCCCACTGTTTCCTCAGCTGAGTGAGTGAATCAACAGTGACCCTTGGTGGTTAGAAAGACTCAGTGCCTGCTGGTCTGTCATGCATAGTCATAGTCTTCCCTCACTTCAGCCTGTATGTCTGTCTCCTGGGATCCTGCAATTAGGGGTGCTGGTTAAAGCATGGGGCATCTTATTTCACAGCTGATCAGACTGACTTTAAAGATTAAAATCTCCTTTAGCCAGGCCAGCTTGCATGGAACCCCAGTTTTCTAATGTAAGCTTTTAGTAGGGCGCTTAAATCTCGCTCTTGAACATTCAGATCAGCACTTTGGCATGTAAGTTGTCCTAGTGTTAATCTGTTCATAGATGCATARCGTTGTCCTGTGTTAATAAAAGTACAGAAACAAATCCCCCCTCCYTCCCTCCTTCCTCCCTCCTTGCCCATTGATGAGGAAAAATTACCCAACAAGTTTTGGAAGGAGACATTCTTTAAGGCCCGTTTGAATTCATGAAGAGATCAGCTCTGCAAAGTATAGCATCAGGCCACAACCTGTCACTGTGACTTTCTTTGTAGGCATCTCTCTGCCACARCAGACTTTCTTGCATCCCCATGTCTGGGTGTAACTATAAAGCAAAGGCTCGCAATGGGATGTTGTTCTGATTGGTATAATTGCTGCTGCTGCTATGTTTTTACAGTTCAACATTCATTTGTATTTGTTCTTGAACCTAGGCTGTACTTCAAAACAGGATTTAAGTAGAGTCACCACCTATTCTTTTTTTTTTTTTAATCTTTTAATAAAAAAAACTCTTCAGCAGCAGTCAATTTTTCCCTGGCTGACATCTGATTTCTGGCTCATTTTCCAACCAAGTGTCATCTCTTCCTCCTCTTTACATCTTTGCTTCCAGCTGCTCAGTGTAACATCTAGCACATTATGTGGCATTACTGGATGTACTTAAGCTGTACTTAAGCTACTTGGATCCAGCCAGAGTAGAGTGARGGTGGAGGTATGGACTCCCAAGATAAGGGGGTGCACAGGGACAAGATGTTTCTGTGAAATTTTCTACTTGTTCCTGTTGCTCTTCAATAAAATAAGTTGCTGTTGCTTCTTTAATGTATATAATATATCGATATATAGCTAGAGATTATACTAAATGTATTCATAAAAGGCACAGACACAGGGGGACTTGAGGTTCCTTGAAGGTGTCCCCAGCATTCGCTATTGCTGGTATTGTTTGAAAATGCAGTTTTAATGTCTCACGTGTACCTATGTTTATGTTGGTGGGGACCTGAACAGAAAAACTCTTGAGATGTTTTTAACCCTCACCTGCGGTGATGCCTCGTGTGCGTCTGGATATGCACACATATATCAATTTACAGTTGACATACAAAAACTGTGGTGAGGTTTGGGGGGGGAGGGGAATTTGGTTTTCCCTGTTTTTCYCAAACTCTACTGCTAACTGATTTTAGTTATAATAAAACTTGGGAGGTCTTGATGTTTGTCCTGCACATATCCATTCTTACTAAACTGTATTTAAAAGAGGGCAGATGAGGGGTTAAAAATACCTGTCTTTCAGACGGGTGGACATTTGAGTAATGTATTGCAGAGCTCTCCTGGGAGGCTTGAAGCACTAGGGCCTTGCCACTTTACAATTTTATTATTTCTGTTTCTACAGTTTTTTGTTTTAATCTAAACTCTCTCTGCTGGAGCTGGCTACAGCAGTTTGATTTTGGAAGAAAATTAGGAGTTTGGGGACTTTGCTGCCTGAGATTTGTATTGCAAGCTGCTGCTTGCATTGCTCCATAAAATACAAGTGTATTTGCTGTGGCTCTGATGCAGGGGTCTAGAGAGACCTGTGCGTATTATGTTTTGAACTGTGATTTCCAACCGAGTCATTCAGAATTTGTAATTTTGTTTTTTACCTGAATTGTGCTTTTATATAGTAGGGAACCACTTAACTTTCAGTTCTGTCACATCTCAGAAACAGCACTTAGACCACAACCTAATTAAGTAGAGAAGGGGCATGGGGGGGGGGTACTTTCACTTGAAATTAGACAAGATAACAATTAAAAACCCTACAGTGATGTCAAACTAATTATCCAGGTGCACTATTTATAAAARCTTTTGTGGTGTGAAAAGCTTTTTATGGGACAGTGTGTATGTTAATTATAGAATGAATTGTTCACATTTACAGCCTTACACAACAGGCATTACAGAAAATAACTTAATAAAGGTGATTAAGTCTTACTACTCCTATTTTACAGAGACATCTTGCCCCAGGTCACAAAGCATGTCAGCCATGGGTGGCTCCTACCCTGGGGATATGGGGTCCATCCCCACCACAGTGTTATAATCCCAGGGAAAATCTTTCTGGGCTTTACTTTCTTGCTGTGCTAAGGGCAGATGATGCACATGCCAGCACTACGCCTGGCACCGCAACACACTGCCAGCACATTAGCTTTCGGGGTGATCCCTACCAGCTAAAAAGCATTAGAGCCCGTGACGTTCAGCAGAACCTTGGACTGTTTTGGCACCAGTGAAAACACCCCAAAATGTTGGGGGGAAATAATCTCAAACTTCTGAACTGCAAACCTAGTCAGTGTAGGAGCACAGGTAAAATGTGAGCTAGTGTGACATCTCTCAAATGGGATGTTTCACCTTCAGCCATTTATGCACTGAAAATCACCTTGTGAATCTTACAACTTTCCAAGATACAAATTAATGATCAGAGCACAGTGTAGCCTTGCAAGTCACATGACTGGAAGGAAAAATCACCAATTTAGTGTCACATTGACAATTTGAAGTGTGAGCTCTTGTAAAATTGATAGGGTGCCCTTCTAAGCCTGCTGTCCTTGAGGAAGCTCCTTCTGTGTCTCATCGTCTTCAAACAGAACGTGACTGGAAGAAAGGTAGATTAAACTAAAGCCCCTCCAGGGCACCCTTTTTGTTTATTACAAAGCACTGATGTATGAAATAACAGTGCTATAATCGTCTGTAAATGAACCACATACTAGGAGAACATCCGCAAGCATTTTATAATGAGGCATGTTCTCTGACGTTGCAGTTGGCCAGAATAAATCAATAGCCCATGGAGTGCATTTTTATTTTGGTCCTAAACGTGCAAAAGGAACCAGCACTTTTAAATGGCTCTGTTTTGCAGAGCACAATATGAGAGACTTTAAAACTTCCTGACTCTAGGTATTTTCAAGGCCTTAAGTTGTGCACTGACTCTGTAGTAATAAATTCCCTGAAATGTGGTAGGCCTTTCATCTTTATCTGCTGTGACTTATTCAAAGGAGGAAAATAATTATGGCTTCTTGTTTCAAGGAGCATTGTTCAGTGTACCAATGTTTAATGACTCTTTGGTTAAATACCATTCCCAGCTCATCACTTTTGAGCCATTTGTTATTTGTCCAGGATGCTTAGAAGAAAAAAACAGAAGAAAAAGAGAAGGTAGAAAAAGTTCTCAAGTGTCTATTGCTGTTTTGGCACAAAGTTGGACAACAGAGGAATTACTAGTTTTGTTGCTTTAGACATCTGCAAAAACGTTGTCATATCCTCACAACTATAAATGCAAAGAATGCCCTGGAACCTCTCAAACCCTATCCTGCATAGTGTACCCTTAACAGTTAGCTGTCCCTGCAGGATGCATGTCCTTCTGCAAGCCTTCACACTTTTCTGCCTACTGTGATCTTCCTGCATACAGCAAATTGCTTCCCATAGCTGCCTTTGCCTCTGTTAATTCAGCTCTCCCCTTCTCCTCTCATTTTAATACTGGCCTCTCTGTTTGGGTCTCTGCGTTGCAAGTCACCTTTGCCTAAGCCTAGTTGATCCTAACCTTGTGATTGAAAATGCAGAATGGGCTCAGAATACCCTATCTCACACCAAGTTTATTCCTTCTCCCCTGTCCTCTGATTTCTTCGTGAGCCAGTAGCCTACCACCCTGCCAGCACCTCTGTTCTCTGGGAACCTCCTTTCCCCCAACCCTCTTTTCAGCACAGAATTTCAGCACGGTCCCCTAGGGATAGCAGAGCAAGAGAGGGTTATGTTTACAGGCAGTCTGTATGGTGCTTCCTAGGACTGGGGTGCCATGGCCCTGCATAAGCCTGCAAACCCTCGGTAGAGACAGCTGAATTCACTGCCTAAAGCTCATGTACTACAGAGTATCCAAAAGTCTAGGGAATTGCTGTAATCTAAATGTCTGGGATGTTCTGTGGTGTTGTATGTATTAGACCCCAACTGGTTAAGGGAGGCTGTTTCCCCTTCCTCTTATTGGAATCAGGTCAAATGTGATTGCCTACGTTCACGTTACATCCTGCTGCAGCCTTTTTTCTGTGTCATCTGAAGCAAGCTCCTGCTTTTCCCCAGACTCACGCCAAAGGCCGTCTCTCAACTGACACGGCTGCGGCAGGGAACCTGGTCCGTGACGCAGCCCTCGAGATTGGCCTTGTGGACTCAGGGAGTGCCCTGGAGCAGTATCGCATAACTATGCTGGTCTAATGTCTCCTAAGCTTGGAACAAGCTTTGTGTTGGACCGAGGTATGCGCTTAATGTTAACAAGGGTAGAGAAGTGTACTTTGCGCTTGGAGCAGAAAACTGAGAGGCTGCAATGGGTTTTGGTTGTACCCATGGTATTATTGCATCCGGGGGTGTTAAGTGTCCAGTTCTAATGAACAGTGGTTTTTGTGCAACTGTAGGGAGTTCTTTTCATCTGCCTGCTCAGGATCTGTCTAACCGGTGGTGCTTCTTCCTCGGTTGCTAAGCTCTTTCAGTAGTTTTAAGTTTAAAGGTGCAGGATGTTTATGAGAGAGGTGGTACCAAGTTGCTTCTCCTCTAAACAAGTGAATTCCCCGTAGTGATGTAGATTTGTTACTGCTGGATCCTCGCTGGGAGAATGTAAGTCAGAGCAAGGTTGCTGAAGACAAATAAATCAATTGGTGGCAGAGGAGTTTATGGTCCACCACAGAAAACAGAATGGGAGCTGTGATTTATATATTTATTTACTTTAATAAATATGAAAAAATAAAGTGTGATATTATTTATAGGAGCTCTGGCAGTGAGTGATGATAGTTTAATTTGTACATGTCTGCCTATAGATGAGTCTTTCCTGGGAAGAAAATCTTGGGCAACAAGCAGCATTTTAAACCTACAGATGTTTTTAAAAGTGTGTGTGTGTGTTTGTATGACGATATGCCTTGGCAATGGTTGTAAGTACATTTGAGTTGGAGATGGGTCACCTGCTTCTCCCTCAGACTTTAAGTGAACCTATATTTTTTGTTTAGCCATTGGTGTAAGCCAGTCTGTTCTGTTCCCAGTCCATGCTAGTTCTAGTATTCCTGAGACACAGAATCTCATCACTGGCACAACATGCCTGGATATTTAAATATTTACCAGAATGTGAAGGAGGCAGAAAATTTTTTTTCCCCCACTTACTGCAAGAAAATTAAATTGCTCCTATGTCTAGAATATCTGGTGGGATCAGGTCATGGACGCAGCATGTGTTTGGAGGGACTTGTTTGCTAAAGGGTTGTGAGGAGGCTGGCACCCTTTCAGAGCTGCGAGTTCAGTTGGTGGTGTACACTGTGATATGCTGTCAGTGGGTACGTGTGGGGCAAAGCGTTCCTCTTGGAAACAGCAGAATCCCTTTCCGTGTCCCTGGTTTCTGTTCTGATACGGTATGTGGGCAGCGTACTTGACTGTTGCACAGCAAGGGTTTTAGGGTGGGAAGGAGTGAGAAAAGGGGGCTTGCTGTTCCCAGAAGACTCTCAACCCCAAACCAGTAGTCTGCTGCCTAGCTCTGCATTTTTGCATTGTTGTTGAATTACAAATGGAGAAATATTTGTGATGTTATACCGTGCTAATGATGGAAGACACAAATTCACATCTTCAGCTGTATGCTACACTTGATTTAAGTTCTGGTACCCAGGTTTCTTTGTAAGTATTTACCCTGACTTTTCCTAAAGCTGAGAGAGTTTGTTATTTACTTGGCTCGTCTACATTACCAGAGATGGAAGGGAAGGCTGGGAAAGTTGTAAGGTGTAGAAAGTGGGGATCATAGAAAAATTAGCTTTATCTAAGAGTTATGCAAAATCTTGGTCTAATTTACCCTGTGCTTAACTGGGATGAGCCAGCTTGACTTCACTGATACGAGCTGTACTAGTAGTAGGTAATGATGGGGTCCTTTATTTGGGAGGGGGCAAAAAAAAAAAAAAAGTGCCTTCCTTTTAAAGGAAGAGGGGATGTTTTTTGTTCAAAGGGAAGGCTCTCAAAGGATAGGGAACACTTCAGTGGATGTTTTCACCTATCTTTGAGTAGTCTTCATCAATACTTGTTTTTGGGTAATGAGCCTGGCAAAGTCCCTCTGAGCTTCTTCTGTTTTTTTTGTTTGTTTTGTTGTGTTTTTTTGAGAGTTGCCCATCACAGCTGTATCTTCTTGGTGCATGTTTAGCAGAGACACTAAACAGCGTAGCACACGTTGAGACCTCGCAGTCTTCCAGATGCTAATGCTCTGCTGACGCGGTTCAGCAGCAGGACTGACACGGTACCGAGCCTTGTCCGTCACTCAGGACGTGTAACAGGGAAATGCCTTTCTCACCTAGCAAGCGGAGGGAAGGGGCTGGCACTTGGAGAGCAGATTGGGCCATGGGACTGATGCCTTTCAGCCGGGCCAGACTCCCAGCGCTCGCGTGCTACAGCAGCAAGAGCTTTATCACGCAGGTGAGACTGATGCACCTGGAGACTCCCCGCATAGGTTTCCCGTAAGGCCTTCTGGTGCTCTGTGTCTTAATACCCTGCACCATTTACTACCCTGCTCTCTTGGGGGCTTAGAGAGTGAAAGCGTGTTTCCTCTCCCTCTGTCAGGAACGGGACATGTAACAGGGATGGTCTCCAGGGTTGCTGCACAGTTGTATCAGCGCTTACTCTGATCGAAGGCAGGGGGAGGGAGTGCTGTTTGCAGTCCTTGAATTGCAACCATTTTGAAGGCTGCTGGCTCATATGACAATTTTAACATGTGGCTCATATAAAAATAGTGAGGACATACACCTGTTCCTTCTGTGCCCAGATCAAGGCTGAGTATATATCCTCTTTCCAGGAGTGCTTATTTCCTGGGGAATAATTTCTGTTATTGCCACTGTTAATAAGATAACTGCTAATTAGGGATCAATTGCATCTTAACCTTTATAACAAGTGCCTTGCATGTACTGCACGTAGAAAATGTGGACATGCATTTGGAGACTTGAAAGGCCAACTTTGAGGTGTCTGAAAAAGGCAAAATAATCTTAGTTGTGGTGTTTAGCAAATATTTGAAATGCTTGAAAGGCCTCTCAGGCTAGACACTAAAAATCAACACAAATCTTATTTTATACATTTTTTTGTGTGTGAAATCTAATCCTGCATATACTAGAGCACACATTTCATTCAATCTGTCCAAGATATCCCAAGGAAGATCCATAGGACAATTCCACTAAGGGGAGCAGTGGGTGAACTTGTGGATTGGCAAGGCAGGACTCATGCTTTGCATACTGTGCTTTATAGATGCTCCTCTTCTTGCTGTATCAAAGCTTTAAAACACTGAAGTAAGACTCATCCAGCTTCCACCTTGTGTACTAATTGAAAAGGGGCAACTTCTGAATTGCTTTACCTTTTGCAATAACATTTGTAATGTGTTTAAATGACACATTTACAACTGCTCTCTTCTTTAAATTTAAAACTTCCCCATTCAGATAGTCACAGCTCAGAAGTCCTGCTCAAGGCAAAAGCATACTATAAAAGCCTCACGCAAGATAAATGGGGCCTCCTAGCTGCTGAGTGATGAGGGCTGGATGTGTTTGAATAGTTCACACAGACTGGGTTTTTCTTTGCCTTTAGGCACCTTGGAAAGATCTTTCATTTGCTTCTTTTTATGGTGTTTCCTTCCTGTGGTTATCATAGTCCAAAGAATTAACCAACGTTTTTGTCTAAGGTGCAGGAACTACTGCAAATTAAGGGTTTGTTGAGCTTCCTTGCCATTTTTCCCTAGGTTATTGTATGCCTACGTACATGGTGTAGTATGTAGTACCTGGTTTTGCAGTTGATACCAGTTAGTCTAATCTAGCTCTTCAGAGTAGGAGATACTATGCAATATAAAGTTAAGTATTGCAAACGTACCTCTTTTTTCGGTGAGTATTATCTTGGAGATGATTAAGGCCAGCAGGCTGACTACCTGATTTCAAATAGCTCCTCAAGTCCACTGGGATGGGAAGGTGAAGAACACTAGTGTTCAGAGGAGCCAACTTATCAGTGCCTTTCAAACAGTGAAGAACTCTGAGTACATTTAATCTTTCTCCCCTTTAAAACTCATTTTATACCAATATTATGAGGAAAAGATTGAATTTAACATGAATGGCTCCATGAAGGTTTCATAGAAATTACTCTGAAGCTTCTAATTACTAATCACTAGTGAAAAGCATGGCCAGTAATTTTAAATCCTAATAACTGTGCTTTCTCAGACTCTTATATTCACAAAACAATCTGTTACAAAAGATGCATACACTTAACGGATTTTTTTAATGCACTTTTGTTTTATAAATACATGGCCTTTCACATTCTTAGTGTACCCAGAGGTGCTTTTGATGAAGCAGACAGCTGTCTTTGAACTATTTAAAATAACTGAACAGATGCATGACTGCCACACATCAGCTCATTGCAAGGCATCTCTCCTGCACAACATAAACCGGGAGACTTCAGGAGCAACCGTACAATGCTAGACTTCTCATCTCCTTGTTCGTCTTTGCCGCATTCTGGCCCTCTGGGGTTGGGGATAATATTTTGATGGGTGAATAAAGTACCATTAACTTTCTCATTATCATCAATCATCATGACAAAGGAGGACAAGTAGACTTTTTGTACCTGGTCTTGCCACTTGTTTAGTCATCAAACCCTTTGCAGGCTGAGTGTAAAATGCTACTTTATTAAGACTGTGGTTCTGAGATACAAAGTGTTCAGTGGCAATGCCTATGTTAGGTATTTCCACTGCTCACTTGCGCCCCTGAGGCATGGTAGCATCTCCAGCTGTTGTTCTGGCACAACTCTGCATGCAGCCTCACCGTTCCCTGCTTGGGGAAGTAACCTGGCTTTAGAGGAAAACAAACCAACAGAAAGTGTCTTGTGGGGGTTTGGGGGGGCAGAGAGGGGGTCTGCCACACAGCTGGGAATTGAGGCTGCACCTTCTCGCTCTTCCTCAGGTGTCTTTTTCAACAGCAGCCACTTGCGATGACATACTATGATGAATTCTTCAAATACYTTTCCTCTCCTTTTTGCTTTCAGAAAGTCACTGCAGAGTATCAGTGTGAAGCTGGGCTTTTCTAAGGGACTGCTGTGCCTTGCAGTGGAATAGGTTATATTGTGCCTCTCTGCCCTGGGGTTCCCCCCACCTTTGAACTATCTTTGTGCCTCCTCCTCAGTGCAGCTTTTGTCTGTGCGAAACTCTGGCGAATGATGACTGAACGCTACTGCATTGGCGTCTACTAATCTGCTCCTCAGAGGCAATTTTCCTTCTTGTTCCTTTGGTGAATGTGGTATGATGATAGTGTTCAATCTGGTAGAAAAACAGTATTTCATGCTTCCCCAGATTTCTTCCTGCGTAGCATTATTATATGTGCTTGTTTTTGCTATCAGTGTGCACAAACACTTAAGACAACATGCAGCAGAAAGACTGTTCTTACAAAAAACTCTGCCCCTTGATAATATGTAAGGACTTCAGCTCAGGATTTGATAACTAATTTACAGCACACTCCTGCCTTTACTCAGTGAAAAAACCCTGTGTACCTAGCCATATGATTTGTTTGCATTGCTCATGAAGCTCATTTTCATACTAAAAAGGCAACCAAGAAAAGAAGTCCTTCTGTGTTAGGTTTGGAAACTTTCTAGACTGTTCTAAGATGACAGATAAGAAGGGCTCTGGCCAAGGCAGAAGAAAATAATGGTATAAAGAAGGTAAATAAGAGGAATTCAGGCACCTGATTGCCTGACACAAGGAGGTAGTCAATGAAATCAAGAAACTGGAAGATGATGTAAGGAAATTCATAGCCCTGTAAAACAGTTGGCCTCTGAAGCTCCTCACTACAGCAAGACATGGAGGCCAAATACTTAAAAGGACTCAGAGTTACTACACCCTGCTGGATAACAGGTTTTTCAGATTATAACAGTGAATACTATAGCTCTCCAAGACTGTAGGAAGGGTTATAGTCTCCTAGGTTTCAGAGCCTGGGTTGAAATCTCACTGCTGTGGATTAAGAGGACCCTGCTCCTGGGAGCAGGTTACCCCTTGCCTGAAGAGTTCCCAGATCGGCTCACTGCAGCTGCTGGCAGAGGCAGAGTGCTTCCCGGGGCAGAGGACTGCCCAGGATCGCTTGTCAGTGAGCATCAGGGGTGAGGATGAAGAAACCTGGAACCACCACTGGTCTTCACCACTACTTCAGATATAGGCAGGGTAAATGAGTCTCCTCCTGGCTGTGTCTTACCTGACCAGCCGAGCCCAGTGCTTTGTGTTTTGTGTTTGCCTGGATGGCTGTACTATCTGCACTGTGCTGATTCTTAGGACCTGCCATTTGTCCTCTCCTGCAAGCTGTCTTAGGACCGTAAGTTACAAAAATGGCTCTGGTGCTGCCTGCTTCACTGAAAGACGGAGGAAAACCTGCTTTTGGCCACTTCTCTGGGGAAAATTCCTTTCTGATCCCCAGTTCTTAGAATTCATTTTGTGCCACAAAGCCAGAATGGTCTTATTCCTTCCCAAACTCCTTCGAGAAAACAAATATAGGGTTTTTTGTAGTGAATCAGGATCGTCTTCTCCACCATTTTATTTCGTAATGACCCAAAATGTGTCAGTTATTTCTTGTGCTAAGGAGTTCTGCACAGGCTAATTAAATTCTCTATGGGAGGGAAAAGATCTTTTAAATTCAGTTCTAAACTTGTCTCCTCTCAATTTTATATGTTGTTTAAATGCTTTTCTATTGGCTAGTCTAGCCCTGTTACCGACTTTTTGTTATTGAGCATGTGTTGCGGTACCATCTGGAGACCAGCTGAGCTATGTGCTTGATGTGTTGAATGATAACAAACCTATAGGAGTTTTCAGTCTTTGCTTTTCCTGTGCAATTCTTAAGTGCTCTTTGTAACTGGGGATAAGACAAGTGAGAAAGTCAATGAGAAAGAGCCTTGGCAACAAAAACAATAAGGTGAGTGGATCTTGTTGGACTTGCTTTGGACAGGGGAATGAGCTAGGTAACTTCCAGAGATCCTTTCCAACCTGAATTATTTCACGATTCTGAGCCTGTAAGTCATCAAACACCTTGGTAATGCTGTAGGCACCACTGCTTTCTTTTGGCTGGACTTTTTTTCCTTTGTTTCTTTGTTGTCATTTTGAGTGATACTCAACTTTAATCACTGAGATTAACCAGGTAAGCGCCCTTGCCACTCTTTACTGTCAGTGGAGAAGGGCACTGCCACTCAGAGTAGGAGATGTTGAATCTCCTGCAGCTCCTTTCTCTGTGCTGATCGTAGAGGCAGCCTGCAGAAGGGAGACAGCTAGCTGAGAGGCCTGAACCTTTTCCTCCCCTTTCCCCTTCATTGCCTTTCTCTGCTTATAGCACACGTTTTTCTGCATGTCTGCTCTGCTGTAGGCTGTATGCAGTAGCCTGAGTATGTTAGACTCGCCACAGTCTTATTTATTCTTTGCACTCTTTTTCTTCCTCTCCCTTTATTCCTTCTGTGTCCTTTCCTCTGACAGCGCTTTCCTTCCAGGAGTTCTCCAGCAAATCTCCTCAACACCTTTATCATGCCTACTGCACATCAGCCAACTTCTCCCTCCTTGGCCCATCCCCCTGCTTGCCTCTTTTGCTAATTTGACCTTCTTTTCATTATAACTGATAGAAATTGTAGAAGGAAATCCATTTTCCTTTGGAAATTATTGTCACCTGTCAAAAGATGGCAGGCCTATTTTTAACCTAAACTGAAACAAATGGCTGAAAACAGAGATCCAAGAGCTATGGACTTCTCTGAAAAGAGCCTAAATTGCAGAACCACATAATCAGTTAAGTTAGTATTAATTCTTAAATAGCAGATATTGAAATCTGTGAAGTTGTTTTGTGCTACTGTCTGTCTGGAGAGTGTGCCAAAACAGCTGACTAGGTTTTGAAATCGCAAGCACTGAGGGGCAAATAGAGTAGCCTGGTTCAAGCTAGTGGCATTAATCTGGTAGAGATAAGCCCAGGCTGCAACCTGATGGCTTTGACCCGCATTTCCAATCTTGGCTGGCTGCAGTCAGTTCATCTTTAACATTCACTCCAAAGAGAGGGATGGATCAATGCCAGTTCTGAAAAATCAAAGAAGGTATTTACGTTCCTATATGTGGAGGGGTGCTTTGGTATTAGGCACCTAAATTTCCACATTGAAGCTCATTGTTTCTGAATCAACCAATGGAAGACCCTAAAGGCTGTTTCTACCTGACAGTAAAATACAGCCTTTGCGGCAAATCGTGCAACACAAGATCCATCATGTGCTCTCAGCATATGGTATGACAGAGCATTTTGCTGTTGCAAATCAGTGTAATCAGCCCTGTAATATTCTGCCTCCTTCCTATATAGTACAGTTTAATACCCAGCAGAGAGGAGCTAGCTTCTCAGTGAAGATTTGGAAGAAAAACACTGTTTTTTCTGGAGGTGCACGTGCAGTGATGACAGCTGTAGTTTAGCCTGGATATTTGTGTAGTCCTTTCTATATGTACACGAGTGGAAATCTTGGCAATGGTTTTCCTGCATTGAGATTCTGAACCAGACTCAAAGCAGTTGCAAATGAATGATCTCGGTCTCTGACTGTGCCGGCAATGATGAATTGAAGCCCTTGAGATACAAGACTGAGCAGATGCAAGTGACCTTAGGTGACACAAAAATGAAGCCTTATCTGCATCAGAGGGGGTGTTCAGCTTGTCATCTTCAGCTGTTTTTAACAGAAAAGGAGAAAGCCACAGAAACTAGCCTAGGTAAAGGCTACCATAAGAAGGCAGCTAGAAAAAAGCCTGGCCAATTTTTTATCCAGTAACCAAACTGTTAACAAACATTTAAAATGTTATATGACTGTCAAGTGGTTTGGGTTTGTTTTTTTGCTTGCTTTTTTTGTTAGCTATTCCTCCTTCAAGTGCTCTTTCCCGGGGATAGTCTTTGTTCTGTGCCTATTCGGGTTTTGTGCCTTTTCTGTTTTCTTCCTATTGCCTTTGAACTTTTCAGCCTCTGCCTTTATGTTCTCTTTGCTATGATGGGACTAGGGCCTGGCTCTGTGTACAGATGGACCAGACTGACCAGCTGACCCATTATCCTGGGTGATGGCCCAATGCCAGAGGCAGCAGACTATCCTTTATTCACGGGAAAGAGAAGGCAGACTTCCTCCCCCCCTCAGCAGAGTGCTGAGGCCTTACTTTACAGAATCTAGAGGGAATCTCCTGTCGTCTTCAGAGGCAAATTCTGATCCTGCTTGAAGCTTCTAGGTACCATTTTAGTTATTAAAAAAAAAAAAAAAAAGACATTCTGCCCTCTCATTGCCATGTACTTAAATAGTGTTCTCACCTGGTGTCTAGCTGGGAATGCAGTGTGTGTGGTTTGCTAAGGCAAGGTTGGAGCACCTGGGAAGCGGGGTGGTAAAATCACTGGAATCAGCCCTAGGTGACCCGGACTGTTCTGTCTTGAGTGTTCAGGGGCTGTTGACATGGCACAGCATGGTGGAACTGCCAGCGTGGGCTGGTCCCAGGGACAGCACACCGCTCTTGGTGTCATGCACCTTTCCACTCCCTGGGCTTCCCCAGGAAGTGCTTTGCTGTGCACCATCATCTTTCAACCAGTTACGTAGTCTGTCTCTTTTTGTGCCTTGGTTTACTTTATGATAGAGGGAGATTTACAGGCCTTCCTTTCTTTGTCCTTTCCTCTGTCTATGCACGTTATAAGCTGCTGCATACAGAAATYGTCTCTTACTGTATGTGCCTGTATTGTGTCTAGAAGAACAAGATGTTGAGCTTGGTTGGAGATGCTATGTATAATTAAGGTAGAAAATGATAAGTGTCACTTTTTATGCCAGAAATATGTCTGGGACAGGCATGTCGCCTTCTGCGTGCAAATACTGCGCACAGAAAGCTGTTCTTGAGTTTGCAAAGGGCAAGGTATGGAGACCAGCAGAAAGGCCTGGCTTGTGTCTTGTTTTCTCTGCATCTTTGTGAAAGAGGAAGCCTTGTAAAAACAGGAGTCATTGCAATACCAAAACTGGAATGCAAGTAATTATGCCTGGGTGTAACTTTAAATTTCTAGGTGGTCTCACTGCTTTACAGAATCTTCCCACAGGCATAAAGGTTCTCAGACATAAGTATTTGCAGGAATGGTCTTTTATTTAATGTGCAAAGTGGAAACTGTAGTTTAATTTGTTCGTGAAGCTATACTCCCTGTGGCTATTGGAGAGTGGTGCGTCTTTTCTTGATGTTAATGGCACAAGCAATGCTTTCCTGTGTTTCCTTGATTGATTGGCTTGCTGGTAAAGGCTGTCTGGGATAGCAGGTCACTGAAATGAGGGCTTGTTCTTTACTCTYATCAGAAAAGGCTGTACCTAGATGCTGGCTCCCAACAGAAAGGGAGGGGCAGCAGAGGATAGAAATGAAATGTGAACAAGACTGTGTTCAAAACTGAAAACGTTAAAGGACATGGGAGTCAGGAAAGCACCGTTTCCCTCGATGATTGATTGCTCTTAGCATAYGGCTGCACAAGAACAGGTCTCCTCTAACAGTGGCTCTGTGTGCTTTCCAGCRCCTTCCATCTGAAGACCTCAGAGAGTGTTGTGAACTCAGTTAAGTTAAATCTGGCAATTCTGTGGCTGAGATGCAATCACCTCTGTTTTGCAGATGAAACTAAGGCAGAGAAGTTCAGGTGCTTACCCAGAATCGTTCAGTAAGTACCTTGGCAAAGGTAGAAACAGAACAGGAGCCCTGACTCCCAGTCAAGTATATAGAGAGAAATTATCCACAAAGAAGCTGTTAAGCTAGACTCAGCCCTTGCTTATGTAGTTGAACAAACAGGACTGTTTTTCTCACGTGTCGAGCACCCACCAGCTCCTGTGGAAGCCTGCTGGAGTGGTGGGAACTCAGCTSTTCCACAAATCAGACCCTTGAAATGCAGGGGATGCTGTACAATTGGTTAGGTTGGACCTATTGATGCTTCCTAAAAGAAATGTTGCATTATGCACAATATTGCACAAAAGAAGCAGCCCTGAGAGGCTGGAGTATTGGCAAGCGCTGGAAGGCCATTTGGAACGCACAGAGCAGTGTGGRATCAAAGCTGGGCAGAAGCGAGGAGAAATAATGAAATGTCTAGGAAGACAGATGAAAAAGAGGGAGGCGAATGAGGGATAGTGGGAAGCCAGTGGCACAAGTGGACAAGTTGGGTCTTAAAAGAAAGATAGTGGGAAAGTGTGTTCATGATAGCCTGGAAAAAAACTGCCATTCAGGAACTACCTGGGCTAGTTTGTAGCGAAAGGGAGAGTTTTGGGGAGGCAACACAGTCCTGAGGATAGGAGGACTACTTGGGAGTGCAGGACGTCTGCATTCTTGCCTTCTCTCGCAGCAACATGCCAAAGTTGTGCCCTGCCTGTGTGCAGCATAATGGTGCTCTGATCTTCACTGAGTCCTCTAGATATTGCTCTAATACTAAAAAGAACAACAGTTGCTTCCCAAAATCAGTAAGCAGCCAATTGGGGTCATGTCCAGCTTAACCAGTATCTCTTTCAGCAAGATCTAAATATCCATTCCAGCGCCTGCCAGAGGACACCCAAGCTCAGTCTTTAAATTAAAAACTGCACCTTTTAGCCGAGTGATGGATTGCTGGGTGGAAGTCATTTTGCTGTTGTCAGTGGTGAACGTAACTGACAAAATACCTGTTCCCAGCTCTTGTCCACAGCAGGAACGTGCCACTGTGGTGTCACTGAGATGCAGCTGCCAGGCTGCAGATCTAGAAATGGACACAGCAAATCACCAGAATAAAGGTGTCAGCTGAAGGACAGCAGGGTTTGAACCATATGAGTAAAGTGTTTAAACTGGTTGTATCCTTCTGCTGGAAGGGCTGACTATGGAGGACTTGAAAAAGGAGGGGAGAGAATAGGAGGCATATGAAATTTGCATAGAACAAATCCAACTTAGTTTTGGTTGTGTTCTCTGTTTGCATTTTTATAATCAAAATTTTACCCCAAGAACATTCCAGAAATGAATCCTTGTCAGCTAACATGCAAGTCAAAAACACTTCTCTCCCCATTCTTCCCCTTTCCACCCTGTACCACTAATGTGTAACAGATGTAAAAAGAAGGCAGTATCACAGTGTGTTTCATGTTATATGGGGAAAATCAGATATTAGTTGGTGTCAGAGCATGTTTTGCCATGACCGGAGGGGCTGCTTTGTTATCCTCCAGGAAGAYTGTGGCCTAGAAAACTCTGGCTGCTTATATTTTGTACTTGTTGAAAGAAAAGTAAGTAAGCGCATATGTGTATGAGCACCTCTGTTGTGTGAAAGAGCGAGAGAGTGTGAGGGGGTGGATGTGGGGCGTGGGGGGAACTGCAAGCCATGCTGCTCTTTCCTGCTGGTGTTTCAGGGCTCGAATCTGGGCTGGGCCCAGGAACACTGGAGAAACCTCCTTTGATGGCTTCTTAGAGGAGAACACACAGTATCACCCTCTCATTGGAAATTTATCACTTGGATGGAAGGTCTGTGTTTTTGCAGCACTAGATAGATCCTCTTTCCTACTTACAGTAGAGCCTTACTACCAGGGAGTCCCTCTGCAGGAGCTACTTAAAAGAGAAAACAGGCACAGTGCTGAGGAGAACAATTACGGTGATGTGAGAAGACTGGTCTAACTGTTTCACTTCTTTCTCAAGGTTTCCTGTCTGTCCTTAGGTGATGCAAATAGCCTCTCTATGCCTCAGGTTCCCAGCAACAACATGGGGAAACTAGTACAACTTTGCTTGGTGGACASAGGATGATAAAGTTATGAAAACTTGTGAGGCATTCAAAGATAAAAGCTTTTTCTGAGCTAATAAGTATGTCTGTCCACTCTGAGGAGGCTTCCTTTTTTTTTTTTTTTTTTTTCCCTCCTCCTCTTTCTCTCTCCTTCCTGTAAACCAGACCCCTGCAACCTGTGGAAAACCCCCATGAGGGGACTGGAAGTCACTGAGTGGCTCTCCAGCATTCAGATCTACCATTGAAAAATCTCAGTGGATTTCCTGCAGCAGGATTTCTTTTCTTGTCTCTTCAGTTAGTGATCTAGTTAGTCTTGGCTTTTTGTGGCCACATCCCTGAAAACAATTGACAGCATCTATAATGACTTATAAGGGAGCAGCAGAATTTGCTGGTCACTGGGGCTGAAAATCAGAGGCTTTGAATGGCAGTACATGGACCCATGTTTATCCATGGATCAATACTGAGGTGGAGAATCTCTGAGCTAAGAYTGAGATGTAATTGTAGGTGGTTGCTGCAAGTCCACAGCAAAAGTCATGTGTAGGACTGCATGAATAACCCAGGATGTGGGGAGCAGACACTTCTGCAGCTCAGGATTGGTCTGATTCGGCCAGTTTGTCCTGGGACTGCCCTAGCTTTTGCTTGCCTTACACCTGGATCTGAGAAGTACTGAAATAGCCTCAGTTATATTAGAAAGCCAAAAAGAAATGGAACCCAAAATTTCAAGATAATGAAAGGAGTCCTTTGCCCTCCTGAAATTCATTCAGGAGAGAAATTATCTTCCAGTTCACTACTTCTTTGCACAGCTCTGTTAAATAAATGATCTTCATAAAATACAGACCAATATGTTATCCCCCAGTATTTGGGGGCCAGTGAAATGATTGTCAAAAGGTAACATGAGCTCTGAGGAAGAGGATGTATCACTCTTGTAAGTGCTGGCTGAGCCTGCCAAGGCATTTGGTAGTAGTACAGGTGAATCAGGAAACATGCCTGAACCTCATAAAGACATGCAGTGCAGCCCTGTTCCTGACCACTGCCTGGGCGCTTGCTCTCAACTTCTGCGGTGTTACCAGGCACTTTGGCAGCCYGTGTGGCTCAGGTCTGTGAGGAAAAAGAGATGGGAGCTGATGGAGATGCCAGAGGAAAGCAGATTTATCTCATAGCTGCGACATCAAGGCGTGGATGGGAAATCTGGGTTTGTTGTGGCCATGGATAGGAATTCTGGCTCTGTTGCAGATCTGTAGTGCCACCTTGGGCAGGTCATTTCATCCCTCTGGACGTTTCTTTTCCCTCATGCTTGTTGCTGCCTTACAGCCAGGAGGGAACTGTGTCGTGCCCTCTGTTTGTACAGTGCCAGGCTGTAAAAGTAGCAGGGGTCTCCCAGCACACCCATCGCACTAATAATGATAGGAGGGAGGGCACCTGTCAGAAATTTCTTCTTACCTTTCAGTTATTAATACATTTTCCTCTCTCTTTTCTTTTACTTGCTTGAAGGGGAAAGATAAGTCGGTTATCTTTTATTTCTTCTAAAAGAAATGAGTCTTGACAGGTCTGGAAATGYGTTTCCCGCAGTTACTCAGAGCACATAGGGGCCATGCCGGCTCATTTATACACCCACATACCACAGCCCCGACGTTTCATTAGCTTGGCGTATATCTTTTGTTTGCTGTGACAGACACATGAAAGTACAACAGGAACAGGGCTGGAGGAAAGAGGGGAGGGAAGGGGACGCAGTGCTGCCTGAAAATCCCTGTCTCAATGATTTTTTTTTTTTTCCTTGCGTATGCAGAACAAATAAAATTCTTATTTTTATTATTGTACACTGAAAGCACTGCCAGTAAACGAGAGCTGACATGGGCTCAGATCGTTTGTGATCTTGGCTGCTGGAGGAAGGCAGAAGGGCATACAAGGGGATTTTCCTGTCAGTCAGGAGTGAGGGTGTACCCTAGGGAAAGGAGCATGAGGCAAGTAYTTGGTCAGCCTTCTCCCCTTCCCAGGACTTGTGTCTGGTCACTCTGTTTCTGGATCTCTTCCCCGGCAGGAGCTGATGTGTGTCGGGCCCTGCACCGCACAGGGAGGGATGGCTGCAGGGTGACAGGCAGGAGGAGAAGGTGGAGGCAGTGCTGCTGTCTGATTGACATGCCTGCAGCAGGGCCTGTCCTTGGGCGAGCACATCTAGGGTGTGCGCGTGTGAGAACTGAAATGCAGTCGAGGCCTTTGGAACAGTATAAGGCTAATTTTAAATCCCAGTAATAGACGTGCTGCCGCCCCTGTGCTGCATAGCTCCAGCCCTCCTGCTCCCTTTCATCTTGCCACAGCTTCATCTTTCCCTTTTGGAGTTGTCCCCTTACTGCACAGTGCAATTCCTGGGCAAATGGCTTTTGTCCCTAAGCCCATTTGTGCGCTTGCAGCTAGTGTYCTAGAACTGTTTGCCCTTGTCAGATCTGTCCCTCTCATTCACTAGCTACAGAGCCTGGCAGATCTAGGCCTTCTGCCAGTGCTTTYGCACTGCTCTGTTCTCTCAAGCAAAAGCCACTCTCTTCTGTAGGTAGCAGAGGCTGACAGATGTTTTGGCTTCTGCTTTTGTCCCTGCACTGCCATCCTGGAGATGGAAAAGGCACATTAAATCCAGTGCAGATGGGAGTGATGCCTGATGGGATCTACCAAAGGTCAAATGAAAACCATGGAAGGAAAATATTGCTGTCTTTGGCTATACCCACCTCCATCCCCCTCTTGAGATGCTACAAAGAGGAACCACTCTTGGTATATCATGTAGATATTCCTAATATAATCTAGATTTGTTCCTTCCTGGCTCTCCTCTCCCTTGAAGGCAGGGTTAGCATTCACATGATTCTCCATGCCTACGTTTAAACAGCAGACTTTAGGTTTCAGGGTTAGCGAGCTGGTCTGAGTAGTTGTGACCATTTACACTTCTCATTGCTCTCAGAATGACCATCCACTTGGTTGATACGTGCTGCAAGGTGCTCTAGGTGACACTGCTCTRAGCAGGGCGTTTGGACTAGGCAATCTCCAGAGGTCCCTTCCAGCCTCAACTAGTCGGTGATTCTGTGACACCAGAGCTTGAAGTCTAGTGCTAAGTGAGAGCATCTGTGGTTTGAGCTAAAAAGACTGCTTTGCAGCTAATTTTTGCTGGAAAAAGAACAACACTCCATGATACGCAAACTAAGAGAGCTGTGATGCCCTTGTGTCTCCTGTGGATGTGAGGGGATGTAGAACATRCTCTGAAGAGCAGGGCCTCAGTGCTCTTGTGGAATTGTTGCCCCAGCTCGTGCTGGCTCACAGTTTGAAGGCAGTTTGCAACCCAATCCCATCACTTTGCTGAAGACAGGTGAGATGTTGGCATTCTTTTCTTAGGCTTGGTGATAGGATCTATTGTGGAAAGCCACTTTTTTGCTGTTGTATTTGACAACAAATACTGACCATAAAATCAGCTTTACACTTTTTTTTTTTTAAAGCTTGCACCATAATAAGAAAATTAATAGAAGTGTTTTATGTGAAGCGCCCCAGATTATTTAAAGTTCTAATGCCTATTTAAAACCATTGGTTAATTGAACATCACAAAGAATTATAGGTCTGATCTGCCAAATGCAAACAGTGTAATAGTTTTTATTTATTTTACTGGTTTAAATTCCTATCTTTGGTCATGTTTATTGACTTAGTAGCTCAGAGTTTAGGGCCTTTTACATTTGACAATAAATTCCCAGCATTATGCTGCGTAAAAGAGGGACGGGTAAGATTTTTAAAATACTTCTCTGTTGTGTCCTCATCATCCTTCTGCACTGCTGGCATTGCACGTTCATTGAATTTTTGTCACTGTTGCAAGAAAAGTGTGTTTTCAGCAGAAGTCTAGGCAGTGCTGCATTGTAGCAGATCCATTGCTCTTTGGTACTGTTTCTTCTTTAAAGYGCAAATGGTACTTAAAGCTTTGAATCAAGGAATGGTTTTCAGAGGTGCTTAAATGATTTAAGAGTGCAGTTTCCTTTGGCTTCTGGTCAGACTTCGTGTTCCTTAATCTTTAGGTTCTTAAGAGACATTCCTTCTTTCCTTCCCCTAAGGGTTTGCTGAGTCTGCCTCTTCTAATTACTAACAGGGCCACTCTAACTATAGTGTCTAAGTACTGTCCAGCCTTAAATATGTTATCGCAACAGCCTGGTAATGGCAAGGAGATTGGCCCCTCTGTCCTACAGCTGGGGAGTCAAGACAGGAGGAAGACTGAGTGCCTTGCCCCTAGTCAGACAGGACTGTTGAAGCACAGCGAGCCAAGCCCTCCGCTGATTCCCTGAGCGTCAGCTTGCTCTTTGTACTAAGGCAGGTACTAAGCATGTTCCGACGTGCTTTGCTGAGTTGGGGCCTTGGGCTCCTCCTGAAATGGTCTATTCGTCTCTGCATACGAGTACTTGCCAAAAGTGCTGAGGTTTTGCTATAAACAAAAATGTTGGAAATGAAACCTCTCAGGACTGCCATCTGATGAATACTTCCGTGTGCTGAGAAAAGGAAGATAAGGAGCAAGCAGAGGAGAATGCATTCTGATACCGTGTTCCACATACATCATTCATGGTTTCGCTTAGGATGTCAGACAGCATAAGAGCACACCTGGTACAAGGCTCTTTCTCGAGATAGCTCTTGCCTGAATGTGTGGCTCTGTCATGAGATCCCAATGTGTGAACACTGGTGCACCTTTGCACCTTTTTTTTCTGTGTGAAAATAATTATTTCTGAACAGTTTTAAACAGTGAAGACATTAAGCATATTAGCTTTTTTTTAATACTTTTTACCTTTGTTTTGAGCTTTTGTTTGCTGCTGCTGCTTCTTTCTCTTTGTGTTTACTGGTTCTTGGTTAACCATGTTGTTTTGTGTTGGCTTGACAATGTTGCATGTCTCTGGGGCTGTGTTTCAGTTATCTGGTTTGGGCCAACTGAACAGCTGTTGTCCTCTGGCAGGATGTTTTCCTGAAACCAAAAAGATGGTTTTGATATATTTTTATTTATTTTTAAATCCTGTTTGGCAGTCAACACATTATATTTACTACACTCTGAATATGGACAATGGCAAAATAATAATTTGTTTGAATATTAAAAACCTAGAATAGGGTTTTTTCTTTCTTTAAAGAAAATATTTTTGTGGTTTTGAAATCTTTTTTTTTTTTTTTTTTTTTTTTTTTCTTGTCTGCTTTATGTAGCTCTGAGATGATCAAATTTACTCCCCAGAGATGCTCAACTCTGTGCTTTGAGGGCAAGGGGTTTAATAAGCAGGTCTCACACTTATAAACTAGTCTCACCTTGCAGCTGTAAGCTGCAGTCGTGGCTGAACTGTCTAGTTTAAATTTAGCTCCTCTGCTGCTACTGCAGTAAGTGCAGCAACACAAGGCTCAGCGATGGCTTCCTAGCTTCACCTGGGTGCTTATCCAGCTCCTCAGGAGGATTTTGTTGCCGTGATGGGTTCTGCGTTGCCATGGCTGGGGGGTCCTCATAGTTGAGCTAGCTTAAATCCATTGTAACCACATAAGGGCTGGAATCCTGTAATGYGGACTGGTCCAAGGGGCTATGTGCCAAGAGTGGGTGTTTGGTCCTGTAACCTGTGTTAGATGCAGGTGGTGTAAGAGGGGAATGTGAAATGGGGGTCAGGAGACTGAGCCTCGCGCTCCTTGCGGGAGACTGGTAAGTCGAGGTAGATCTTCATGACTGCAGTGTGGACATGGCAGGTCCTGTTTCTTGCTGACCTTCGCAGGCCATGGGCTTCCTTGTAACTCATGCAAGTCTGGGCTATCATAGCAAGTGTGACTTCTGACAAAGCCCTAAAACAAGATAGAAAGAAGGAAGAGGTAGTTAAGAATGAGAAAAGATGTGGAAAGTGGACAGACTAAAAGTGAGGGGTTAAGGCTGAAACTGTTGCTGCTGACTGTAATAGAAATGGTATTTCTTCTGTGGGAAATCCTGGTTYGAACTGTGCCCATCTGGATGGGATCCCAGTGCTTTTAGTTGTAATCCCAGTGAAGCATCTCTTTGAAGCTTAAGATCTTAAATCATTATTTTGCCTACAATTTGATGGATGGTATGTGTGTTGTGAAAATGCCAACCTCTGTGTTTGTGTTTAAACAACTTTTCTAAAAGTATTTGACTTGAAAAGCAAAGATAACATCAATTTATTGTTTTTATTAGCGCTGAGTTGCTTTTATTTCTAAACACAGAAAACTGAAAGCAAATTGCATGAAGTAAACAGTATTTTCAGAGTATTTGTGTTTAATTTCTGTCATTGCATTTGGGAGCCAGAGTCCCCTAGTGTTTCTTGGTTACTTGAAAAAAATATACTTATTTCTAGTTCTTTCCAGGTGTCAGAATGAACAATATAAAAGGCACAAAAGAAAATAAACAATGCCTGTTGGGTATGTGTGTTTTCACGTGAGGGCTTTAGAGAAATGAAAGACTTCAGGGTATGGAAGTATCTGGGGTAGACTTACAGTGAGGTAAAGGGCAAGGTGGATCAGATGCAGATCATCTCTCCTTGAACATTGTGCCCCCATCCACCCTAAATAGAGCCTGCCTAGAGGCTTCAGCTGAGAGCRTGACCTTACTGTTCTAGGCCCTCTATGAAGGAAGTGAGACAAAGTTGCTTCCTTAGAGTGTATTTGTGCTGAACTCTGCAGAAATGCCCAAAGTCTCAACGAGGTTGCTTGTGTACGTAAGCAAAGAGTTTCACCTGCGCTGAGGTGTGTTAGGTTAACTTAACTAGGCTGCTTTGAGCAGCCAAGCTGCTGCATCCAKCTCTGTACAGCACTGCCTTGTGAGGCCTTCCATCTGTTTGGCCGTACCAAAACAAGATATTGCAGTGTAGCAGTAATTTGCTAAGCATCACACAGCAGTTCAGGATCAGGATTCTGCCAGTAACCTCGCCGTTAAGACTGCATTTGTGTCTGCTAAAATGGGTTCTGAACTTCTCCTGAAGTCCTTGGTTCAGTCAGTACCCAAAAGGGATGGGAGAGCCATGGGCATATGGGCTTGCTTGTTGTATAGGTGAGAGGAGATAATGGAATAGCCAGATGAAGGCAGACTGCCCCTTTGCCCTTCTTCCTGTCCTCACTGAGAATGCAAAATACTTCAAATACTTCAGACTGAATGGTGTCATATCTGCTGCACTTTTTTTATAGTGTTCTCCTGTGTACATGCAACCATTGCATTTCTTGCAAAGGTCTTATGCTGGATGCAAATGGGACACTTGTGGCCTTTTGCAGCTGTGAACAGGAGAGTGGAATTTGCTAGTTCTGTTGCAATTGGGAAGGGATGCCTCTTAGCCAGATGCTTCAAAAAAATGTACTCAGCACTACGAAGGAGGCAGAGCCCCCTGTCCTAGGCTACTTGGAGATGGGAGCGGTGCTCCATGTAGCATTGTATCCTGTGTTTACAGGAGGAGAAGGTTGAAAATCTGATTGTGAGTGCACACAGAAATGCAGTCTCTGACGTATGCTTCCCTAGATGCTGAGACGATGACTCAGTAATTCTTTGTTCACCTCTGAAATAAGGGAATWCCTGCCCTGCTTATGGTCCTGAATTCTTCCTCTCCTGCTTTTGCAGTCTTTCCTCTGTATAGCACTTTGATATGTGGATTAAAAAAACGATACTGGAGAAAAACTGAGAACAATGCAGAAGTCCTGGCACAAGAAGAGACAAAGCTTGTATGTGTCGGGTGCAAGTGTGTCTTAAGATGGAGAAAAAAATCCTTGTTGGTCCTGGATGGAGGGAAGAAAGCCCCAAATCAGATAAATAGGGGATATTTTGCTGCTGGATCCCACACAGAACTCCGTATGAATTATCAGKCCTAAAAATAATGGCGCTGGAGGAGTTAGTCACTCCAYATCAAGGACTCTTGCAATGTCCTGCAAGCTCCAAATTCTGTGGTCTGTGATTTATTAGTGAAAGCTGACAGTGCTGTTATGTGATTATATCAATCATCATCTCTGTACTTCCTACCGGGCCTTCCATCTGTGACCTGCTGCCAGGAGAAAGTAACTATGTACATGATCCACATCCAAATAGTGCATTGTTTTTGGTGAATTGTATTAATTTTTCAAGTATACRCTCAGTTAGCACTGTCTGCTAATTCTAAAAATATGTTTACTTAGTAGTCTGAGTCCTTGTTACTAATGCATACAGTATGACATTGTGTTAGTATTAGTAGTTGGGTGACCTTTGATTTTGCTTGTAGAATATAAATCAGAACCATTGTAGGCTGGTTCCTTGTTTTCTGTGTGTCAGGATAGCTCTGTTTTCCTGATAATACTGTACTGATTTACGCTTGGTAGGATTTGCTTCTTATAGTAGAAGGAGATTAACTTGTTATCCAGTAAATAGAAGTAGGCTTAACAGGTTTCCAGGAGGAACTATTACGATCACCTTGGCTTTCTGGTTAACTTGGGCTGCAGCCCCTCATTCAGCAGTTCCTGTGTAAAGCCCTTAATTTTGACTTCTGCTGGAATGCGTCTTGGAAAACCATACTGCCTTCACTGAGGATTCAAAGTGACAGAGAAAGCACAGCATGCTTTAGTAATTTGTGGCAGTGGTTAATTACTTTTTGTATTAAATTATTCATCTTTCTTTAGTCTGTATTTTGCCCAGCTTCAGCTTGAATGGCTCTCGTTGTGCCCATTCTGTTTTAACAATTTCTTTCTATTACTGGAAACCATCTTCCTATACAGATGGCTATTCCAGCCAGGTGAGGCAGTCTAAAGTTTTCAGTATTAAGATTCTCATAGAGGAGAACAGGTTTCATAGACTTCCAGTAGGACTGGTACTCCTCAGAATTTTAGGTCACTTTTCCAAAAGCTTGTTTTTCACCTTCATGTTAGATAACACGCCCTTCAAGTTTCTTCTTAGCAGATTTTTATGCCACTCACCCCCTTAGGATAGTTGACCATGATTGGACTATTGACTTCAAGACTTACAAAGACCTGAATGACTTAAAACCTTGGCAGCCAAACRTTACAGAGCTCATTTTTTGTGAGGCAAAAATGAAAATGGAATGAAAATACATCTATGAAAGCAGATATTTGAGATGAGAAGGAAAGAAATTAAATCTCTTTAGACTCTATATCCTCATTTTTCTGTGGTAGAAAGTACCTTTGTTGTTGAAGGACATAAAAGTTTGGCAGCTTGTTATATAATATAGCCTTGTCATACATTATATATGTGTGTGTGTATATTAAAAAAATGAAATATTTTTGCCTTTTGACATTTTATAATTATTGCCTTTCTTGGAAACTAAACAAATGGTGTTGGTTTCCTTGATGCACTCTGTTAGTGGCCAATGCTGTGTGTTCTCCCTGGGAGTGAATAGTCTGTTCCAAAAGGAATATCGAGACCTTTTCATTTAACACCTTTACTTTATTTTTATAACAAAAACCTTCCAAGTAGAACTGTTCCTGGTTTTTGTCAAACCACTCCAAAGASACTGGACAAGGACATAGTTGGCTTGAACCTTGTATAACTGGGGAGCCGAAACTGCCATGGAGAGATTGCTGGGAGTGTGCTATCCTGTGCTGCCAAGGGAGTACAGCTGGGGGCACGTGTGGGGTGTGGTGTTGGGAGGGGCCCCGGGGTCCCCGTGCGGATGGAGGTGGGAGCTTGCAAGTGAGAAGACTTTGACTTAACGTCAAGTCTTGGCTGGTTCTGGTGGAAGGGGGAGCAGCTACAGGGCAGCTTGAATATGTGCCTGTAAAAGATAGGTGGAGTAGGTGTCTGTGCTGCCATGGTCTTTCTAATCCACTGGTCAGCACTCTTGTTCCTTAACAAGTCCCTCCTCGCAGGCGGAGCTGCAAGCGTTCCCTCCTGCAAGGGGTTTGCAGCTGTGCAGCTCCTCCCAGGCCCTGGTTGCTGGGTCCACCCTGAGCAGCAACTCCCTGGTTCAGACTTTTGTATACCTGTTAAATTTGGATGTCTTAGGTTTGGGTGCCCAGGTCTAGCAGTGTATTAAGTCTGGTTATTCTTTAGTTGTTGGGGGTTTAATAGATGTTGAACTCTGATCACTGTGATTTAAGTCAAAAGGCAGCTGCAAGTGCCCAAAATCTGTGAAAATTTGTTAGCCAAATASAGCAGATGCTTTTGTAAGTTGTGCTCTGAACACCTTATACTTAGGTTCTTTCTGTGAATAGTGATAAATAGGAAAATAATGACCCAACTTTTGGAACTGATTAAAAGAGAGAATATAATTGTTTAGGTAACTTGGGTATTCAGCAAAGTCACTCACTGGGGTTAATTTTGTCCACAGCAGGATTTGTACTATTGGTGAAGTAAAAATCTGATAGGATCCTATCACAGGAAACAGAGCTTCTACTTAATTCACAGCCTTGTGTGGGAGCCCCGAGTTTACCAGCTGTATAGTAGCAGGAAGGACAGGAGAGTATGCTTTGGAAAACAGCCTTGTAAATGGTTAGGTGYTCCCATACTCTTCTGGAGTGGCTGTTCTGCTTTTTGATGCTGCAGAAATGGTGCCTGATGAACAACACTAGTCATTGCAGTTATTTTTTCATTCTTCAGAACTTTTAAAATATGAACAGAAACAGCTATGCAACTTGTTGTATTTTACTGAAATTCAAATATTRTAATACATTTTAAAACCATGCTGGGAAAGGAACTTCAAGTCACTTTACAGCTGTAAATATTTTGTAGAAGGCCCCTGAGTGCTGAATCCTGTCGTGGCAGGGCACAGTGCATCAAAGCGGAATTCATCTTGCCTGTCTTTAGCTGTCTAAACTTTAAGCATCTAGTCCAAAGGGTGCTTCAGTCTGACTATTTTGGGTGCGTGTTTTAGGGTGGGTAAGTTATGCTTAGGCAATGCCTACCTCCACTGGCTGTAGAGGAAGTCTAGAGAACTGGTTCAGCTGGCATGCCTGAGTCTTAGAAGGCAATCCTAGACTATGGGCTTGCCCCAGGGCTGAAGAGCTTGCAGCAGCATGGTGGAATGGAAGACAGCATTTAAGTGCTCTTGACTGATACAATTTCTGCTCAGAACAKCACTTGGGGACCTCCTTCACTTCCCCCTAAGTGGGCATGTTTTCCTGGAACRAGGCCTCCGGCTCTTACCAGATGTCCCCTTCTGGCTCCAGGTATGTCAGCCAAGATGTGGCTACCCCTTGCTACTTCTCCGGGCTGGTGATGATCCCACACAGATCTGACAGCAGGGCAGTCTGCAGGAAGCTGAATCCATCAGTTCAGTGTAAATAATTTGCAGCTTTTGGTCTGATCTGTCCTGATGGATTTTACCYAAAGAGGATTCAGGAGCACTCAAATGCTTCCACCAGCAGAGAGGAGGCAGTAACCAAAACGACAGTAACTTCGATGGGCATTAGTGTGCAAAGGGAGTGTCCTTCTGAACAGAGGAGACAGTAGGTCTCAGCCTAGTTTCCACCCACTGGACAAGGCTGTTCTCTAGTTTACATTTTATCTTAAACCTCCAGTGACATTAAATGCTGTTGTGTCTCAGCTGTGGATCTGTGCTAGAGTGCCGATCTCTCTTGTTCTGCCAAGCTGAATAAGACTAGCCATGGGGGAACATGGTGTATTTTGGGGGAGGTATAAGGGGTACTGAGGGGGACTTTGGGCAGGATAGCACTGAGGAGGGTGGCTTCTCTCTGAGATGCAGTGAGTGCACTTAAACTACAAGCTTCGTAGGGAAGTTAGCGGTTGATTTCAGTGCCTGCACTGATCTTGCAGAGTCATTTTGTTTTCTTGGGCTTTACTGTCACAGATGTGGTGAGGCTATAAACGCTTTAATCTCTCTCCTTCTTAATTCAGAATCTGGAATCTTCCCTGCCCCATTAAATCCCACATTTAACTTTATTTTGAAGAGTTTTAGTCATAGGAGCAGTGCTGGGAACAGAAACGGTACATTTAGTTCTGCTGAATGGATTTGGTATTAGATTGACAGCCCCTGTCAGTGTGTAATTGCAGATTAATGGGATGTAGTATGTCATTATGGCAGCTCGATAGCACAAGTTGCAGAACTGCACACAAGTCCAGGCTTTCATTTCCTGGTAGAGGGGGCTACTCTGACCTGCCTTTCACAATTTGCTCCCTGATCTCTGGTGGCAAAGAATAAGGATGTGTACAGTTCAGGTACTTAGTAGTCCCAGGAATACGATGGAAGACCAACAGTGTAATTTAAAAGAGATGGGGAAGAACAGATTCAAAAGTGGAATGACAGATTCCAATAATATTCTATAAGGAACAAGATATGTATGAAAAGCTTCCCACTGTGAATTGAGTAGCCTTCTCCTGTGCGACATCTGCCAGTGGATGCAGMAGTATTATTTGTATCCAAAATGAATAAAATAGAGTTGTTGAGCTTTACTAACCCAGTCATGAAGCCAAGGGAGGGATCATGTTCATGCACTGGAAAATGAGGGCATTCCATGAATGAATACCAGTTTTTGCTTGTGGCTAGGGACAGAAATAGTATTTCTTACTAATGGCAGCACGATGAGTTCTGTGTGGCACACTAATGAAATTCTCTCTTGCTTCTGACATTGGGTGATATGTATGATTCAGAGCTGATGGAATCTCCATTTACATTATGCCTGTTGGCATGAATGTATGCCATATATCTTTTTAACRTGCAACTTTTAAGTTGTCACTCTAGGCACCTTGTTTTTAAAACCCAGTTGTAAATGGATGTATGCATGGGTTACTGAAGTAACTTTCCCAGTTATTGCTGAGTTGAGCTTCTATCAGCCCATGCTTTAATACTTCATATCTTGCAGCAAATGCTTTGTGCAAAGCTGGCTGATTGAAGGATTTTTCACTGAGGGCCACCTTGAGACATTTACCCACCTAAAAAGTACTCACATGGTGAATGGTGCTCCTTATGTCAGGAGAAGAAAATAATACTGTTATTGAATATTGCTATTATACTGAGATTGTAGTTCAACCCTAGAGGAGGAACAGAGTAAGCAACTAGATGGGTGTCTAGGAAGTACTTCATTACTTTGAGATGTAATAGACCTCCTTCAGCTGGTGTCTTTCCTTCCAGAAGAGCCCCTCAGTGTTGCTGTGCTGAATGCTGTTCCAGGTGCTGTACCGCCTTGAGACCCACATGTTCTTGGACTTCACAGCTGACACACAGACGTTCAAGCATGAATTTATTGCTGGGTTATGTCCCTGTGCCTGAAGAAGCAAAAAGATCAGTTAGGCCTGCAGCTAAAATATCCTTATTGTTGTCAGGCATCAGTATGAACAGCAGTCAAGATACCATGTGGGTTTGGGTACTCTGGTTGTGGTCATCATTCACAGCTAGAGTCAATTCACATCTCCCAGTCTTTTATGTCCACTTGATTCTATTACATTTATGCACTGTTTTGATTGGAGTGATTTACTGCTGTCTGCTCACTTGCATGCTTCTAAGATCTTGGAAAGCAGAGGGGAGAATGAAGAGTTTTAGCCTATCTTAGAGCAACAACATTTTCAAGGCTCGCTTTTATATTGATTTGGACATTACATTTCCTAATGGTGTTTCTCTCTTCTCCAGGGTTCTTTGGCCATGTTGCAGCTTTCAGATGTGCTTATGTTCCTGTTAGGTTGTCTTCTGTGCAGTTTTGAAGCAATTTAAAGAGGAGTCTTCTCRCCTGGGATCAAGCTCCCAGAACTAATTTCAGAAATCCTGTCTCAAATGATAGTTTGTCCATTCCTCCCATGAGGTGTTTTGACCTTTTCTGCAAACGCCTTGGGGAAAATTCCTGGTTGAAATCCATGCATTAAGCAACTGTAATCCTTCCTTAGAACCCATCTTTGTCATGATGCCTGCACATCATTTCAAGATGGCGTTGGCTTTTGGCATACTGGTACAGGGCCTCTGAATTTCAGCTGATCTCCATTATACCTCCAAATCCCCACGACAGTTTGTCCCTTCACTTGCGCGCTGTATCCTGCCTGAGATTTCAGTTAGGAATTGTTTTCAGATTAGTAGTGAGAGTGCCAGAGTACRGGGGTTGGCAGCCTTTCCAGGGTGATGTGACAAATTGTGTTTTTTCTTCCTGCATTTACAGGCTAGGCATGCCAGTAGAACCATCCAGGCAGGGAGTGTTGCCTGTGGCAGGTGAGACACTGCAGATCRCCGGTTCTCATGCCTTTCTCGCTGTACGGAAAAGGCTTTCCCTGGGTCTGCGACTCAGAGCTGGGAGCCTAATCTGAACTTGTTACTGCTCCCTGGTCTGTCCGTGCTGCGCTGCGTGCTGTTCAAATGTGCCTGTGCCATAGGTTGCTGACCAGTTGCGCACGGTCCCTAGGATGGAGTGAGAACAGAAAGAAATCTTCTTTGATTGCTGCGTCTCTGTTGTCAGTTAACATTGTTTCACTGTAAATCTAATCGTGCTTATCTAAGTATCAGAGATGTTGATTTATGGAATGCAATAAAATAAAATGGACTCTTTTGTTTAATGAAGTAGGAAAAAGATTCCTATGCAGGACTGGGCAGAAGAGGTATTTATACCTCTGTCTGATTGGTGTCATGTGGAGGAAATGCCAACCTTCCCAGCCTGAAAGAAATGCTTGGATCCGCTCAGTGACAAGCGCAGAGCTGCATCCTCCTGGGCAGACTTTGAAGCAGCAGCTGTAGCGCTCGCGAAAGGAGGAGATGAGAGAGTGAGCCCACAGTTGGGAGTTTCAGAGGTATGTGACAGATCCTCTGGGAACTTTTCCTTGTGTTGTAAAAAGTGTGATTTCCATCATGTTGCTTGCAATGCACCATTTGCTTATGCCTCCTTCTTCATAGTGGTACAGCCACTAGAATAAGTATTTCAGATATCCGATTTGCTCTCTGCTATTGTAAAAGTGGATGCAGGCAGAGCTTAACAAGTCTTTATTCRGAGGATACCAAGTCTGTTGTTGCTGCTGACTCAGGGGTGCCAGGGATGCTTTCAGGCAGAAGAAATGCGTTTCTTAATAATATGCTGTGGTATGACCTTGACTGTGCTTGTGTGCGAGACAAGGACTTGTAAAGAGCTCTGTTGCTCCTATGCAGAGAACAAATATCCTAATACCCTGCCCAAGGCTCTGTGTCATAGTAGCAGCATAGGGAGAGCATGACTGGAGCTGCTGTCGCTTCCCATCCCCTAGCAGCAGGCGAGGATGAGGCAGGCAGGCAGCAGCACGGCGGGGAGCGGGGTGGCCAGCCTCTTCTTGCTCTCCCCRTTGGCCTTCGTGCCCGAGTCCCGTCTGGGGAAAGGATTCTGTGCAAGCCAGCAGGGCTAGAGGCTACAGCCTTCCGCCTGGGAGCAGGGTGCGGGCTGCGACTCCTCCTGGGTCTGGGCGTGCTCCCCGGCCCCAGCTGTGTGGCGACCGGCCCCAGCTACCTGCTGCCCCTCCCTGCCAAAGGTCACTGCCTCCCTAGCCTGCGGAGACAGCAGTGTGCACGAGCGCTCCCCTTCTGCTCCAGGCACAATCTGGTCACCTAGCTCAGGTCAACAATTTGCACTGTTTTATACTAACACCGATAACTTCTTTTTCGTAACTACGAGTAAGTGATTTTTACAAAAATAGCTTTGCAGGCAGTGCTGTGGGGAATAACATCCAGCATGGAGCAGTGGTGAGTAGCTGGGAGGTGTGAAACTCTTCTGAAGGCACATGGAGATCTGGGAAAGCAAGTCTACGATAGCCTCAGATTCGTAGCTGCTCTGTGCAACTGTGTTCTGCCCTTTGCTCAGGGCTTGTTGCAGATTCTTATGTAAATTCTTATAAATAATAACTATATGCAGATAGTAATGTAAATATGTGGATACTAATACCACAGCACCATCAGCCTACTTCAGAGAAAGTGGCAAGATCCTAATAATGCCCTTTATTTAAAAGGGATGAGACACAAATTCACCCCTAGAATTGAGCAAAGTATTTATCATTAGTACCGTACTGCCAGATTTAGCGGTACGAAAATAATGCAAACATTGTCATCTGTAATGCAAATGTTGATGTCTGATTAATAGGGAAAATAACAAGAGCAATTAATCCACAGGGGAATAGATCATTGTAAATGTAAATTTGATCGTCAAAGGATAAGCCACACAGAAATAAAACTACCCCCAAACATGATTAATTACTGAAATTCCAGTAAAAAAGGGATCTTTAAACAATAGGATCCTTGGAAGATGTGTAATGTGATTCATCAAAATTCTGAACAGTTATTTTACAATCCCCAAATTGATTAGTTTCATTATAAATATAATGGGGGCATTTATTCCACCCAAGATATGTTGTTTTAGGGACGGATCACAGCCTTAGCACTAAGCTCACTCAGTTCTGATTTATGTGCACCCAGTTTTTGTTATGTTATCCAGTTTGCTTGGGTAAGTCAGGAGATACCTGCATGCCTTTTTCAGAAAGGAAGCTAGCTTTTACAATAATCCATATTGTACCTGCATATGACCTTAATCACCCTAAGATACAATGTTGGAGGGAAGATTGCCTTGCTGGTAAGGGCACAGAGTTGTGTCAAAAATGAGTTTGTCTTCTTGCCTCTCAGGAAAATTTCCAGGTGACCTTAGGCAGGTCACTTTACCTCTCTGTGCTATGTTCTCCACCTTCATTTTGAATGCTTCAGCTTAATGATGGGTAATGTGAAATCATTAAAAGGTCTCCATTTCAAATACTGCTAGAAATCTACTTTTGTAAAATCCTGGTCACTTTTTCAAAGCTCAAGATATTATTCTTTCCTAACAAAAGAAGGCTTATTGCTCACCAAGTGCAGTTAAATGCTTAACTGAGTGACTTCATACTTGAAAAGTACACAACTTGCTCTTGCTAGAGACCTGCTTAGGAACTTGGCAATCTTTCCTCTTTCTGTTAAAACAAGATGCAGTGTGCTTTACTGCAGTAATTTAAGCGCATTTTGTATGGCATCATGGTGTCTTGCTGCACACTGTGTAGAACTGACCTTATGCAAGGCCAGCTAGAGTGTGAGCTCCACAGCTGGAATGAGTATTTCAAAGAGAAGAATGTGTCAGCGAGGAAAAAAGATACAAAAAGCATCATGAAAGCAGGTACAAAAGGCAGCAAGAAGGCCTGTGGGCAGTCAGGGACTTAGCTGTAGCATGGATCCAGAAAAAGCTGAAAGCAAATTTTGGATATGGGGCTGATTGAGAAGAATGTTGAAGCCAAGCTAAAATCTAAACAACTCTCTCTTGCTGTTTTGTTTCTTCTTTAATTAAGGAGACAAGATTTTGTAAATATTGTTTTGTGCATAAATAAGATTGTTTCCAGGAAATACTGTATCTGTCCTTAGTTTCTCTTCTTATGAGAAACTACTCGCATAATCCCAGATCTAGGCTAACCTCTTGAGTAGAAGTTTTGTGTACTACTCAGAGTTGTATGCTGTTTGGTCTGGCCTTGTCTTTGTGTATGATACCTAGCGCAGATAGTCCTGAGTCCTGGTTGTGTTAGGAAGTCGGGTGGTCATCTGTCTTAAATTTTTGTTTTCTTTAGATTTGGCACTTTACCTTTTAATTCAATTCTGCTAGAGTTTTGTCCTCTGCCACCCAGCTGTTAGCCAACGTTGAGCGTTGTCTGGTCCTGTACAAGGATCAGCATCTCGGCYGTGGCTTGAAGTTGTTCTCCAAAAAGTTTTCCTTCACTAAGATTGTATGTCAGTAGTTTTTCCTGTTCCAGAATATTTTTCCAGTGCTGGGAGACTTACTTTTGCAAAATAGCATCAGAGTTGGTCTGATGCTTGCAGTGCAAAATTTGGTGGCTGAGAAGGCCGCCTGATGGTAAATGATTCTTCATGCAGTCAAATGGCTTTGAGGCATTTCTTGCAGGAATTTAATTGGAATATTGTATTATGTACCTTTGTGCTTTTGAGGCTCCAACAGCTAGATTTAATTGCTGTAGAACATATACAGAAACCCCAGAAAATGAGAAACAAATACCTACCAGGAAAAAACACTCTTGCATCCTGATGCAGTCATTATGTCTTAAAAACCAACTCTTCTGGCTTGGTTCCTGTGTACAGCACTCCTGTATGGGAAGAAACTTGGCTTTGACTAACCTTTCATTTTGTGCACCTAAACCTTTGGTTATACAAGCAAGTTATTCTTATTATTGGAAGCACCCAGGTTTAAACAGCAGCCCTTTTATTCTGTAATGAAGAGTGCCCCAGTAAGTTGTCTTCAGCCTGAAGAATAAGTGCGATGGCTTGTCCGAAGGACCTGGGAACTTAAACAGAAATGGTAGAATATGTATTTTCTTTAGCTCCCTTAGGGCTCTAGAGAGAACCCTGGAGGAAGAAAGGCAGCTGAGAAGAAATGAATTTTGGTAAAGGGTATTAAAAACTAGCAGAGAGATATATTAATGCAGGATACATACGGCTGTTAAGCGAGGGAGCAAGCTGTGAACCCAATTTATGCCTGTGGCACGAGGAAGGAAACGAGAAAGGTGGCACTCAGTAGATTCCCTCAGCTCCTCATAAATTTCAAAGTGGCTGCCTTTCATTTTTAGTAGCCTGTAAAATGCAACCCCGGGACCATTAGAAGATGTGCTGGTAAAGGTGATAGGAAATGAGAGAAGAAATTTCCTCACTCYGGCCTTCCTTTCCCAGATCTTTAATGATTTGTCAGTCAATTAACTGGAGGTCAGATATATCTGCAGGCTGTGAAAGCGTTACGCTCCAGTAAAGTGTGTTATTCAACTTACCTTGTCCACATCTTTAGAAACACCCTTGGGGTGCCAATATTTTGGGTGCACAGTGGCAAAGAAAGGGATTTTAAATTTTCAGCACCCTCTCRCTGCTCTGTGCAGAATGACACTTATTCTTTGTATATTTCTATATCTTTAATAGATATGTTAAAAAGTTGCTGTTTAAAACAAAATCTTGGAGGCTAGGTAGTTCCCAGAAATCCGTTTTAATTAAGGGGAAGAGAAGAAAAGGAAAGAGAAGCTGTCTTTTGGTGTTCCTGTTGTGGATTAGTTGAGTCTGGAGAGCTGGTGGCTGGTTCTCATGACGTTCCTCATTAGGATGCTAGTCCTCTCCGCCATCGTCTAGTGCTTCCTTAGTCTGGGGGTTCCAGAAGTGTCATCGTATAATCAGGCCACAGCTCTTTGGGGGCTGAGACTTTTTGAGCTGTGTTCAGCGCTTGTGCAACACAGAACTAAACAGGTGCTTCCGGAGAACAAACACTAAACAGTAATGAGAAATTCCTAACAAGGTGTGAGGAGCTGCTTTGCAAGTCAGTTGTATGGATTACGTTTAAGCTTTGGCAGTCCCTTCTCTCCTCTTTCCCTGCTGACAGGCAGCCCTGTAAAATTTGAGGCCTGGATTTGTTCATTCACTGATTTCTCAGGTCACTGGGAGGCTCATTGCAACTCCTAGCTGTGGTACGCTGTCATGCATTCGTGCAGGAGGTAATGGGAGCACTGGCATCACCTGGGGGGTTGTTCTGCTTGTCAATAAGTGGAGGTTCTGTCTTGTAACCTCTGGTCATAAATTCCCTGGAGGAGTCTGACAAACATTTTGCCCTTTTCATGAGGGCCTCTACATGGCTTATATTCAATTTGAAGTATATATTTTTGACAATTTCTACATGATCCCTAAGAGAGGCTATTATGTTTCTTGACAATTTAGGATACGTGATCTTGAATTCCAGCAAGGTAAGGTTTTGATAGTCCTCTCTGCTTTTTCCTGTCCATCATATGAGGTAGCTTTTTCCAAGAGGGTGCTTTTAAGCAGTTTCTGCCTACATGACCCTACCAGGCATGGTTATTTACACAGGATAGGAGAAACTGGTTTTTAAAGGCATCTTTGAAAGTAATTCCCTAACGCAGGGCAGACAAAGCAGTGCCTTTGGCTGAATGTTGTTGGCAGCTGATTTGAGCTAGTGCACTGTAGTCACAGTCTTTGCTATTAAAATTAAGGGATGGTGTGAAATATTGTTGGTTCCACTTCACAGTATGGAGGGGCACAGTCAGCTGCGCTAACAGTAATTGAAGCATTGGGTCAAAGTTACTTCCTTGAACACCAAGTAAGCTAAATCAGATTAAACTCACTTTTAAATCAGTGTGTGTATGAGGTTTAAAGGCAATTTAGTCTAAAGGCAATTCATGCCTTTCATTAATTTCAGTAAACTGTCCTCAGTGCCAGCATAGATAGGCGTCATTTCCCTCAAGATTGCTCGGTAGGTGACTCCCAGGACACATTAACTAGCATTCCTCTGTCWGAGATCCAGCTGATCGGTTGTGTATAGATTACCAATGCTTCGGGCTTGTCCATGCCCCTGGGCGTCCCTGGAGAGCCCCRTTCTCTTGCTGCTCTGTTTCTGGTTGGCCCTGGGGCAGCAAGTCCTGTGAGTCTTGCTGTAGCCCTCGGTGCTGTGCGGCCTCTGCACATCTCTGAACTCCTCCCAGCCACTGCGATTCCGATTGCTGTAGCTCCTCTTCATGGGAAGCATACAGCAGGTCAGGTATCCCCAGCTCACTCTTGGCTTTCGTGTCAGTTTTCTGGAGCCTCTCCTGACATTCAGGGCTGTGGAGCGACTCAGGTTTCCTCCMCAGGCTGGCAGTGCAGCGGCCCTCCTCTCCGTCTGGTTACAGACGATGGTGCCTTGAGCTGAGCTCTCACTATTTGTTAAGGAAATTGTTCAGCTCCTCCTCAGTGGCGCTGTTGTTTGACCCAGTCCCTGCCACCTGATCCTCCTCAGCTGATCGGGAGAAGCTCAGTGTGCACACGTGCACATAGCTGGGAGGACATACTGTCATGGGAGCAGCTGAACTGGCTCCCCTGGAGGCACCGCTTGCTGCTGACCAGGTGATTTTATGAGCAAGCCAGAGAGCTAGGAGGCAAGGACCAGGGTCTGACTGCATTACAAGCCTGGGCAAGTCACTTAGGTCCAGATCCATCCTACAGAGTTTTAGGCACGTCTGAGATATCTTAAGTTCAAAACTTAGGTTAAGATAGGTGCTTAGGCTAGCTTTCTTCCTCCTGCCTTTTGTGTAAGCTTTTAAAACTGCGTACTTGTTACAGCAAGAGCTGTCTTTGCATGTATGTGTGAGGGTAGTCCGCACCCAAGAGGGTGTGGGACCTCGTTTTGTATTGTTCCCATCATAATAGTAATCATAACAGTGATGTTAGTGAGGGAGATATAGAAGTATTTTATTGATTAAAAAAAAAAAAAAAGAAACAGTTTAACACGCTTAATGTAAGGGCAATTGTTTCAAAACTGTGTGGAACCACCCACGCAGCTTCACTCCCCTGACATCACAACTTTCTGAAAATGAGTCTTGCACTGTCTAGGGAATTTTCTGCTGAACTTTTAATAGTTTTGTAATGAGGTGTTGTAAAATTCATCAGGTAATTGATCTATGTATAACCCAAAATGTTTCTACCAGAATATGTAGGTGAACAGCAGTTGGTACTAATTAAATGACTGCTTCCATTAAGTTGAGCATGATTACTGCAACTTAGATAACAGTGAAAGATATGTTGGTAATTTAAGCATTGTGGGTTTTGGGTAGAATTTTCAGTGACTTATTTTGTGACAAAGAAAAAAGTGTTGGAAATACTGCCACAGAACAACTCAAAAGAAAAGGGATCATCTTTCAGTTGGTTGCTTCAGATATTTAAATTACAGATGAGCGTATGGCTTCATATTAAACTTGCAATGAAAACTTTTTATACTTTTGTGAGGTTGTATGGTAGATTGTAGTTAGAGCTGGAAGGGAATTGTGTTTCTCATCTTGAGAAGCTTTTAAGGATTTGAGAACTTTAATGTACTTTACAACCTTGTATCAGGTCTCGAAGTGCAGCAGCAGTCTGCAAGCTCTCCCCTACCCCCTCTGAGAGGTTTGGCTGCCTGTGCTCAAGGCCAGCTTGAGGGCCAGGCTCTGTGGTGCTCAGCTCCAGGTTCAAGCATGGGCTGCTCTGCAAGGCAAGGGGAGCCGGGAGCTGAGCGTGATGGCAAGGCAGGCTGGGGTAGTGCCCGCACTGACAAGATGGCAGTCCCACAGCCCCTGAACAAGAAGAGTGGARCAGGTCCAGCATTGTCAGCCGGGGATGGCCAAGAGTCCGGTCATCACCAGGCAAATATGTAGAGATGAGGCAGGTTTGAGATCAAGCCAGGATCTCGTGATCAGGATCAGCAAGGTATGGGACCAGGCACAAACCTGTTTAAACTCAGGCAAGGACCAAGGGCAAGGGCTTGAGCTTAAATGCAACTCCATAGCCAAGGGGTGAAGGCTCCCATGAGGCATCTCGCAGCTCTTTCTCACACTTGGCTGTTTCACAGCAATCCGGTCCCAGGTTAYGGCTACGTTGTTCCAGAGCTGGCTTCGAGCACAGGTGGCCAGGCCCCTGGGGGAGAGGGAAGAAGCTGCAGAGCCTCTTGGCGCAATCAGGTTGAATCCAAAAGCTTTTAAGATTTTTACACACAGAAAAAGAAAGCTGCAGCCTCTTCACCTGATATTGCCAGTGGCAGACTGGCTAGGGCGCTCTCTGGGACTGTGGAATACCCTAATTCAAGACTCTGCTTGTCCTCCTCACAAACCACAACTCGAACCTGCGTCTTCTGCTCCCCAGATGGATGCCTTGATTTCCAAGGCATCGGCTCTTCTTAGTGATAATTGTTTTTCTCTCATTCTTTCTTTAGATCTGAAATTCCAGTATGGAGCTGAAAAATCTTTATGAAAGCCAAATATATTCCCGTGAAAACTTTGAACAAAAGCCTCTATTTTAATTTACCTCACCTTCTGTGTTTGTTGCCTGTCATCATAGGAAACAGGCTCCAATGAAATTGTGTGCGCTAATGTCAACCTAGTGTCATGCAGTAATGACATAAGTTGTGCTTTCTACATTTTTTCTCATACAAAAATTAGAACATTTTCATCTCCAGTCTGCTATTCCTCTGGCATGATGATAAAATGGCAGTGAAAAACCTGTTGCACTGGTTGAAATTATGTGCATTTTAAATGCCTTATACTATTCCCAGTGCAAAGAAAGCCTAACTACATCAGGATTAGTTGGAATGCCTGGAGCAGGATGAAATCTTTATCGCCAGTCTTCTTGAGCAGAGGCCAGCCAGAAAGGTGTCCTCCAGGCACAAGCAGAAAGCATTGCAACTCCTTCATTCCAAAGTGCCTTGTATCTGAGAAATACCCTAAAAGCTCCTGTTGCCAGCAGCAGTGCTGGATAGCGTGGGACTGATGCCCAATGAATTCCTGATAGTTTTGTCATTGTCACTGCTGCTGTTGGAGATAAATTGCAATAGTTCAGACATCAGTAAAAGTTGCTGTGTGGAAGCTGTGCACCACTGGAGAAGTGGGCAAGTGTGGTCCTGCAGTAGTTTCCTTCTTTGTTCTCACACRTGCATCTGTTCCTGCTCTGAAAGGTCTGGAGTCTGGTGCTGGAGTGGGATTTACCTGCCTTGTCTTGTTATTTTAGCTGCCTCCTAAGCATCAGCTAAGATCATAACTTAAGTGTTTTCTAGATAAATCACTTGCTCTATGTAAGCAAAAGCAAAAGATTGAATTGCATTGACGTTTTTGTAATCTTTCTGTTCTCACATGCTGAAGCTTAAAATATATCGCAAAAAGCTCCTGTCATTTTTCTGAAGACTGCTGGGTCACTGCAGACAGGAGTAATATCACTTCCTCGCAGTCTCATTTCTGTGTATGGTCCTGTGACCTTCAGAAGCCTGATGTAAGGTTTTGTTTTCTTCAGCACTGTGCTGGCTTCTGGCCAGTTTAGGCACATGTATTACAAAATTATATATGATGAGGGAACATGAAAAGATCAAATATGGTTTTATTCTCTGGAATTCCTCAGGAGGTGCTTGGGGATGGAGCTGGATGACTTCTGGTCAGACAATACTGTCCTGTTCTCTGTGGTACCACACTTCTGTTCTAGCTGCTGGAATTTATTATTTGTGTAATGCATTTGACAGCYTCAGCTTTAATCCTTAGTTGTGAACAATCTGTATAGAGAATTGACACAAGTAGTTTCCATGCCAAGCTAATATGCAGGGCAAGGGAAAATATACTTAGATTGCTGTGTTGGATCTTGGAGCCTGTGAAGCTCGTCGTTCCAGCCTTTTCTTGTCAAATAGCAGACTGCAGCATCCTTGTGTCATGCAGCCCATCAGGATTAGACATATTTCTGTCAAGGGAGAAAAAGACAATTCAGTCTCTTTCTCTTTCTGCTCTGTTGCTCTAGGAGAAGCGGAGAAGAGAAATGTGATCCTTGAGGATCCTTGCAGATAGCGAGGAGAGAATATATAGAGACGGCAAAAATCAACTGCAGGATGCAGGACCTGGAGGAATTCCAGATTCAATTGGCTTTTGATACTTCAGGCTTTAAGTTGTCTTTCGGTACTAGGCATTGTAGATGATGCTGTCTTCAGGCAGCAAACACCACCAAGCTGTCCTTTTAAAGAACATGTGTTGTTTTTGTTGTCAACAATCAGGTTCTTTTATCAAAATGGCTTTTTTTGATAGTGACTTTTCCCACAAAAATGTCAAATTTGACATTTCTTTGCTGATAAGAGACAAAAGCAATCCAATTAATAATGCTTAAAGGAAATGTTTCACAAAGGGTTGAAAAATGCATCCATTTTGAATTCAGGTGAATGGCTGGACAGATGCCATTGTGTTAGATGTGTCCGTGTGTCTGAGATGCGGGTGTTGTGTACGTGCATTGGTGGTACCCGCGCATCATTGCCTAACCACACTCCCAGCTGGATTACCTTGGAGACTGAGCCAGGAGCAGTGATGGCCATGGCCATTGCCTTGCTACCTACAAAATGAAGCTGCTTCTTGGAACTTCTCTCAATAATCTGCACTAGCTGCAAGGGCAAGGAGGAGTGGGACTCGCATTGCTGACGTTTAAGTATTTCATAATCTGGACTGGACAGATCTGGAGTGTTTTCTCCACTCCTCTCATCTGGATCAGACCTGCTTTTATTCCTGAGATTTGGCTAAGGTCAAAGCTTGGAGATGAGAGCAGGAAGGCCTTGAGCTAGAAACCTCTTCCTGCTTAGGAGACAGCCTGAGTCCCCTGTCAGCTGCCTTTAGGGCATGATGGAAGTCTCATTCATTAGTCGGATTTGTTTAAACCTTGGCCATAGTGCTTCTGCCTTTCACGCTCCTTTTCTGGTTTGTATTTATACTCTTTTCTTCCCCTGGAAACTGACCCCGCTTCATTGGTTGGAGTGGCTTCTGGAGAGCAACAGGTTTTCCCTTTGTGCCAGGCTTTTGAAGAAATTATTTATGATCCTCAGCTGATTGGGTGTATTTGTGTCAATGCTGGATGTGCATTTTTAAGTAGGCTATTGAGAATCTCTTTCACAAATCACCTATGTGTGTTCTTAAGATGCTCTCTCTGATAGTATTAAAGTATTAAATGAGGGAGAATTAAATAAAACCTTTTAATTAATTTATCAAAACATCTTCAGCACCTCCTTTCAGGACGGGCAGAATTTAAGCAAACACTGAGCAAATTAAGGGGCAGAAACATTTTCTTTGACCTTGCACTGTTATGTCTCTTTTGCTTTAACTGGGGCCTAGTTAAGCTGAATATATAATCTTAATTTTTTTTGAGAGGAACTTCTGGAGCAGAAGTTTAAGAAGTCATAGTGTGATTGATGTCAAGTAGGCCTGAAGTTGCATAGGCTTTGAGCTGGCTATCCGTAATAACGTGAGTTTCCTCGGTGAACAATCAACAGTCACAGTAACGGGCTAACGGAGAATCTAGGTTTAACAAAATGTAGATGATGATGAAAACAGTCTTTGGGTTTTTTACCCAAAGGAAAAAGTTTTTGTTTAAACTTTGAGGTTAGTATTTTGATGTGGCCAGTATGCTTTTAAAAATGTTCAGCAAAATGTATTCTGACATTAGTCAGGTATTCTGACAGGCATGAAAAAATAAGTCCATAAAATGCAAAATAGTAAAACCATGAAATGGGAAGAAGCCATTCTAGTACTGATGCCAACAGATAAGTTTCATTAGGTGGGCAGTAGAGTTTTTCTTCTGCTTCACACAGAAGTTCMGAATTTATTTCTGAGCTATCTGCCTGGTCAGTTGTATCTTTACATGTAGATCTCTGCTAAAATGCAAAAGGATTTCTAGCAGAGGAGCTAGAGTTGTGATGATATCTGAGAATATAAGCCAAGTATATTCTGTATGGAGAAGTTGTATCTTCTGTTAGGATCAAGCGATATACAGGACACACAAGCTCTTGGATCTGAAACAAGGCAGCAAACTTCAGATAAGTACATTGTGGGTACAATTGCTCCAAGTTTAATTTTACTCAACTTTTGGTTTGTTTTGCTTCTCTTGCCATTTGAAAATGGAACAGTCATGGAATTCTGTTTGTTCTGATAAGGTGGGAATGAAAATAGACATATTTCTCCCAGTGAGGTCCTCTCTTTGTCTGTAACGGTCTTCCAAGATGCCCTTCCTTTCATGCTGCGCTTCCACAAAATCCTCTGTCAAGGAGTGCTGGAAACCTAGGATTTGAGTGTACTTTCCCATTTGAACATGCTGCTCCTGTACTATTGATACACCTGTAGCTGAGGATAGTGTTGAGGAGTGCAGAGCTTGCGTCTTGCATGGCAGCATAAGCTCTGAGCCTGATGTAGCGATGCTGTTTTAAATAGATGGGTCCAAAAGTGGGTAAGGATGCACAGTGCAGTCAGTGGTTCATCATCTTTTATGTTATAGGTTTACTTCTTACTTGAAAGATCTTCTAGTGCTGTACTTAATTTATACAGTAGATTTTTCTTCTCATGACTCACCCTGAACTGAGAATGTGCTTAAATGGGAAAGAATGTCTCTGTCTTCTATCTGTCTGTCTAATCTAATTAATCTGTCTCATTTATTCAGTAATTGGAACATACAGCTTTTTTYACTCCCAAAGTAGAGGACTGGAGTGCTGAACATCGTTGTTTGTTCATGTGGAGTCTGTCTGTTTGAATAAAACATATCCTCTGGTGCCGTCCTCCTCACTTGAAACAGGTGTTTGAAGCTCACCCTTTTGGATGACTTTGAACTGAAGGCAAGAAAAGCCTGTTGGAAAAATGAGCGTCAAAGGCCTTGTTGGCCTTTTGGAAGAGTTAAATCACTCTCTGATCTCACTGGTTTAAGACAGGCGATTAGGTTTTTAAGCAGCTTGTCTTTGAGGATTAGTCCGAACTCTTAATAGTCCATTCCTGATGATTTCTGTCACCCAAAGTGCACTAATCCTGCTTTAAACAATAACTGTATCAGTCATTTCATTTGCATCAAAACTCTTTTTGCTCTGCTTATAACATTCTTCACGCAAAAGCTTTCCTTTCAAAGCGTTCCAGTCATTCCATAATTTGGTGATGGGGACAAGGTGCGTGCACAAAACTGAGCCTAGCAATAGCACTTGATAAATCCTGTGCTCTCGAGACAGTTTTCTGGTCTTGCGGAGGGAAGGGAAGTTTCAGCAAGCCTTATTTGTACTAAATCTTGTTGCTAGCAACTTTGTAGAGTGCTGATTCCCAGGCTGTCTAGCATCATAACAGTTTCTAACATCAGCATGTGCCAGGTGTCCTGGGGGCTTTGAAAAGACAGCTCTTCTTCCTTGTGTTACACTCGGTAGGAGCAGCTAYGTATTAACCTCAACCTGGGCTAATTACAGAGGAAGGCAAGTAYGTCACGGGAGGTGGAGTCCTTCTTGACTGTGGATTCATGACAGTCTTGAGACCTGATATCTCTCTATCCAAAGTTTCTTAGCTTGTTACCTTTTTGTGGTATTTAGAAGTGGTGTGCACGTGTGAGGAAGTTGTGGAATATGTGCTCTTATCATGACAGAAGTGAAGAAGCTAAGTCTTAGTATGGAGCATCGTGTGGGTTATGACTTGACCTGGGATGGAGGTTTTACTTTCCTTCATCAATGGGGTCGAAACTCTGGATAGAGCATCACATGCATGTGTGCGTTTTTATACTGTATTTATGAGCTACACCTGCATCGTTTGCTAATTTTTATGTTGGCTGCCTAAAGGAGTATTTTTCACCTCCAGCCTTCCTACAGCTAGTTTGGCATGGTGAGGCCTACTGCCTGCTGTATTGGACTGTTGTGTGCCATCATCTGTCTCTCTTGTACGGTACAGTACCAGTACTGGCATCTTTTGCCATTCTGTTGTTCTTTTGTTTTTGTTTTGTTTTTTAATAACCCTAATTTCTGGATACAGGAGATTTTGGGGAGATGTCAGCTTTCATAAAAATTTTTCATCTTTGTGGTTATGCACAAAAACATTGAAAGCATAACTTTCTAAAAGTCCAATGTGTAAGTAATAAAGAGATTCCAACACTTACTATTTTACAAAAATATTATGATTTTAGGAGGCKGATCTGTGATTTTTCATTACGTCAGCTTGGCAATGTTAGTTTTGTGTACTTTCTATGCTTCAGCAAACTTTTTGTTTCCCCCAAAATAATGAATTTATAGTTTACATATTGCAAATGTTTAGAATTCATGTATGCATCTTTTTTCAGGCTCAAATCTGTAAAGTGTTTGCATCTGATTCAATGTCSGATATGATTCAGATTATGCAAAGAAGCTGATAATGTTACCCTGTTTTGATTAAGTGCTTGAACATGTGCCTAAGTGGAAACATGCCGTGTGGGAGCTCAAGTCCYATTGCAAGTGAAGAGCTGATGGTATTGCCTTGAGAACATCACGTCTCCCCTGTGCTCTGCTCCCACGGCTGTCAGCAGGTGTTGTCAGTTTGATGGTTTCATGAGCCAAGCCAGGGGCTTCGTGCACCCTCCCCTTACAGCTGTGCTACTGAAAGCTCTTATCCCTTACCAGGATAAGCTGTAGTTTTTCTCTATTAGGTCTTGATCCAGTGACTTTTGAAGTTAATGAGGGTCTTTTTGCTTGGTTTTGGCCCGGGGCCCTTTTGTCCTTTACAAAAGACATAGTTACAGAGAGCTGTTTTCCTTGTATTTTATAAATGACACGTGGCTTCTGACACACAGGGTCCTGTTTTGGAGATCCCCTGTTTCCCGCTTGCACGGAAGCCCCCTTGTCCTCTGCTCACTTCAGCTGCTCGGCGCTCCTGTCCCTGCCTCAGGTATGTGGATGGCTGCAATCAGTGTACTGATCTGAAACAAAGTTGCGAGCGGATTATTGCATTTAAATTTAGGRACTCAACACATGGCTTTTGAAAGAGGGGAAATGCCAATCCCCAGAAGCCATTACAGTTAATATAATGAATCAGGCTGGTAACTCGGAGATGCTGTTTACTGCCTTGTGAAATAGGCTGGTGTGGACTGTGTTCCCTTGTTTCCCTCAATATAGTATGGGCTGCAAAGGCACTGTGCTGAACCCTTTGGGTAAGGGGAGAAGTGGGCAATGYGCAGGATCCCAAGATCCTATTCTTTCTGTTAGTATTACTGGCAAACTGATCTAACTTCAAGGGGGGTGGGTACTGTTTACTGAATACACAGAGAAAGTCCGTTCTTCTCAAGACAGATGCACTTTTTCCCTTTACTCTGAAGTTTGATATATCCGGCTACTTCACTGCTGCAGAAAGACTGCAGTTAATCATGTCTACAAAAGTCATTCATGAAATATGTCTGTCTAGGAGTCTGACGCATTCTTTCCTCCCTTGAAGCTGCCGCTTTTGTGCGTACTCTATGTATTTTGAACAGGGAAGAAAAATACAATCTGGTCCATCCATTCTTGTTATAAAAAGGGTGGTGGGAGTCAAAAAAACATGCTGTAGTGAGGGAGAAACAGATAAAGAAATTAAAAAGGAGATGCTGCAGCATCTAGTGCAATTGCCATAAGCATGTGGTTGAATACCTAATGACAAATGATCAAGACACCTATATATATACAGGAAAATTTCACAGAGTGCAGCCTATGAAGTGAGAAAGGAGGAAGACTAAATATTGGAGTTTATGTTCAGTCCCCCTAAAACCCTCTGGGTAAAAATAGTTCTCAATCTTCTGAAAGAATAAAACTGCAAGTAAAATGCTAGAGGAACTTGCAAATGGGAAGATTTGAAGATAATGAAGCCTTTAGAAGCAGAGGGCTAGTCTTCCTCTCTTTTATTAATCTTAAATGCTTCCTATTTTGTTCTCCTCTAAGCAGTTACAGTGGGCATAGTGACCAGACCCAACCYGCCATTTAAAGACAAATTTTGCCAGTAATCTGGAGAGAAAAATAATTTCTAGTTTGCATTTCAAACAAAAATCAACATGATAGCAAATGGCAAGCACTCACTGTTGACAAGCTATTGGAGACACTTGAAAAGCAATCACAACTGAAGGGTATGTGTTTTAGCTGCAAGGTGCAGGAGATTATTTAAATCRGCCTAGTTTCATTGACTTCTGTAGTGCTTTTCCAACACATACAAGCTGAGGATTTGACCAAGGTCTGTGGTGTCAAGTGGATTTGAAGTCCTGCATCTGATGGTCTTAGCTTTTGATTCAGATATTCTCATACTATCAAAAGCTGGTGTCTATCAGGAATTTTTGGATTGCCTGATTTTCAGTGACCCTTCTCAAGCTTATTGCTCACTGGTTGTGTGAGAGAAAAGGTATTTTCTTTGGTTTTATATATCTATGACTTCCATGTTAGTCACAGCTGAAACTGAGGCTTGCAAGATCTGTGTGACATAGTTGACATTACCCTCGGTCAAGTGAATTGTATCAATCAGTGCTCAAAGATTTATGCTAGAAAATAATAAATCCTTTAATCATTTTTCCACCCTTRTGTTCATCTGTGAAGACTAAAATATCTGTTGCTGTCACAGTTCCCTCAGAAGGGCTATTCTTTACACGTAGGTTTTACAGTTAAACGGAAGAGGTTAATTTCAGAGAGTCCACAATATATCACCTAACAGAGTCTCTAAGAATTTCTCCTGGTAGAATTGGCTTTGAGCTCTGAAAGAGGAAAGCCATGATTCTCCTAGGTTTGTGGAAATAAAAAACTTCCAGAATGAGTTTCTTTAGTAAACTTGTTAGTTCTGATGCTAGAAAATGCACAGATGTGCCAGTGTACATCCATACACACATGTGCACACACATGCACACACACTCTATTAGGGATTTGATTTGTTTTCTGAATTACTGTATCAAAATCTGAGCAACTTTGCCTTTGCTTCTAAGACTGAATTACAGGTTTAGGCCAAAGAGATACAGCAAACAGACAAAGCAGGCTTTCAGCTCTTGGACTGACCCAGTTTTCTGCATTGCCATTGATGATTTTGTTGTTTTTATGTAATTATGTATTTAACTCAAGCAGAGCTTCCAGTAGGAGAGGATGGGAGAAGAGTAGGAGGCTTCTTTATTTACTTTGTTACTGTAAATATTCACTCAGAATCACTGTATAATTTGGATGATACAGCTCTTAGGAACTTAGGGCCATGTTTACGCCATCATCTTTACAGCATTGGGACATACAGCACTGCCATATAAAGTGCACAGGAAAAAATAAACAAAATCTGTTTCTCTGCAGAAAATCCGAGTCTTTGATTGTCCTTGCAGACTATGCACAAACTCTTTAGTCTGTGGTGTAAGGGCGTCCCATGTGAGTGACTCACAGTGAGTGAGTCATGGGGGCGACTGGGGTGATAGTGAATGTATTTGACTGTGGATATAGTAAGTGTTCATAGTTTAAATTACATGAAAGAAGCGTGAGTTTCCCAAGCAGTACTTCACTGTTGAAATCATGCAGTATGAACTGTCTTTCAAATGCAGCGTTCATCAGGAGGTGAAATTTAGCCAAGACAGTCACTTCTGCCATACTGACAAGGAGTGAGAAGCCAGATGGAGAGGTGGAAACATGGCACACCTTGTTTTTCATTCCCCTGACAGAAAGGGAGGGAGAAGTCTGCCTGGGTTTGTGCAATACTTACACACAGACAAGGAATCTAGACTAGAAGCTGTCAAGTTGTAGACTCTCTGATGGATTTAAAATGCTCTTTGGGCCATCAAAAGTCTTTTTGCCCATGTGCCTGATGGCAGGAGTAGAATCATTGGGCAGGAGAATAATGCTTTGCTCTCCCCACCAGTTTTTGCTTTTCTTCAGTTCTTCCTGTCTCTTTACCTTACTGCTGACAAGGAGGCTGCTATGTCATGCTAAACACCTTGTTGCTGACAGCATGGAGAAAGCTACAGGCTCCTTTGACAGTTGTAATCAATAAGTGGTGAAAATTTCACTTGAAGCACTTTTCCAACTATAAATGGCAACAAAAGACATGAAAGTGAAATACTGATTTTTAGACCAAACTCTAAAACTGGACGACCAGGAATCTGAGCCCAAGTAAAAGCTTTGCAAACCAAGAGTTTCTCTCTGCTCATTTGTGTGCACTCATATTCTTCCTGTGGTATCTCCTTAATGCTACAATATACCTAGTACTTAGTCATAGTATTCTTCTGCCCAGAAACTTATGCTACATGTAGACAAATGATAGTATGACTGGACAGCTTCTTTGTTTGTGCCTCAGTCAAGGAATGAACTCTCGGCAGAAATCCCTTCCTCAAACRGCTCATAAGCTGTGGCTTTGCCTAGTACATCCTTGTACTCTCAGTGCAGAAACAAGTCTTGCTGCAAGAGTTTCCATTATCATCTTCTCTGGGAGATGCTGAGCTTCTCCAACTCTTGTGAGGGTCACTGGGAGATGAGGAAACTTCATTAATAACATCTAAGTGAGGGGAGAGATCAGAATTAAACTTTTAACCTAACAGGTCTACTTTATTTTTAACAAGAAATAAATCATTTCTATGGAAGAAAAAAAGTTATTTTCCAAATAGATTTAATTGGCAGCAAGCCTGCGTTGGAAATGGGAATAACAACTTTTAATTATGATTAAGGATAGACAGAAATTCCCACAGCACCTGGTTAATCAAAAGAAGAGGCTGTCTGTGCAGTGCRGTGTTTTCATGCTGTATTATGGTGACAATGGCAAATTATTAGGAAAACATAATGGGAAAAGTTATGTCTAACTGATAGGCTTTTGTTTTGTGATGTTGAGTAACAATTAGTAGGGGCTTTTACTGTCATCTTTGTTTTGCAGGAAGCAATGAAAGTGAATACATAGGGCTGCATCGTGTATTGCTGTTTTACCCACACCTTGGCTGCTAATTTGGTAGACATGAAGCTCTTGTTCCCTTTATGCTCTAGGTGCTGCTAGGGAGTTAAGTAATAATAAAAACACAGCTTTTTGCAAAGGACTCTGCACTGCTAGATCTCAAAATGTTTTAGAAAGTATGATTAACCTCACTTTGCAGAAGGAAGGGTTTATGTAACAGAGAAGCAAGTTTGCACTTGTTGCTTGGCAGGCTAGTGGGAGACCTGGGAAGAGGATCCCTGCCCTGCCGTCTCAGCACCCGTCCCCCCGTTCAGTCCTGCAGCCTCTGCTTTGGCTTGTTAATAGAACTGTCAGTGGTATCATTCCTTCTGAGGATATGGGGAAGGTCTTGCTTTCCCAAGATGTTAATCAGGTACCTTTTTGTCAGCACAGAATTCATTTTAAAGAACAGTTATAAAAATAGAGCATCCCTTTGTATTAGTTATCATATGTCCTCTGGAAGCATCTTTGCCAATGCATAAAAGAATGCAATTAATGGCTACCCAGGAGGTTTATTCTATTATCTTGACTAGCTTATTTCTAAAGTAGTTTGACATTTTATTTACCTGACTTATCTGTTGTTGCAGAAAGATTTTGTTTTATTATCCTTGAGAAGACTGAAATGTTAAACATGAAATACAGGAGCTTCTTTCATTACTTTTTACTATAAAATGTGAACTCACAGACTGACGTGTCAGTTCAGCAGTAAAGAAAAATCTGGGCTTGTGGTTGGGACAAAACAGTGCTCAGGAGATTTGGATTTGATTACAGACAGTATCCCAGACTCTCGCTGATAAGCTGCTTATACCTCAATCCTACAAAGCATTTTTAAGCCCTGCAAGCTCTACCTAGAATCCGAAATTCAAGCTGAACGTTGTTGTTCTGTGGTGCTGCCAACATTACGGAGTCTGCAGTCAGGGTGGCAGGGAGCTGCTGAGAAAGCGCGGTGGAATGAAGTCYGCCTCCCGCTCCCAGAGCGGACTTTGCTGCAAAGCGTTAGGAGGACAGATATGCTTTACAATACGCACTGGTGTCCTGTTCTCTCTACAGTGCTTCGCAATTTCTTGCCTCCGCCTTCGTGCTTGCACACGCATGCTCCACTTGGGAACATGAGTAAGATCTTTGACTTGATTACGCTGGCTGGGAGGCAGTACAAGCAGAAATGGTTACTTTTGAGTGACTAGAGGAAACTGGAGGGAGTCAGATGAGAAGCAAAGAAAACCAATTGGGAGTAGATTTGCTGTTTTCTGTGTGTGACAGAATACTGTTTTATTTCACACTGCCATTTCAARTGAAAGATGATGAGAAGCATCATATTAATAGAAGTTTGGATGAAGAGATGTGCTGTTATTATAGTGGTTTTTGGACTCCTGTGGATCTTGGGCTTGGCACCAAAAAAAATCTGTCSCCTTATGAAGGAGCTTTGCTCAAATCAGAGAAAACTGTAAGGTGAACAAAACAAGGAAGTAGAGTAGACCTATATTATTAAGCATATTTTTCTGTGAGTAAATGAATATCCAAAATTCTAAAAGGAGTCTAAACCAGAGCTCTACAAAGACGCAATGCTTTATCTTTTAATATACAACACCCAAAAAAGCCTCTGCTTTTGAGGAAAATTGTAGGAAACTTTAGACCTTCATGCAGCAAAGAGATTTGAGCTCTCATTAATTTTAATTGCATGACCTTAAGTAGGTCACTTGCATGCTTAAAGTTATTCACTGTTTAAGAACCTGGCGTAAGCACAGAGCAGGGGAGTTTGGTTCCTCTCTCTTTTTTGTATTGACCCCTTCAGTAGGGTTGCTGCTGCCCTTTACCAAGGGCTGCTTACAATTAGAGTGGGGTTTTACTTGCATTTGTTTTTTTTAAATCCAGACTGGTTTTAGCAGTTCTTTTCCGGTCAACTGATTTCCTTGTGAACACGTTCGTTGCAGTCAAGCTGTCTTGTAGCAACAGTGATAAAAAGATAGAATCAGGCTTCTGCCAGCAATGGTGACAAGTTTGGCTGTGGATGGATAAAGAGAGACTGAAAACAGGAACGACTTCGTATGGTCAGAGATGGTGCTGAATGTTTGTTTTCTGACTTGGGATGTGTTTTATGGTTTCAGAAGACTGAGGCAGAAATTGTCAGCTGAGTTCAGTGCCCTGTCTTTATGTGGATCTGAAAGCTGCACCATCTTCACAGTGAGCAAAAAGTTAGTTTGCTTCTTGTCTTCATATGGCTAGAAGAACTTGGTCAAGAAGTTTAGTATCTGAATTTCCTCCCATATAAACCAGGAATCACTCCAATAAAATCCTCAGAAATCTGTTCGTATAAACCACATGTAGGTGTGAGGGAATTGATCTTTAAGCACCAGGTTTTTGTGGGTGTTCAGCCTCCAATTAGTTCCTTAAATGAATGGCCACATCTTCCAGGTGCTCAGTATGTTGCATGTCTCTTAGGTGCTGTAAAAATCTGGCCTTTCCTGTCACCCTAGGAGCAGCAGAGCTCCAAGCATGTTTGTAAACCTCTCTCTCCCTTTTCAGCTGCCCAAGGGTTAAAGCAGAGCTCCTCTGACAATTCAGTTAAAAGTAAGGAGCTCTTTTGACAGTCTTTATTGGCTGCAAAGATACGAAGTGGAGAGCACTGAAAGGCAGACCTCTGTGTGACTGGCTTCACCTTCCTTCTGTAGTGGTAGATACAAGCTGGTCTGTAAGCTCCTTGGAGCCCCTCAAGAAATGTGGTTGTGATTATGTATGATACCTGTGTTAACAGGTATAATACTTCTGGAAAGCACTAGCATTTCTGACATGATGGGCTGTCAGGCCTGGCCTGCGTCACACAAGGCAGTTAGGTGGGACTGCAGTACTTGCAGTACTTACAGGAATATCGTTTCAGGCAAATGCAGAAAAAAAAACCTCTTGCCTCTGCTTTTTGCACATCTGCTGCTGCTGCTATATCTGTCAGTCTTTGGAAAGCCCAGTGAATTACAGAACCTAATCAGTATTACCACTGCTATATATTTTTCTGCCTAACTGTATAGTTGATGGAAGGGAGGTCATGCAAACTTTTTACTTTGGGCAAAGCGGTTGAGAAAGACTGCTTTAGACCATCAAGTGTTTGCTAGCTGGAGCTCTGCCCATGTAACTGTGGCAGCTCTGATGGTAGGGGGTCTTTCCCCGGGTTCAGTGAAAGCTGAGGGAAGAAGAGCTCCATGCTGTGTGCTAAGAAGTCTGCACAAAGCACAGTCTGTGGTGGAAACTAGTCACGCAGGGTGGTTATCCGTGTTACTAGTTCTGCCTCTCTTCGCCAAGAAGCCCAGTCTACACTGCTCTTTAAAAGCAGCTGTATTTTATCAGCAGTTGCTTTGATTTGAACTTCTTGATGATGTTCAAGGTAATAGGATTTTACAAATGTGAGATATGATGTCCTGTTTCTGGTACAATTGCAGRTAATCCTTTGTTCTCTGTTTGGCCAGGACATCACCAGGCTCAGAGAGGAAGGAATGAGATAGGAAAGAGGCAAAACTTCCTTTTTTTTTTCTTTTTCTTTTTTTCCTTTTTTCTTTCTTTTTTTTCTTTGCTGTTGGGATTAGACTCTCAGTGATGGCTAGGAGCTTTACTAAAGTCCTGATCCACAGTCCTTTCAATTCAAAGACATGCATCTTTTCCAAGAAATTTGAAACAGACTTCAAGCCAGTCTCCTTTAATACATCCGGTAGTATTGTTGGCTGGCCAGCCCAGAAAATAAGTATTAAAATGATATTATCACAGGGAATGCCCCTTCAGAGATCAGTTTGTGAAGAAAGTACTTACTGGCAGTGACGCTCATACCTGGGTGAATGCTGATGCCTGGCTCTGAGCTAGAGTGGAGAGGAAGAAGTTCACTTCCTCACTCGTACACACTCTGGCTTCTGCTTGCCTTGGGCGAGCAGCACCATGTTGTTAGCTCCTTGCTTAGCTGTGTTCGTTAGCTCCTCACCTAGTGTGATGAGAGCCTGGTATTTGCAGGGAAAATGTCGTATTCCTTTTATAGCCCTGCCTATTCCTATTTCTCCTCAGTGTAGTGGATACTTTCCTTCTCTGGTTTCTTGTTATGGCTGTAAGAAGACAGGTTGTAGTGGAAATGACCTAAGTAGACAGCAAAGACTTGAAATGATCTTGAAATGAAAAGAGCAAAGCTGCAGGAAAAGTGAATTTGACGAAAAGATTTCTCTACATGATAAGCCAAATCCTAAGATCTCTCTACACTTGGACTCTTGGTTGGATAAACTATTCTAGGCTAATTATATAGATATAATCCCTGACAAAGATGCTTTTGGAATAAGAGTGTTTATGAGAAAATTGAACTGAAGTAACCACTTGCAAATATTTATTCTGCAATAGCTACTTTGATTAGTTTCCAAGCATACCAGGACCTAGAGTGATTATATTTGGCATAGCTTCTGAAGCTCATTGGTAGCTTAAAGTAGCTGAGAGTATGTCCCCAGTAATGAGAGTCAGGTTCAGTATTGTGCCCTTTCTTTTTATTCAAGCTAGCAGCAGCAAACGGTCTTTTCACCACATGATCTAAAAATGTACATCACAGATTGAAACACTGCGCTGCTTATCTGTGCACTGACTCCTCACAGCTCCCACCTTTGCTTCCATCCCTTTCATGGCAGTAGAGTTTAAATATGGAAAACATCTCTTAAGTCAGACAAGGATATTTGGCTCAGAAAATAAGAGGAGGTCAGTGCGTTACATGAAGCAAGATGTGAGGAGAAGAGACATGTCTAATGGAAAAGTTTGGAAAGTAAGAGAGAAAGACAAGGAAAGAGTGTGTGGGGGGGAACAGAAGGAAAGGGAATGAAAACAGGAGAAAATGCAGAGAGAGGCTGAAGGAGCCTGATGAAATAGAAATGAGTTAAAACTAATAGGCAGGAATGCTCGGTGACTCGGAATGGGCCAGGCTCGTTGCTCTTGGGAGCTGCAGCTCTGCAGGCTTTTGCTACCCTACTCTTCCGGCTCCCTTCAGCAGAGAACTTGGCCTTCATCACTCAGATGTCACAGTCTGTCACAGCCAGTCCCTGGCCTATATTTGTGCCTGCGCAATTATTTGTGCCTGTCCAAAGGCACTAACTGCTAAGCGTGTGAGCTCTGCCACCTGTGTGTGGTCAATGCTGCAGCTCAGGTAGGGGTGAAGGTAGGGAMTCAGCTTAAAAGCAGCTCCCCCAACTCTCTCCCAGGTCACCAGAGGAAGAGGGCAGCCCTTGGCTGTGCTGCATCTATGTTGGTCCTGAGCCCCYGCAGCCAAACCTSCAGCAGGGAACACGCTGTTGGGGCCTTTACAGGTGCAACTACTTCTTGTAAGAGCGGAGCTCAGCTTTGCTCCCGGCCCGTGGGCTATCTGGCCTGGTTGTGCTCAGTAGCAGGCTAGTGTTCTGACCATTTTACTTTGGCTTTAGCCAGACATGGAGAGCAGCAATATTTAAAACTGAAAAAATAAATGCAGTTCACCTCCCTGGTATCATTCATCTAAGGACCTTACAGTTTTATGGTTGTCTAATGAATAAGCCTCACAGAACTCCACTGAGATTGCTCAGCTATTTCCAGTTAATAGGAAAGGGAAAAGATACCAAATACAAATACCTAGTAAATAAGCAAAAACCAGGAATAACCTCAGCTTGCCTGAGCACATGGCCCCTGTCCCTTCCCCCAGGCAGTGTGCAAGGTGGCTTCCAGTTATTTCTCCATCAAAAATCTGTCATTCATCTTCCTGGAGCTGATAAACAGCCTTGTGTTCCTCAGTTTGTTGGATACCACTTGCTTATGTTCATGACTGTTTGGGGTTTTTTGGTTCTTTATCTGTATTTCTGATGAACCAGCATCTGTAGCTGGCCAAGGGCTCACTTGACTTGTAGCTCTTTTTTTGGCCATGTACAAATGCCCCTGGTCAGACCTCAGAGGATCTGCTTTAACTCAAGGCAGAAAGTGGAGCACTTAGGAGTCTCTCACTGAGGGTCTTGACTTTAGACCAGCCCCAAGAACATGTTATTGCCCTTTTCTGGGGGAACAGAAATTAGCCAGTCTTCATGTGGTCCTGAGTGCTTAGAAAGGTATCCCAAGTGCAGGACAGTTTGGCTGGATAGGAGAGGGCCAAACTAATTGCTGCAAACAGCTGATTTCACCCTCACCCTTCATTATGCTAAAAGGAAAGCATGATACAATGGTTACAGTGTATAGCACTGACCAAAATAACTCCAGCGCTTTGCACCCAACGAGCAACTGATGAACGTGGTGGTCCGTGCAGATGATGATGTCTCCCTGCAGTCGCCATCTAGGTCCAAATGGCAGAATCACAAATTCCTGAAAATGAGAAGCGGTTACAGGTCATGAGCAGCACAGGGCCAGGTTTGAAACTGGTGGAAGTTATATAGCTTCATTAAAGTTTCATTTATTTATGTTTGTATTGTTTTAGGTGGCTGATTGCACAGGTCTGATTTACTCTGTGGCAATGCAAATAATTGAATTGGCTTAAGGAAGGGGGCAGTAAGCTCTGCTGTGAGGAGGCCAGAGTCATGATGGGGAGAGGGTTAGACCTCTTAAATCAGATGTGCTGTCAGTAAAATAACGATGTGGAACTACAGCCTTAGCAGAGTGATACAATTTTATACCAACTCCTGATGGGACCTGTAAATTGTAGCTAAATCATAATATACCAACTGCCCCCTTCTCCTTGTGCTGAGTATCATAATCACTAAAGCTTCTCTCATCTTAAAATGGTGTTAAGAGTTATCAGTATGAGGGCACTAGAGGTAGGCCAAGAGCAAGTCATATCCTCTGTACTATGAATTTACAAACTAGTTATATCCTGCCAACAAGATTATAAAAGGAAGCTCGCATTCGGGAAGTCGTTTATTAACACTGACATGGAGTGCAAGTGCATACTGCATTTCTGCTTCCATTTATTTAATAATTAATCTCAATGGGGCCTAACTTTTCTGAAAGCGTGGAGAAGCTGCTTGTAATTGTTTTGGAAAATGCAAGGTCTGTTTGTGGGCTCAATCTCAACATCTCCTTCCATTGTTATAGAGCTGAGCCAAATTYAGTTTGGGGTTAAATTTATGAAATTCCTTACAAATCAGTGGAATTCAGATCAGTTGAATAATGCTTCTAGTGTCTCTGAGCCATAGGTTTTTTTTGGGGGGGGGTGTTTTTTGTTTTGTTTTTTTGCCAGACTATCCATTGCTAAGTATCTTTGATAGAAACTTCATGAAGAACTGAAGGGAACTTCAGGTAACCACTTTTTTAATATTATTATTTTTGATGGTATATGAATGAAAGAYATTTTATCTGAGATGAAAGACTGTCCTGCCTGAAAACTAAAGTTTAATCAGCCTGTAGTTAGGCTATCCGGACATGTAATTGACAAAGGTTTAGATCTTTGCCATTTTGGATTTCTTCAAGTTCTTTTTTGACTTCAGCAGGTACTAAATCTAATAAGAGCAGGCATGTTGCTATAAAATTGAAGCAGAGACAGGAAATAGGCATTTGTCATGTGGATGAATTTCAGCAAGCTTTATTTCATATTGCTTTTTGAAAAGCAGGCTGGTATGATAAACTGCAGCAGATGAAATTCTGCTTAACAGTTGCTGACCTCTTTTTTTGATAGTATTCCTGCAGAAAATGCAATGTTCAAACCTAAATACAGAAAAACTGCAAGCTCATTATGAAGCTTTCCRTGTTTATGAAGTGTTCTGTAAAGCACTTTGAGTAACAAGGTCCTGCTAAGTGCAAGCATTTTTTCCATTATACAGTTCTGTTACRAATCTGGAGGGTTAGCGAAGGGAGATTCATGTGTGACAGATGTTAGTTACGTTACCTGGTGCACATCTGGAAACTTCTTGGACTTTGCTGTTATGCTCTTAAAATTGAACTGTCCTCAGAAATGTTAACATGTGTTGGTTTGTCACTGATTCTCTGCCTCCCTTCCTTCCCAAAGAAGTAACAATGTTGGTTTCCTTCCCGCAAAGGGTAATCGTTCCAATCTGAGAAGCATTCATTGCCAAGGCCAGAATGCAATAGCCTGCCAGCAAAGCTGAAGGAGGGGAATTGCTTCTGTCCTGGAAGAGAGAAAAGGATGGGCAAATCCCCTAGCAGGGAGAGTTTCATGTCAGCTGTCTTCACACCAAGCCTGATACAGAAGGTCGTGGAAGTGGAGACTTCCACTGCTCGGAAAGTCTCCTCAGCAGCGGGAGAGCTCTCGTGATCTGTCTGAGTAAAACCCCAAGGATGCAGCATTACAGGAAGGTGCCAACTGTCTCATCTCACTTGCTGCATGTGGAAATCGAAATCTGCACTGATAATGGGTAATCCATGGAGGGCTGAACGTGCAGCTGCCACTGCCAGCTGAGCAAACTCCTTTAAAATCTCCTCAGGGCCCATTCACGTGCACTTTAGCAAAAACACACATTGTAGTGTAAGGACCCAGACAAACACTTGAATGTACTCACCAAGATTAGTCATTCTGAGCAGCAAAGAAGTCTAAGTATTCTCCGTCTCTTTGTTCTGTGGGAAGTCTGTGTATATCCAGTTAGAGCCAATCATGACAAAAGCAACTCTTCTAACCAATTAAATATCTGGAAAAAAGTCAAGACATTTTATAGCCTTGTTTGCAATCAAGCAAGCATTGTACTGAAATTTGTATAAGGCAGYGTACTCTTTGTTAGATGTCTATTTGCATTTATGCGTGTGTATATACAAATGCGTTTGAATTCCTATGTATAATGCAGAAACAATTCAGCCTTCCTAGTAAAGTGCACTCTGAAAAGGTGATGTTCATTTCTTAGAAGCCTTGAGTACAGCGATCCCTCATACCCATACTGTTTCTGTGCGTATTATTTCTTTTTTCCCTATGCTCGCTCTTGTGCCTCCAAGCAAAAGGAGCAAAGGCCAACTTTGGCAGCAATGACTTTCCTATTGAGAACATGCGCTCTTTGCTGCATGTCAGGCAGTATTATRGGAGAGTTTCTAAACCAGATTAATTGAGTTCAAAGAAAGTTCTAGAAGCTGTCAGTTTATGTGTTCAGGCAGCCTTTTCTTCTTTTCTCTTTGCCTTTTTGAYACAAGATTGTAAAAGGGTTTCAAACTGCAATATGACAGCATGACAGGAAGGTGTTGCCGTCTTCTCTCCAACGTGGAAGAATTGCTTTCCAACCCCAAGTGGGAAAATCTCCAGCATCTCCTAGTGCCGTAAAGAACTCAGCAAGGGCAGCGCTGCTTTGCAGTAAGCGCCTACAGGAGGCATAGTGAAGCCTGAATATCAAACTGGCTGAGCAAGCCGCGATCTTCCCTATACAAAATCCCTCTCCAGATGCGACTGCAAAGAGCAGGGTAGGCTGCCATCGCGTGCGGCTTATTAGCAAGAGAGCCGTGTTTGCTAGCGGTTAACACCTTGTGGCAGCAGGCTTCCTTGCAAGTGCTGCTCCCTTGTCCAGTGCTGGCTTCCTCTTGYGAAAGCCCTGGATTTGGAGGAAAATGTGATTCCGGGTAGCCTGTTGTAGTTGCTAAGTTCCTTCCATCAGACAGAGCTGCAAAGTAGCTATATTTGTGTGGTGTTAATTCCTACCTTGTGCTTGGAGTGGTGTTTGGATCCCTCCCATGGTGCATCTTCCTTTCATCTCTGTCCACCTACAATTGTTGGTGCCACAAGGTGTTTGGGCAGAGTTTGGCTCACTAAAATAGGAAGTATCTCATGCTTCCTACGAGGTTAGTCAGTCTCTCGTGTACCCTCCACAAGCTAATTGCTCATTTGACTTACTGACTCTCTAGAGAATTTTGAAATCCTTGTGGCTACAGATCTGGATTTCAGTAAAGCTATATGTGTAATTTTATTTATTTWTWTTTTTTTTACCTTAAACTAGTGTTTAAGCTTGTACTTCCTTAGCAGAGCACAAAAGCATGCACTTAACTTTATGAACGYGCTTTTGGGCTTGAGCTCTGTGTCAAATCAAATTGCATGATGTGTTGGTTTTAGAAAGATTTGAAGGCCAGTTTTTTTATTTACTTTGTTTTACAAAAACAAAAAAAATAGTATCATAAAAGTATTTGACTTCTTATTCCACTTACAGAAAAGTCGTGCTTTGGGCGGTGGAGAGGGGAAAAGTTCTCCTATATGTTGCTTTTAATTTTGCTCCCCAGGGGAAGGGTAACTTGTGTTTTCTGCTGCAGGTTTTGGACAAAAATGATGGAATCGTTTAGTCGTAGTGAAGTATTGGCAGTTTCCAGCTCTTGCATTTGCCTCATATCCTGTTGTGCATGGTACTCTGGGTGGTGCAGGAGCTGCTGTATAAATCCTTTACTTGGCAAAAGAAATTCCATCCAGTTATTTTACTGGCTGGTCTTTGTCACACTTCATCCAGTCCTCTCATTTCGTTTCCGATTTGCTAACATCTGTCTGCGAGCGGTAGTGACAGCCAGAGGTGTTTGCAGATCTGTGGTTAATGTCTGTGTGTTGCCGTGCATGTGCACATACATACTGAATGCTTACACGAGCACACTGCACCGTGAGTCGCCGTCTCGCGTGGGAGCGGGCTGCCAGTGTGCCTTCCATAGCGTCAGTTTTCCAGGTGCCATAAATAAGTAGATGAACGAATGAAAACGGATTGATTCAGAAAGCATATGTGCTAGAGAGAGCTCCGAAGGGACCCGCTTGATTTGACAAGTTCAATTTTGAAAGCAATCTTTTTCAGGGCACTGGAAGATAACAAGTGAGAAATCCTGTGCAGGAAACAAAAGAGACTCAATTTACTAAGTGTCAGACACGTGGCATTAACTTTGAACAAAACGAATGCCAGATTCTCTGATGCTTGAGCCTTCAGTGGAGCCCAAAAGTCAGATACACGTGTCTGAGTGGTGGAGAGGAGGGGCCTTTGCGGGACAAGGTTATTTTTATCTCCTAAGGCAAAAACAGTGTCTTCCAGAAAGGTGACTTTTCTCTCCTGCAGGGAAGACTTGCAGCCTAGACATTGAAACAAACATCTTAAAAGGCATGGGCAGTAATGAATTTTAACTGATCACRTTCCTCCTTTTCCTGCTCTAACCTCCTTTTAGACTTCATAGGCTGTTCCAGTTCAAATGCTGATCCTCTTAGAGTGCTTCTTCCTACTGATTCCTTCTAATTTAGCTTGAGAAAAGAAGTGATGAGTGCTGCGAAAGGTCTAATGCTCTCTCTTGTTCTCTTAGTGTTTTGATTATCAAATTAAAAAGAGACAAGGTTGCAAAGGTTCAGTACCTCGTTGAGCCAGAACAGGCATGGAAACAGCGGTTGAAGTTTACAAAACCAATCTCGGGGGCGTAAATACATTTCTTCTAGTGATCTTAGAGAAAGAGATGCRTCTGCTTCAAAGAAGTCAGGCAAAAGTGCTAATTCCTCCAATCATGTTCCTGGAAGTATTGACTTCTACAAAGAAATAAGAGATTCACATGCGAAGAGCCAGATTTGCCACTGCCAAGCTKCACTAACCATAATGGTCGTGTGCCAGCGTGCGATTCCTGGGACTCTTGTCCCCAGTGGTATCACTGAGTGTAAGTAAAGAGTCCATTTCCAGGCAATGCAGATAGATCCCTTTTGAAATCTGATAACGCTTTGAAAATGACATTTCACAAGATTAGATTTTAATTAAAAAGTCAAAACAAAGCAGACAAATACACAGGGAGAGAAAGGGAAAAGAAGCAGTACTCAGTGGAAGTTTAGATGGTTTTGCTTTTGATATATTCCTCTGTTTTCAGCAGGAAAAGCCTCCTACTCACTATGGGGGAAGGTATTTTTCAAGCCCTGTCTTGCAAGTTTGAAATTTAGACACAGCAACATTGTGGGTGCAAGTGACACTGAGAAAGGGAAACAAAACTTAAAAAATGGATACAGAAAACCCTGCGTGAAGTAGATTTTAGTGAAAAGTAAGACTCGGATCCTGTATGCTGCCACTGCGCTCTTCCTTCTGGTGGAGATTACCCTTTAGCAAATGCAGTGCTGTGGGATCAGATTGTAGCCTATGGATTTTAATTGCTTACTGCTTAACAGGTTGTGCATCCTCTTGAGCAGGGCAGCTCGTTCCCGTTTTGATGGGGATCTAGGAAGTACAAAATTGGTTTGTTGTTTGTGTGCCAGCAGCACAGGAGAAGGGAAAGAGGAAAAGAGCTATTAATCGTGCTAGATGGGAGCGTGCTTGGGAGGGGATTATGTGAGATAGTTTAAAAACTGGTTAGGTATTTTTCTGTTGGTTTCTTATGAAGGCTGGTATACATATGTGGGATAGCCAGCAAAAATCAATAGTACATTCACTGCAACAATAATAATAATAATAAWAAAAAAACAGGTTAAAATATTCRGTGTTTTTCTCCATTTCTCTGAGAATGGCTTTGGGCAGAAGCTTTGTGATAAACGGTGTATTGGATACTGGTGCTATGGACTCGCACTAGTAACTCTTAAAGCATGCCCTGGTTAGGAGCCATGCCCTGGTTAGGAGCCGTGCCYGTTGCACGGGGGCTGAAATCGGCAGGTGGTGCATCTGTGTTGGCAGGCGAAGTGGAGGAAGGGAAGTGGCTGAATAAATAGGTGGCTCTTCTGCAGACCCCTGCCTTTTCTCTCAGCTTAGACACTGAAGACAGTTTAGGTATTTGGGATGCAATTAAGGTAAGAAGCAAAGCTGGTGTGGTTGCTTGTTTTGTTTGTTTTTTCTTGCATGAAGTTTATGGGATCTAGATGAAGCACATCCCAGTATTATTCTGTATGAGAATGTCAACTTTTTACCCTGTGATCCTGCGTGTTAGTGGCAACCGTAGCACCCAACCCTGATAAAGAYAGGGCACTGTACAGACATGCTGTTATGCAAGAGCCTTGCTTCAGGGATCTCATTTTCTGAGCAGATTAAGGCTAAATTTTCAGAGCGAGTAAATGCAATTGATATTTAATATTATGCCTTGTGTTCCTGGATTAGGGGGGATGGAATTCAGCTGAGCTGTTTGTCCAGCCTGTGCCAAGGGAAGTAAGCACCCCGGGATGCCATCTCCCTCCTCCTCCTGCAGAGCTATCTGTCAAGAACAGATCAGCTGAAGGGTGCCTGAAAGCTTTGGCTTATTTCTCACTGTGCACAACAGAAGGGGGATAGTGGGGGAAAAGCATAGACTGGACATCTGAAGTTAGATGACAGGAAAACCCTTCCTGTCTATTTTTTGAAACACTGTTAAGATGGTCAGAAATGGGAAAAGGAAACAAAAGCAGAGAGAAGTGAGGTACTTTGCAGTTCCCAGATGAACAGTGGACAGGGAGAGTCCAGTGCTTTAACCCTGGAAACACGCTGTGTGTCTGGAGAGCCAGCCGAATGCCGTCCCGCCTCTGGGCAATCCTCCTCAAACCACAGCCACACGTGACGTCCGTGCCAGAGAAAACAGCCAAGGAATTGTCCAGCCACGTGTCCTGATGGAGTGTTAGGCAGCGCCATGGGAGATCGAGGTTTCCCAGAGGAAGGGATCCAGTGAGGCATTTCAATCCTATGTAGCTCAGCAAATGTTTCTGAGAAAACCCCRCACTCTCCCCTTACCTCTCCCCTCAATATTTATTTACTTTAWTATCTGTTTTCTACAGAGTGTTAGTTCATTGTTTGCTCTGCCATATGTCTCAGCAATGGATAAAAATGCAATGATCCAGTGCGGTGACAAAGCAAAGGAAGAGCTCTGGGACTGGACTGATATGTGAAAACACCTCCATGCCTCTAAACCCAGGCTTAATAACACAGGGAGGAGTTGCATGGGAGGGGGTCAACTTGGGACCTGGAGAGTCATTACACCTTAATCCCTCTTTGCTTTTCCCGAGGAAAAAAAACTTCCCCAAAGGCTCATCAGTTTTGTTTAATGTTTTATTTTAAAGGAAAAGAAAGAAACAAAAGAGATCCAGAAATAAGGGGGAAATGAGAGTTTTCAGGATGATTATAATCTTTTTTTTTGATCATTAGTAGTATCCTAGAGATTAAAAAAAAAACCAACAAAACAAAACAAACCCAAAAACCTGAAAAACAACTCAGCCCAGAAAAGGAGGCAAATTAGCACAAAGTCATTACTTAGGGGAGAAGTGCATGCATTTGATGTAAGCTGGCTCTGGATCAGCCTTTTTTTTTTTCTTTTTTTTTTTCTTTTTCTTTTTTGCTTATGGACCAAAGATCCTTTTCTTTTGTTTTAAATGAGTGTAGATAGTGTGTGACAACTTTGACATTGTTCTGTGAAATGTAGCCCTTAGACTTCTTTGTGAAGGGGGAAAAAATCCTGCTTGATTTATGAGGGGAAAAAAGCCTTAAGCTGTAGGTGACATTAGCGATGAAAATGTCAAGCTCTGTAGTGTGTAATACAYGAATGTGCTGTGATTTCACTGTATTTAATGTTATGGGACGATAACCAGGACTTCTGCACTTCTGATTACTCATTTTTAATGCAGCTTTTGTAAAAAGAGTGACAGTTAGATATTCATAGGGAGCAAAGCATAGCTGTCTCATCTACTGTGAACTTTGGCCTTCCTCTACAGAACTCATGGGATTCATTCATCTCCTATGGGAGAAAGATCAGGCCTTCAGGATATGTGTAAAGAGGGAATTTTCAGAGATAACATAGTTTATTGGTGTCCACTTTCATTTTTATCCCAAAGTTGTGTCCTGCACAAATATTTTGTCYTTCCACTTCTACTGTTAAAAAAAATTATATCAAGACTGAAAGCTTTTAACACGGGCAACAGCAAGAATGCTTTAGACGGAGGAAGGAGTACCATGGCACTGTCTTGCATGACTGAGTCTTGTGTTGCATGTTTTGACTTTTCAGCCCCCTGCAGCATCTTGACTGAGAGACGTGCTGCTGAATATCTCTGTCCTCATTCACTCATGCATCAATAAATGACGAACAAAGTCACAATCTTCTGTAAAACTAATGTTAAGTAAGGATTGATGTGACTGATGTGGATCAAGTCATTACAGGACTTAACATTAATTTTACAGAAGATTGTGGAACTGGCTTAACAATTCAGCAGTTTTACTACTGAAATGGCAAAGCTGAATGTTCAACAGCAGGACAAGATCATCTTAATTTTGCCTTCTGCGTCTGCAGCTACGCAAAGGGGGCAGACCATAGGCRGGAATAGGGGAAGCTGCAGCTGGATGTGTGAGAACTTCTTCACAGCCAAGAGATGATACAGAACTAGGAACAGGCTAGGGACAAAAGCAAGGCCTACAGTAGTACTGGAGTATCACCTAACAAGCCGTGAGAGGTTCCAGAGATGAACTATACAGGTGACCACTCTGCGTTACCTGTGAAATTACGTAGGTAACCACTGGTCCTGCCCAGRATTCCGCTGGATGGTAAAACTCTTTGGTAGGGCCTTAGCTGACCCTACTCCTCGTGTCTTGCACTGATCTTCTCCAGTCAGTTCAGATGTAATGTTGACTGATTTGGAAAGGAGTTGCAGTAAACCCACTTTAGCTGAAACAAAGACACCTTCAGGCTTTTGAGAGGAGGATGGATCTATTCCAGAGATCTGTTGATAGAAAACTATTTGTTTAACAGATGCAGTGTCTTATCAGTCATACCCAGGTATTTTTCTTGTATGCTAACGTTATCAGTAGGATAAGCATTGCGGTTACCATCTTGGCTGACAAGGAAGGATTSAACTGGGGAATTCTAGGTCTAGAAATAGGGGTTAGTTATAATACTATACRTACCTAAAGCCAAGTACAGATTTTTCAGAAAGGGCTTAGCAAACAAACTCTAAAAAATTAGATTCTTGTAAGATGACAGCCTKACCATTCTAGAAATTCCCTACATTTTCTGGGCCTGGTATTTCGACTATTCTTTATGAATAACCTATAGGTACTGGGGTTCAGCTTGGCCTAAGGGTTCATAGGAAAAGATGAATGTCAATATTCAGAGCTACCTCTGAAAGAAAACTTTGAAGATGTAAAATTTTCCCTTCTGACAGAACTACAGGAAAGTCTTGGGTGAGAAATGAAATCATGCTGCGCCGAACAATTCTGAAAGCTGTCCTTCATGCTTATAATTTTATTTATATTTACTCAAGAAATGTGTTAAACTCCTTGGAGTTAATCTAAGTAATGAGCAGAACAGCAGACATCTTGACCAAGTCTTTCAGTGCTTAATGTGCATAACACTTTTCTTCTTTTTTTGGAAGTTACAAAATTGGGCTGATGATGAGCAGAATGGTTCTTGTAAGGTTATGCAAAAAGAACAACCTGCTACCAGACTCTTGGTGAGCYGCTTTTGCTTCCTCATTGTCCCACACAGCCTACTGGAGAAAGATTCATCCGTCATTTTGAGCCTGTTGGCATCACTGAGGTTAAACCCATGTAATGGATGCCAAATTACACCCAGCTGACTATGCTCTACTGTGTGACTTTGCTGCTTTCATTTTTAGCTTTCCCCAGCATCTTACATGGCTACGTAACTGCAGTAGGAAGTTTAGTCTGGTTGGTTTAATACCCTTGGATAAGGAAGTGCACAGAGTTAAGTCTGTTTTTATTCCTGCTTTTTATTTTGGTGTTAAAACACTGAAACAGTGCTTCCATTTTTCATGTTCATTAAACCCTATTATGATCCAGGAGCTGAGTTCTATTAAGCAACCTCATTGATACAGTTGCGAGCACCTTTTATGGGAGGATAAATGTAAGTTGGAAATAAGTCTCAGTTACAAGCTGCCAAGGGGTTGTCTTTATAAAGATAGCTTAAAAATAATGGAAAAGCATCCCCACTGGATGAGTTGTGCATGTGCTATGTGAGCTACAAGTCTAAATGCTGAGTTTCCAAAGTCACTTAAGATGAGTTTTATGAAGGTCCTGAGGTATATAAAACTGCAGGTAGGCACCTTAGGGAATTAACCAACTTCTCTGGCATCGAGAGTCAGTGAGACTCACASACAAGATTTTCAAAAAGAAGACTAGCTGTTTGGGTCCTTGGCCTGAATCTCTTTAATGAGGCCTGGTTTTCTGAGGGAAAGGAAGTGGCATTTGAGAAAGCTGAGCCCTATAAATTGTTTGAAGTTGTACACGAAAAACAGACGTATGGCTACTGTAATTCTTTCTGGAAACTGTGCTTTTAAGTCCCTTCTGGGAAGGGGAAATGAGGTGCTTTTGAAAATTGAATCCAGTAAGAATAGTASGAGCAGGTTTAGGACCAATGGGAAAATTCACTTGGATGTAAAAAGGAGTAGTGACAGAATCCATGAAACTGGGATGAGATTTCTTCATTCCTTTGCCAAGGCCAAATGTTTGGATATTTTTTTCATTGAACRAGCTGAAAAAATGGAGAAGACTTCTCTCTTTTTACTTTTTGCCTCAAACTGTGTAGCACAGCCTCTGAATAGGAAGTAAAATAATATAAATGAAAGAGATCTAAAAATAAAATAAAAAAGTAATTTCCAGCTAGCTTCCATATAAGCAGTAAAAAAAGAAATAAAGGAGTTTTCATAGGTTCACTGGAGCATCCAGCAATGAAAATCAATCGGTTTGAACCAAGATCACAGTATAAAAACAAACCATCAAATCTTAGTAGGAACTAAAACAAGAGCTGCAACATTCACAGCAAGGAAAAGAAATGGAAAGAACAAGCAGATTAATGGGAACATTTCAAATGAATTTTTTGTGTGTGTGCATGCTCTTTTATTACAAGAGAAAATCCAATCAACTACATTTAAATCTGTATTGCCTGCAGTAGTCTAATTACATACCACATAGTGGGAATGCTTTAAAGGGAGAGGACAGGAAGCCAGCATCGAGCCCTGCGAGTCCTGTGCTCAGGAAGGCCGTTTACATGCCGTACGCTTATGGCAGGCGAGTTCAGATTTTTGTCACAAAGTATCAGAGGCATTGCCAATAATGTCTGGACTGGTATCTAAAATCCCGGATGAAGCCAGGATCCAGCAGTATACCCTCAAAAGTATCATGTCCAGTGACCATTTTATACTAAACRTATAATCCTTGGTGTAGGGGCCCAGAGTGGGAACAATCATGGAAATCGGACTCTCCCCGTCACCTCTGAATCTCAAATTCATTCGTGTAAAATGAAATAGAGGCAAGGGGGAGGATGAAGAGTGTCCTCCTTTTCCCTGATCCCTATTCTCCGCAGTAAGCTGTGGCACACGCCAAGGTAGAGATACGTGTTTCTCTGGCGCAGAAGAAAGCTGAGCTCCTCRGTGCTGCGAGGGACTGAGGTTTATGGGGGTGCAGGACTTCAGGTGCCTGCGGGACTCATCAAATGAACAAACGGAGGGACAGATGTGGACTGTGGAGCCAGCTGACAGCAAAGCAGTGCCTTCGGGTTTGTAATCTGATTTAAGCATTTAAATTCCACATAAGATCCAAGCTCTGTCTTTCAGTGTTTCTATTTTAAACCTTGCTTCCATATGAAATGGGGATGACATTATTCAGTGCTAATCAGAAACCTGTGATAGTCCATAGAGTGCACTGGCATCAAGCCCTCATCTTACCAAATGATTACTGATTTAATCTCTCCGATATCTTCAAACGAAAGATATAAATACTGAGTGGCTTATTAGTTTGTTATTAATTTATGTGAAGGTACCAAACTATTTGCTTTGGCTATTGYAGAACAGGCCTTACTGAAATGATGCCAAGTCCATGTGGTCTCCTGACAGAGTACAGCATGATGAAGCATGCTGTCTGTATTAGAGCTCGTGTTGAAAGTTTCAATTATAGCATTGCTATCCAGCTGTTTTCCAGCCTACTTTTGCTTGTTTTTTTCTGGAGTGGCTGGTTACTGCTGGAGGTGTAGTGTATAGTGGTGGCCATTTGTGCTAAACAGCAAAGATCATTTGTATTCTGGAGTAAGAGCCCATTTCAGCATCTCCCCCTTACCGTGCACTGAGATCTCAAAATGGAAACTGCCCCATTATTTCTTGTTTTTTGTTAGAAGTTAGCTTCCAGTGTTTACATTGCTAGTACAGGATGGCATATTCACATATTCATCCCTCCRGCTATTGACATCCCTCCAGCATTTAGCTGGACTTGAGGTCATTTTAAACTCTCCTAATTGTAACATATAACTTCTTAAAGTCCCAACATTTTCCTTCACTTGCACCTGCTTGAATCCACATTCACATGGATCTCATGATTTGGAATAGCTTAACTTTTGGGGTGTTGTAAAGAGGTCCTGACTTCCAGAGGGTAACTGCTGCTTAATACAAAATAGAACYGAACACTCAGTGTTGCTGAGTGCTTCTGGCTCTAATGCATGAGGTTGTAGTTGTGTCTGAAACACAGGAGTTGAGGCTTTTGATCTGTGTTAGAAATATGCATGAGGCAGCTCTGTGACTTGCATGTCAGCACTGGATTTAAATGAGGTGTTTCCTAAGTTTTCCAGAACTGCTTAAAAAAAAAACCCAAAAAACCAACCCTAACCTTGACTTTGTTTTTAAATTTTTTGAATGTTTTTTTGCCCAGTAATTAGGCAGTTCTACTATATATATTTATTTTTAACTTGAGCTGACATCTATGCCTACCATTAGCTTATTTATTCCTGAAAATGCTTGGTTTGGGATATAATAAAAGCATGCAATAAACGGAGACTGTTCTTTACCGGTACAGAATGTGTCTCAGAAGCCCCAAAACACAGAGCTCCTTAGAGCTGAGAACTGTCTTTGCACCACGTCATTATTCATGTCTTATTCCTGCCCACAGTTTTAATGGAGATGATCTGTGTTTAAAGTTTTGAAGAAGATCTGCTTAAAGTTACTATATCTGTGTTTCTGTTCTTATATTTTCCTTTTCCTGAAGCAGTTGATGGTCTCCTGAATCCTGAACAGGGTATTTTTCCTGTGATATTGAAGAAACCTTATAGTTCTGTCCGTGTAAACACAATTCCAGTTGCCTGTGTGAATGCCCTAGCAGCGTGTCAGAGTTGAGTAAATAAACTAGCTGCATTAATTGCTCCCATGTCCCTCGAGTGCTTCCACTTTGTGGGTTTTACAGTAATGTTAGTGTTTTGTAATCCATTATTATCTTCAAAATTAAAATTTTCTTCCTTTGCCTGCATCTGCCACTGTTAATTCAGAAACTCTAATAAATGCATTAAAAGAGGGAAGTAATAAGCAAAAGGAGGATTCCTCTGGGACTGTTTAATTTCACTTACACTCATGACTCTTCATGCTGCGTTGGAAGAAAATAAAGAGTCTAAATATGCAGAGTTAGCACACAAGCTGAAGTGAGATTACAAAGCAAAGCAGTAAAACCCTTCTGTAGCTGTTACACTTGCATTTATTATGGAAGTAGGGAAGATGAGGCTAGATAAATGAGGTGATGAGCTGAAATCAGGTTTCAGACTCGCACTGAGGCAGTGGACCTCACGTGGAAGCCATATGAGCAGTGTCACATGTTTGAATGAGAAGCTGCCCGGTGGGGARCACTGACTCAGTCAGTTTTTTTGGTCAGGGCAAATGATAACCCAGCAGAAAGTTGAGACTGATTGAGGAAAAAAGGAAAACCCCAGGGGGACTGGTGTGTGGACACAGCATCTAAGTAAGAAAAGAGGTGATTGAATGGGCAGCTGAAGCCTACCAGACCCAGTAGTTTTGATCGAAACCCAATTGCCCTGTCACCATTTGAGAGTTGACCAATACTAAATCTGCATTTCTCCTCCTATCTTTAAGTGCTAGAGAGCCCTAGGAGAGGCCGGACACAGACATTTATTTTGACCATTACCTGACTTCAAAGGAGTAGGTGAGCAAGAGACAGCACTTGACATCAGGAGCAGCTAGGATAAATAAGAGGTACAAAGATCCATTTGAAGAACGAAGGAAGAAATCAGGATGGAAGCAAGACAGTGAAAGTGAAGAGAAGGAAGTGGAGAGGCAGCAGATGTTTTGGGGAGCTTTATATTTAAAAGCTGCTTATGCAAGGCTGGGCTCAGGCAGAGATAGAAGGAGAATCTGAACCGTCTGGAGAGGTGGAAGAAAGGATTGAAAGCAGCATGGCGCACCAGAGAAGCCAGGGAGATAACGATAAATAGGGCATGTACAGGGAAGGCATGAGAGGAGAGGTGTATGACAGAAGAAGCAAATATGTTTTACATCCGTCTGCTGGCGTTGTACTGTATTTTGTTGGGGAGTTCAGCGAGTCTTCTGTGAGGTTTTAGAGGAGATGCTGGTTTAACATCCTCCTATGGATGACACCTCTGACAACTGTGATCTGTTCAACGCTTGGTCCAGTCAGCAAGGCCAACCTAGTGGCAGTTCTTTCTCCTCTGCCACAGGAGGAAGCAGCTGCAGGGACATGTCCAGCAGAGGTGCTGGAGCAGGAGCTGTGCAGGGCAGGTGAACAGCCCATGAGACAGCGAGTGGGCCTTTCCTGTGGGTAGGATGTGACAAACGGCCTGTTGTTTCAATGTGATAATCTTGTGCTGTTAGTCTAATCACTGTAATTAGTCATGCTTTGCTGGCTGGTGATGTCCCCTGGGACTTGTTTCAAAAATTTCCTCCTGTTATATGCCTGGAGGGCGCTGGGTTTGGGAGTGAAGAACAAGGCTGTTATTGTCATCTGCAGCAAAAAGAGACATCTGAGCAAAAGGAGAGGAGGCAGTCGCAGAGTGTGACTTTCAGCAGCTACAATAAAAAGAAGTGGAAGGGAGAACATGGGTGGGTTACGACAGAATAAGCAGCTCATTGTGCAGGGCGCAATGGATATTTTGATGCTTGGGCAAGTTAGCCCCTGTTGGGTTGTTGCCTCCGGGTGTTGCCTTTAGCACCAATTCTAGAAGTGTTTCAGTCCTAGGCTGCGAGACTACTTTCAAACTCAGTGACAGGCATGTAAAGTTCAGCAATGTGGTGTTTTTTGTTTTTTTTTTTTACACAGATATAAAGCAATTGCAGTGAAATAAAGGAGTTTTTTTAATTTCATGATATTTAGAAATGTGTACAGCCCAAAAGCCATACAAATCCCTCTCGATTTTCTAATGTGTGGCTGTATTGGGCTCTGCAGAATAGATGAGGCTAATCATTTCTAGAAGCTGGTGTGATCCGTTGGTTGAGGAGCTGAGAGCTGGAGCTTGTTCCCYTGAGTAAATTGCAACTCTTTGCTTCTGTCTTAAAATGCTAATAAACAGAGCTGTGGAACTTGATGGGTGTTTGTAAAGCGATGTGAATTTTTGTGATGAAAGATTGTCCTCTCTAAAGCGCACAGTGTTATTCCTGCACTCCTGTGGGCTAGAGTGCCCTCCTTTTGTGTGCGTTGGACTGGAGGGCTGAATAGTAATTATTGAAGCCTTGAGTACTTCAAATGAGTTGTGGAAGAGGAATAGTAGAATAGATAAGTTTTCTATTAATGTAGGTAAAGAAAGAGATGCATGTTTAGTGAACATAAATGTGTACTTGCAAGCTTTTCAAGAATTAAGAAAATTGCTATTAAAGTAGAGCAAAGCAACTTTAATATTAAATAGAGCTTCTCTGCCAGGAATGAGATGAACATCAGAAAATAGACAGACTGTAAAGCCCCTTAAAAAAGCAGTTCTACAGTAATGCACACGCTTTTGCTACTCATGCCCTGCATTCATAAAAAACATCAAATGCAGCTAGTGTGCTATCAGCAACATCTGTTTTCTGAGCTCTCTTTAGTAGATGCTGATCTACATTTAGTTATATTATTGTCTCACTTCCAGAAACCTTAGATWTCTGCTCCTTTGAAGAGTGTGCCAGCGACGCTTTTGATTTCAGTGCTGTACTTCGTTATTCTGTAGTTTCTCTGCCCCTCTCACCACCTTGWATATATGCTGCAAAATGTTTCCTGCAAGTTCCACAGTTAGATGGGTTTRCGTGTGGAGTGTTATAAAGATTTTGGTGGGCAGAGGAAGTGCTTTTAGAGAGGAGCTCTGATTTGTAAATGTAACTGCAAAAATGGCATCAAGCTATCCTATGTTTATTGACTCTCAAAGATTTCTTGTTTTACCCAGGAAAAAATATATATATTCTCATCCTTYAGCATGTTGTGAAAGTTTTGTACTAATGTAATTATAATGAAATCAGTACCAATATGGTGCTGTAATATAAGTGTAATGCAATGGAAAACAACCATAGTGGCCCTACTTACMAGTCCAATGAGCTAAATCTTTAGTGTGCTAAGTTTGGTATTTTTGGTCCACTACCAACAATATTTTGTATGTAAAGCTTTAACATTAGAGTACTATAAAATAACTGTGATTTCTTTTTATTTCTTTGGTGTTGTATAGATCTAATGCTGGTGTTTAATTGATGAATTAGACACTTCTAAATCCTCATTACACATATACCATCACTGGTGATGTATGTGTAAGAGAATAGTTCTGGCAATAAGCATTAAGTGAAATCATCGCTCTTGCAGATAGTCTCAGGAGAAGCCAAAGGATGATGTCATGTCGAAGCAGTCCTCTAATCCTAGATATATCCTTTGATGTTCTGGTATACATTTGTTTCTGCAACAGTGTGAAGAATCACATTCTACACTGAAGCTATGTTTTTTGACTGGGCTGTCAGTTTTTCAAATTCAGCTGCAGAAATAAATACTTCTCTATTTAAAAAAATATATATATTTTTAAAATGTCTGTATATCTAGATACAGGCATACATATGTATATACATAACTATGTATGTATATACATAACTATGTATGTATATACATAACTATGTATGTATGTATGATTTAGCTTTTATCAATTGGCTGATTTTATATACCTGTGCCCCAGTCCTAGAAAAAGGTTAAAGTAGGTTTAGGCCGGAAAAGTTTCTTAGTATAGGAAAATTGCTTGAGTTTTTCATTTGTTTGGTTTTCACTTGTTTGTTTATTGGAGCTTTGATATAGTAATAGAAGGCATAACACAGTTGCATTTGTATTGCCAAAAATACTTTTGTTGACATATACACATGTATATTTTAACTCCATGGGCTGGTATAAGTCACACCAATAAAACATAATGTCATTGCTATAGGCTGCACCTGTGCTAGGAGAATTAGTTGTTTTAGTTGTGCCAAGATAGTAGTACTTACGTAGCTATACCAGCAAACCATTTCTGAAGCAAACCTTGCCTGAGGCACATGCTTAGCTTTACATACTGTGAATAGTTCCATTGATTTCAGATATTATTCATAAGACAAAACCTGGCCCCAAATCCTGCAGACTTTTTGTGGAGCTAGAAGTCACCCAAGGCATGTAAAACATTTACAGACTCTGGATCAGAGTTTATAGAATCCCTGGAGCCACGACAGAGGTAGAAATCAATCTTTTGATATTGAAGAAGAGGTGAGAGATGAGATAGGTGGGGATAAACTGTGAAAAACTTAGCAAAGATAAGTAACTGATTTTTGATGTGAAAGAGAGAAGGGAATGATTGGAGGCTTGCATAGAAAGAAATAACAGTGTCAATGGAATAGTCTAGGAAAATGGTCTTTAAAGCAGCATTTTGGGTAAATACCTGTGGAGCAGGATTGCATTTGTCAAGAGAGTTTCATCTCTGCAGATGATAGGATGCTATGGATGGTCTGTTACAGATGCTATGCAAAAGCATCTGCCAGGCTGAGGTATAGCTTAGATGTAAGATAAAAGACCTGAGTGAGAGTTCCAAGATGAAAATGATATTCAAGTTAAGACGCTGTTACTGTTCGCAAGTCATTAGGAAAGAAAATAATGGACAGGAGAGGTTTGGGGAGAAAGCAAATGTATCTGCTTTAGCCATATTGAGTTTGGGGTAACTGATAAACATTTACATAAAAATATAAGCGAAACAAGCTTGAGATTTCAGTTTGGATAGAAGATGTGCTTTATAAGGCATCGGGATAGCTGAATTGCATTTGCAAATGAGACGAAACGTAGAGGAGAAAGAGCAGGAAGAAAAAGGACAGAGGCCATTGGGACTGCAAAAGCTGAAAGGTGTAGAACATGAGGAGARTTCAGCAGAGGACATGCTGAAGGAAAACTTAGAGGGCTAGGAGGAGGAAACGGTATCTCAGAAGCCRTGGAAAGAAACAGTTCAAGAGGAGTATGACCAAAGCTACTGAAGGGTCTAACTAAGAAGTTATAAAGGCATTGGAAGAAATAGTTTCTATTAACTGTGGAGTATAATCAAGATGTTTCGAGATTTCTAGAAGGCATTTGTTTTTAAGGAATATTGTAATAGTGGTTGTAGGCAATGATACACTGATCTCGGAGTGGCATATGTATTTTGGCATGGATTTTTAAGAGGGGCTGAAGCATGTTTGCATTATGAAGGGAAGATCTAGAAGGAGAGAAGGTTGCAAGGGACATCTGAGAATAGGAAGAGATCACCCTGATAGAGCTGGTTAGAGGAGGAGACCCTTTTCATGCAATCATCAATGAATGGTCCCCTGAGCTCAAAAAAAAAAAAAAAAAAGAGGTATGACTTGAACTGTAAACTAGACTCTCTGATTGGGCAAATCAGTGTAACTCTATGGGTCTACAGTTAACCTCAAGTGCGAACTTGGCCCTGTGAGTTTCAGCACTTTTCATGGTCTGTTTCAGTCAATGTATCGAGTCAATGCTTACTGTGAGGGTGGTTGAACACTGCAACAGGTTGCTAAGACAAGCTGTGGAGCCTCTGTCCGTGGAGACATTCARAACTCAACCAGACAGGGTCCTGGGCAACCTGCTCTAGCTCACCCTGCTTGAGCAGGAGGTTGGACCAGATGATCTCCAGGGGTCCTTTCCAACCCCTACTATACTGTGATTCTGTATATTTAACTTCTGTTGCATTTAGAAGGCATTTATTCTGGCAGTTGGAATGGGTGGTGGAAATGTCCATGTGACCCTGGGGGTTAGAGATGGGGCAGAGCAGTGACTTGCTGATGTCATCCATCAGATATTGCATGGGACAGGCTGAACTGCTGCAAATGCCACATGGAGCTCTTACTCCTCTGGGAATTATTCCATCCCTTCCGAGTATCTAAGGCATGTGTTTGTGCCTTAGCAGAGAATGCTCCTTCTGCATCCTGGGAGACACATGCTCCCAATCCTTCTCAGCTAGTTTTACGCTCCCTTATGCTTTATCTCTGGTGAAAGTATATTACTTCTTCTTTTGCTGCTGTTGTCATTTTTGAATATATATTTTGTGGTTATTTAACCAGAGTTTTCATCACCTCTTAATATATTTGGCTTGCTGTATTCAGATGGGTCAGCTGAGGCATTGAATTAATACTGATACAGATGGGGACTTGTTGAATGATGTTATAATGTGAGTGGTTTCAGCTAATTGACACCTGTGTTTCTGTTCCATTTCATTTTCTCCAAGCAAATGCAGTAACAGACTGTCTCTGAAGTTGTTGGAAGAGAATTAAATAGCAAATGTTTCCCACCTATACACACCAATGAAAATGCAGTGACTCTGGTCTCCTCCTGCTGAGCATGCTCAGCTCCTGTTAGCACTAATGAGACTTAGGCACATGCTCAGAGCACAATGTACCCTATAGYCTCAGGGTAATAGAAACCCTTATCTTGCATTTCCATATTGCTGGCATGGAACAAAAGGCATTGTAGAAACAAATCCACCCCTTCCCTCCGTGGCCGTTTCTCTTGCTCCTCTCTAGATGAGAACTAATTTGCAATGAGACAATCCAAGGCTGACAAAAGAGAGCTTTGTTGACTTTCTACTAGCTTAAAGAGAGACAAGGAGAGACTTCTCAACATGCTGCTGTCACTGCCCAAACCGTTTTTAGGCTTTATCTTTCCAGGCTGCAGAGTTTGTGAGGTGAAAGTCACCTCTTCTGGAAACTCCACCTGATTTCTACAGAATGGAACAAGTGSCCCCAGATTAGACTGTGGCTCCTGATTTATGCAAATGTCACTGTCCAGGTTGCATCAGGCAATTCTGAAAAGCTGTGACAAAGACTGGTCTCAGCAGAGAAGCCGGCTTGAGCAGTTACCTGCTCTCCGCTGCTGTTTGTGTCAGGATGACTGTCGCTAGGGCTGCACCATGAAACTAGAACACTGGTTCAGAAACATGGCAGAAGACATCCCCTCCCCAGAAGAGGGAAGGGGACTTCCAAGCTTTCAGTGCCCAGTTTATCACATGGCCCCACAGACAGTTATATTAGCGTAATTAAGGTGCTAAGGTGCAACACAGAAGGTTAGGAAGGAGTGGGAATTTAGGACTACTTCATAGTGCACTTAAACAAACAGTGGAAAACCAGACAGGTGCATTTAGCATAGTGCTATTTAATTCCTTGGAGGGTTGCTGCCAGCATCTTAAGCCTTGTAAACCATCTATACTGAAGCATGCATTTAAAAACTCTGTAGGGAAATCAACCCCTCAGTAGTTATGCACTCAGTGCAAATGTAACCCCACCACTTTCTTCTATGCGCTGGCCATCTTTTGGGACTGAAAGGTACTGCTTGTTCACCCTTTTATCATCAAGATCCGCATCACACTGGCTGCAGATTTTCGGAATGAGGGGAAAGAGGGAGGTAAAGAAAATTATTTTCTTACAGGTGTCTCTATGATAAATAGCCATTATGAGCATCATAAAACTATGCAAACAGGCTAAATGTGGTAGCAGGCATCCCCTTTGCTGTCTTCCTGCATCATTTCTTCTTTACCGCCTCCTTGACAGAAGACTGTCCTCTCTTCTCCCAAAGCATCTGTCACAATGTCTGTTAGTGATCACTGGTGCACAGTAGGAGTAGATCTACAGAGCAGGATAGGTGGTGCGGATGGTCCACAATCTGTGTATGTAGTTTAGACTCACTCTAGTCTAATCCAGTGGATGCCCGTTAGCAGCTGGAGTGCACTGAGCGCTCTCATGGGGTGCATCTTCAGGTTTCATTTCATCCAAAAGGAATCAGTCCAGTTTGTGCACTGCTCCAGGATGACAACCAGTTTACAGTACGTGGGGATGACAGGACGGTTGCTTCAGAACCACACTCCTGTTCTGAACAGAAATAGTAATGTAGATGTAGCTGCTGGCACTTCTCTCATCGGGGCAGTCCTGGGTTTGAACGGGCCTTTCGTTCTTCCCCTGATACTTTCCACAGCCAGTCTTGTTTATGCAGCCCTTCTGAAAACATTTTAAATTAAATCCATCTTTTTTTCTTTGACAGCTTTGACCTTGCTCTCACTCTATTTTTATATATTTGTCCAGCAGTTCTTGAGGTATGCAGTACAAAAGAGGTAAGGAAAGGAAAGAAAGAGCAAAGGGAAGGAAAAAGTACTTTACTGTGTCCACCACAGAGGAAGAAGGAGAGAAAAATGTGAGAAAGAGAGAAGAGCCTGTAGTTGCTTTCCTCTATCCTAGCACTCCATTTTGGAGTGAATAACCTGAAGGACTGTGTGTGCTTTCCCTGCTACTGGAGAGGGCCAAGGCAAGTAGGAATAGAGTTATAGCCCCAGCTAGCAATGTTTCTCACCCTCCTGTTGCAGAGAGTGGAATGGTCTATAGCTGTGCAGTGTCCTGCAGTTCCTCTCTGTGGGCAAGTGATGGCTACCCTTGCCAGCCATTGCAACTGGGCAGTCATGGGATTATCTTGATGCTTCTCAGATGTTCTCCTTATCATCCCCTCATCAGATATGTACTTTGTGCTTCTGAATTTATGAAATGTTGTAGTGTACTCTCTCTGATACATGCTACAGAACCATGTTCCTCCTCAGCTGTGTATCCTTGGAGAATGTACCTTGGAAGAAAGGCCCACAGTTTCTTCCTACATAAGTTTCATAACAAATTTTGTAAGGATATGAATATGCACACTGATAACTCTTATGCTTAGAGCCATCCATTCATGACGGTGACCTTAGCAGGTGAGGAGAATGTACATCACTAGAAGTAGTCCACAAAAGTGCAGGAAATGCCAACTACTCTTTGTGGATAGTGAAATTAGGCTCCATAGAACTATGTGCTGCCCAAGATCATTTCTGGTATCCAAGCTATCCTACTCTATTCTCAAAGTGTAAGAGAAAGAAAATGTCAGAAACCTGACTTTAGAGATTAGATTAGAAGCAGAGAGAGGGTGTCAGTCAAAAGAGTTGCCCAAAGTTAGAGAACTGCGTGGGTCAGAGCTAGGATTTGAATCATAATCTTCTGAATCTCAGATTGGTACCTTTGCCACCAAAGTAGCCTCTGGAGAAGAAAAGCTTACAATCAGACTGCAATGGCATCAGTCACAATTGTAGCTTTGGGGAAGTGACTGGTCAGAAGAATGTCTGTTAGCCAAATGTTTTTCATTTTTGTGTTTGCATGAGAGAAGCTATGTGTGTTCTAATTTGGTGAAAAATTCAACTTCATCTTAATTAGAAGTTGTTGTTATCTAAAAACTTTGCAGCACTCCCACATTTCTCTTGACAGCTTGGGCTGTGTGGCACAGACAAGTTAGGATGGTTTTAAATGTCAAAATATGCTTTTCATTTTTGTGTGTATATATATATCAACGCATTATCAAGTAAAATAAAACCCTGCRGTGTGACAGAATATGTTTCTTTAATTGCCATCACTCTTTAGATGAATTTGTGGCTGTCAAGAGAAAATTGTGCTTCTAGAAATGTTGGAAACCTGAACCATCTAGGCTGGAAAGAAGGCCAGGCCTTGCTCTGCATACCTCTTGCTTCTCTTCTGGAACATTGCTGGAGGTGGTTGAGCTGATTTTTGTACATTTGTTTCTGAATGCTTTCTCTTGGTTTGCTAATTACATACCAGGCCATGTTTCATGCAGAACTCTGGCCATCTTCCTCAGTTTTATCAATGACTTTTATTGTTTGTGGAAATAAAGAAGTAGAAAGCATGCCTCCTGAGAGCACTGGTTCTTCACATTTTTGTAGTGGGTGGCCCCTGCTGCTGTAAAATTTGTGCAGCGAGAAGCCCTTGTCCCTGGTGAGTGAGAGACTTGCTTCCCTTGTTCAGAGGTGGGGGTGAGACAGCAGTAGACTGGCGTTTGGAATCGGTTAGCTAAGCTATGCTGACAGCCTAGACAACCTGGACCAGCCTAACAGAAGTTAAAAGTGCACTGGCTTATCTCCCGTAGGCCATTCCCGCGCATTATTTAGTTCCCTCCAAATTCCAGCTCCAACAAGGACGAGTGTCGGACAGTGGTTAGAAAGAAAGTCTGTGATCAGCGACAGGATTGATCTGCTAATTTTTAGCCTCCAATTCTGCAGTACAATGCCATTCTTTTTCAGCTACAACATTRCTTATACCTTCTTGTTTCAGTCCCAAGACAGGGTATCAATTGTATCTACTTACATTAGAATTTATATATAGGATGTGCAGTAATGTCTGTTGAGAGTGTGCTAATATTCTTCGGAGAGCAAAAATACGGATCTGAATCCATGCTGATAGTGGAAGGGCAGCTGCTTTCTCCTGACTGTACTTTTTTCCCCTTTGTCTTTTTTACAGGAAAATTGACATGTTTTCCGTGTCCAAAATTTGCTTTTGCTCTACTTTAGGAATAAGATATATCCAATAATAACTTCAGTTTGAAAAAATCTTTTTTGCTGATGGTGATTTTTAAGCAAATGCTTATGTCTTACAAGAAATTAAGAATAAAAAGGATATTCTCTGCTTAGGTGAAACTTTTACGGTGCCAAAATAGTTACTAGAAAATACAATTTATATGACCAAAAAACCTGTGTTTCCAAGTATAAAAGGGCATAAGCAGTAGGGTAGTACATCTTTTCTGCTTATGAATTTGAGGATATCTAGAAAAAGTGACACTGAAAAGTGAGTGTCTCTAAAATATAACATACTTAGTTTTGTACTAGCCAAAATTGACAGGCGGATTCCAGTCCTGTCTTTACTGTTTATGTGTTCGTGCACGTGTGGGTGTTAGTTTTATCATTGTGTTTTTCCTATGAAAGTAAGTATTTTCGGGTTGAAAAATAAAGGCTGCGCAAAAGTTCATGGTGCAGAGGGCTGAGTAACGATGGCYGCGCGGTGTTTCGTCAGAGAGGAACGAGACCAAGAGTTGCGAAAGCACCTGGCCTGGGTACAGCCGCACTTGGGCAGCTTCCGAGGGGAATGTGAAATAGTGCGGACCATGTCTGGGCAGAAACGTAGAGCGGGAGGTGTTGTAGCGAAGCCACTGATAGAGACAGTGTTGTGGAGATCGGGGCTGGGATTTTCGCAGTGGTTTTAGTGGGATGCAAAATAGCAGCACTGGTTAATAGAAGATGACCCTTGCCAGACATGATCAGTCAACAGTATTTCTAACTTGTCTGTCTGAAAGAAGCCAATATTTAGGAGAGTATCATATAATCCCCTAATTATAATGTCATGAAAAGAATAGCAAAACCTTTATATTTGCTCTTTGCTCTGCCTCACTGCGTGCTGGACAACAGTATGACAACCGTGTCTGCTGCTGACTGACTGACAGGTCATGACTGCCAAGGTGAAAATATCCTTGACCCAAGGCAGGAGAGCAGAGAAGGTGGGTCTATAAGCCCAGCTGATGGCCATCAGCCATGGTGGTCCCAGGCTTTCCTGCTCCTCTTGCCTTGCCAGTCCCATATCAACCTGTTACCTGAGCTGTGTGTCTCCTCTTCCCACCGGGGTGGCTCCCAAAAGGCGCTGAGGGGAAATCCCGAGGCCCTGGGCTGTACCCGCTCACACTGCCGGGCTTGCGGGCGACCTTTGAGGAGACGACGAGGAGCAGCTGCTGTGAGGGACGGGCGGGGGGCGCACGCTGCCTCCCTCCGCCACAGAAGGGCGGCTGGCGGGAGCGGAGGAGCCCGCCTCAGGAGAGAGTCCCAGGCCCGGCCTCGAGCATTGCAGGGAGCGGGTGAGTTTGGGCTCCCCGGCCGCTCGCCGCCCCGCAGAGGATGGGGGTACAGCTCCCTCCTGGGAGGGGGCCAGGCCTAGAGAGCGCAGCAGAGCCTGGGTCTTGCTCGGCGTGGCCGGGCTCCCCTTGCGCGGCACCTCCTCACGGGCCGCCCTGGTGCCTGGGGGCTCTGCGCCCCGCGGCGCTCSCCTCCCCTCAGCCGGGCTCGCCTGTCGCACCATGTCCGCCTGACCCCTTCCCTCAAGTTTCTTTTGGYGGAGCTGTGCTCTTTTACAAGGCGGGAATCTGCGAGCTGCATGCGCCCACTGCGCGTACCCCCCTCGCCCAGTACGGAGAAGGGGTCTCCAAACCATGAGGGGGAAGAGCGGCGCTTCAACGYGGTTCCCTTCTGCAGAGCGTTCCTGAGGGCGTTTGGGGCTTGGCCTCTGGTTTTATTAAGGCAGGTTATTTTTAGCGGTGAAAATGTGGTGTTTTAAAAACAAACCAGTGTCATCTTTTTCCACTTTTCTTCTTAATTTGGGATTCCTATGGTTCAGCACATGGAGATAGAAGGACTTCTGCCAGAAGAGCCTTTCAGGTCAGGGGTTCAGCCTTTTAAGTAAGTCTCAAAAATAAAGGAGCTTTGTAAAACGTGGTGGTCCTTGCGTGTCTCTCACCATCTGCGTTAGGCACGGAGGTATCGACTCCCCCACCCCATCCGAGGTATCCACTGTAACTGTAATCACTTACAGGATGCAGCAGAGGACATAACTACGGTTATTCTCAAAATAGAGCTGGAAATATAGTATAATTTATACAAATTCAAACTGGGGACTTGCTTATACCTACCATATACCTACTTTTTCAAGTACTGTTCACCTCAGTGTGCATATTCAGGTGAATAAAACTGAAACATATAAAGACCTGTCTGGATTTTCTTATCTGGCTTGTTTTTTTTATTTCTGGAGTCTTAATTCTTTTTTTTTTTAAATCTTTTTCTGTATTTTTACACAGGTGTCCATAGAAGATATTGCAAGGCATAAGCAAGCGGCAGAAACAGAGGTGAGTATCTTGCCTTCCCATAGATGTTGTATGCTTTTCTATCCTGTCTTGATCTGGATGTTTTGTTTTCCTCGTCGTTACTTGTTTGGGATAATGCAGAGTTATCAGAACTGTCTCTGTTGTGGGATGCCAGCGTGACAGAGGGGCCTGCCTCGGAAAACGTCTACAACGGCAGCCTGGCGTCTGAAAATACGTGCTTCCCGCAGAGTAGGAGCTGCAGGTTACGTGGAATTGCCTGTCTTACCAAAGCATGCCTATATTAATCATGCGTTTGTAAATATTTCAGATGAATCTGTGGGGAAATCTTGGTCATTCATGAATTGTAGGTTTAAAAAAAAAAAAAAAAAAAAGAGCCATGGATCAACTGTTGCCAATTTTGGAAACACAGTGGAATAACCATAGTCATCTGGTCGCTAATGTCTGTGACAGCAGAGTGAAGAGCATACTTTCGGGCTTAATAACATATTGTGAAGGACGTTTGCAAATCAGTGATCCTAAAACTGGTTGTATTATTACTAYTTTGTATTACTACAGTGTATGCACTAGGCAGGCTAAAAAAATACATACGCACCAGCTCCGGTATATTATATTTTGAAGTTACTACCAAGAGCCATAGGAAGAATATGAGAAGGGGCTCTAGGGAACAAATAGAGGCAAACTGGGACAAAAATAAGATTCCTCGTCTGATGCTTTAAATGTAAATGTCACCAATAATTTCTAGCTAAGGTGCAGAAATCAACAATTGTTGTTCCAAATAACTTTCCTCCTTCCTTTTAGAATACTTAATTTTGGAGTTTGTTTATTACTGAGCCTCCTTTTGTGCACTGCGTAGATCTGAAGTCATATGTTATCATTTAAGGGTCTCTAGCAGGGGTACTGGAGGCGCAGACCTTGATGCTAACTTTTTTCTCTGGCTTGGTTGTCAGTGCTCAGACTTTGGATCCCTTAACACTGCATGGCCTGCTCATGAGCTGGATCTCTGGGTTGAGAGGTACTGTTCAAATGGCAATTGCAGAAAGGAAATTACAGATAGACAGCAACAAGGCTCCAGCATCACCTTGAGTCCCATTTAAAAAGGGACTCAGGCAAGCCTCATCTTTGTTGCAGCAGATGTAAAACGTAAGTCAGAGATGGCTGTATTTTCTGTCTTTGGTTTCCTCAGTTTCACTTACCTGGTTTGGTATTTTGTTACCTTGAGAAGAAATCTGTGAATTAAATGCCAGACATAGAATTGTCTTAGTCTTGTGCTGCTGTTAAGAATGCAGATGGATACTCTGGGTAATTCCCTATATACTCTCACAGCAGCAGCCAGACAAACTGGTAGGACACAACCTTTTCTTCTTCTCTCTAAGACAAACAAGGAGAGACTAGCTCTGATTAAAATGCAGCCAGAACCTCTAATACTGTAGTATTAATAGCAGTGCTGGTCTCTACAAAAATAGCTGTTAAATGGGGAGTAAAAAGCTTTCCATGTTTGCCAAAGCTGTAATGAAAATGGTGGAGCTGTCATAAATATGATGTTCTTAGCTAAAATGATTATGGCTTAACAATTTTCCAATGCATTTCATTGGGTTATTTCCAGCACATTGAGATCTTAGTGTTGTAAAGGTTTAATAGAAAATCTTGACAGTGAGTCTTTGTATATTACAGAGCAAAAGGTAGGCAGTGATTATGACATCCACTCACATTCTTATCTGCCTTCTTTACATTGCTTCCATGTTCATTTGTTGTCATTTTTCCATGCATCTCACTCTCTCAAGAAACACTTGATCCAATGTTTGGCTGTGGATTGCAAAGTTCAGTGGCTGATGTGATGCAAACTACGAGAGCCTAATGATCCTCATAGCCTTTAAATACACCGGCTCAATCCTCGGTGGGGATAAATCCCTAGCTTTTCACAGAAGGGGCTGGAGTGCCAATCTGCGGTGCTTGAAGACTCCCCACAGTGATGCATCTTTGATGCAAATTACTAGTTTTAAGAAAAGCTGGTGTTTGCAAGGAATCAGGCGTGCAGAGGTTAACATTGAACTGTGAAGCAGGGACAGAAGTTGCAGTTGATAGATCTTTCTTAAATGCCAGGGAACTTAAGGAAAATTTAAATAGATGGATACCAGCCTTTGTGATAATCATGGAACAATACTAGTTAAGAAAATACACAGAATTATTTTATTCCAAATGGCAAATTGACTAGTGCTGTTCACTTATGGTCCACACAGTGGGAAAGGGCGTTCATCTCAGTGTAGTTCTGATCTCAGTTTGAGTCTTGGCTCAGTAGCAGAAACTTCAACGTTGGATGGCTCCAGCTTTCATTATTGTCGATTCTGTTCCTTCCTTATTTCTCCAGAATAAGGGCTGAACATTCGTTGGCGTGTTTTCATCGATCCCTAATGGGCTTTGTAAGTGGAGGGAAAGCCATGTATGTTTGGAAATTATTTTGCTGATCTGCAGGAATATTACTTTATTTTTTGTGTTTGTGTGTTCTGGAGTAAAGGGAGAATAACTCATTTCTCTTGAGGCCAAGAACCTTACTGAGGACAGGGCGGCATTATGATCTTTGTAACTTCTGTGGAGATCTCGCTTAGCATGTTGCTGAGTGTGCAGGTGCCTCAGAAATAACGGGCTGCAAATACTCATAGAGAATGCTCATTTATCTTGTACTAAAGAAAGCGCTTTAGCCTCGGATGTAGAGCAGCATTCCCATTTGCAGTTAGCCAGTGTAACAGGAAATAGTCTTTTTTTTTTTTAATCTTTGGGTATCTTTTGCATCTCAGCTGAGGAAAAATGCAACGTAACATTGGCTCGCCTCTTCAGACAGCTGTACAGAGTCCCCTGATTCTCACCTTTGTTTTGCAGGGTTGTGACTCGTGTTTGTAAGATGGGGCTATTTAGTTGCTTAGTTAAGTATATGCTGAAGTGCCTTTCTGAATCCCTAGCCTTCTGTGCAGATAACTTAGGAAGAAATAAAAAAAGGTGTTTGCACTCCTGTGAAAACAATGTCTTTTTCCAAAGAAGGTATCACAGAGGAATTGGATGTATATTTATTTTACTGCCCCCCAGTCAGCGGCTTTTGCAAGGTGTGTAAGTGAGCTTAGGCGCATGATGCCCATGGACTCCTGCAAGGGTTAAGCATCCACCTTAAGTGCTTACTACGAGTACATTAGTAACAGTGTTTTGGTAGCTTTGCTGGCCTAAGGATGTATATGAGAAAGATTTTCAGGGAGAAGTACTATATTTTAGTAAGTCAACTGCCAGAGCTAGAGAAAACAGACCAGCTCTGAGAATCAGTAAACTTAAAAGAAAATGCTGGTGGAGAGTTACTGTGACATATGAGGACTTTCAGAAATTGTCTTCTAGAAATACTTTGATGCGGGTGGCAAAGGCTTGGAAGCCAAGAGCATGTACATGCATACATGTCAGAAGAAATAGCATTTAAGCTGCTCTGTTGTTGGTAGCTGCAATATGTGTCTAAATGAGGCTGCCAGGACTTGTAACCATGCAGTGGGTGTGCACTGACATTCAGACATTCAGGTGCTCCTTCCCGTATCTGCCTCYCCCACTGGCTGCCCCTTTCCAGGGACCTGACCTCTCCAGGTAGCAGCTGCCCATGCGATCGCCTTAGCGGGCTGCTGCTACTGGATCTCTTTTGAATCCCATCTCTAGGTGATCAGACTTGCAAAATCTGGCTCAGTATTGGATACATCACTCAGATTTCTTTTTTGGGTGGTAAGTGTTGCATTTTGTAGTGCTGGTGGGACCAAACTCTCTTCTTGGAAAGATACCCTTTCCAGATTTGTTCCATTGGATAACAGATGTCCCACTGGGATTAACCAAGGCTCAACTCTCTCCTTTAATCACACCTTCAATTGCTTGGTCCCTGTGTGTAAGCTGTTAATGTACATATGCCATTTAGCTTTTCCAGATAAGAGTGCCTTGTGCCAGACGAGAGCTGAGGAGGTTAGATCCCCCATTTTAGAAGCATAGCCTATAAGCCACAAACAGCGGCAGCTTTGAGCTAGCACAGTAACACAGGCTGTCCTCTAGCCTGCTCTGAAAAATACTGGGCTGACTGCATGCTGCTGTGCTTACTGTGTACCCTGCACACGGTTAGGACTCCAAGGTGTGTGGTGGTCCTGGTGAGATATGAAATATTCTACTGGATTTATCTGGGGAACAGCTGGCATATGGGAATTCTACACTGAGCTAATGACCAATTCTCCCAAACACCAAAGAAGTGTGTCAGGTTCTTAGACTTCCCCTCTGGAAAGCCTGGAAAAGCTGAAAAATGTTTCAATGTGGACAATACTGCTACCTGTAAAGGTAGGCTTTGTGATAAAGGAGGCCCTTGGTACAACTCGTGCAAGCTAAATGGCATTTCTTACATATGCTGTTTCAAATTTAATTAAAAAGGCTGAAGGAGAAGAGCAATTTTCTTTTTCTGTTGAATGCTGCATGTCCGATTTCATTTAGCAAAGTGAAAAGGCTGAGCTTTTATGCTACTGTCCTGGCATGGTCATAGCTGGTCCTCCATTTCCTGCCAGTTTGCGTTCTAAGGGATCAGACTAGGAGCTGTTATGTGAATGTAGTAACACAGGAAATTTTTTTCAGTAGGTGCTACGATGTTCCTTATTTGTGTATATATTTTTAGAGATTGTCCTTTTAGCTCCTGGTGTAGTAGAGTGAAATTAAGAAAGAGAAAAAACAAAGAGAGGGAAAGAACAGCCTGTGATCTAAGAAAGAATTTAGGGGGAAGCGTCTACAAGAATTTCTGTAATGAAAGTGCATCAAATAAGAGTTGTCTTATCTGACAAATGACATATAACAATAAAAGAAGCCAAAATTGAAGGTAAGAGGGATTCAGCATTGAATTTAAAACGTTGGCATTTTCTGTTGCTGATTTGGCATTTTGTTGTTGCAGGGATTTTGGTGTTTCTGTTGTGAGTAGAATTTAGCTTTCCTGCTAACATATGCAACAGCATCAAACACAGGCCCTTAGGTTTCATTAGCGAACAATTCTTTTGCACACACACAGCGAGTGCCCTTAATATTACAGGCACATTTAAAGCCAATAGTTGCACCTCTTTTTTTGCCCACAAGTTGAGATAATTTATATATAAAAGAGCTCAGGTCTTGTGCTCCTGAAAAAAAGCAGCTCTGAGTCAGATGAAAATTCCATCTAGTCCAGTATCCTTGTTTGAAGTAGCCCATAGCAAATGGTTTAGGAGATGGTAGATGAAACAAGGCATAGAGTGGTAATTTTTGAGTGTCTTGATTCTGCTTAGGAGCTTTCAAGCAATGTGGCTGCATCAGTGCAAGCCCCAAGCATAGGCTAAAAGATATTGCTTGCAGTTTTCCTCCTCCTGGAAACAGGAATAAGTGCAAATGTTGCAACTTGTGCTTTTCCTTGCTGGCACTCTGGATTTGCATCAGTACAGATGAAATCGGTTCCTGGTCTCTGCCACCTGAACTGGGCTGATTCTGTAAATATCATATCCCTGTGAAGGGGATGAGACTTCTCACAGCATTGAGTGCAATGTTGAAATTACATGAACGCAGATGAAACTTGCAATTAGCCAAACTTGCAATTAGCAGCTGTCCTATGCTGTGATTGCCCGCCTGGCTTCTGCTAGCTACACAGCTGTTTCTCTCTCTAGTGTATGTGCATTTCTGATGCATGATGATGACAACTAGTTGTGACCGCTGGCGCTTGAATCTGCTGAAGAAGAAGAAATGAGTGCCTGTTTGTGGGTATCTTTTTGCTGGGTTTCTATCTTCATGCAAGCGCAAAGGCATTTTCAATTTGAGAGCTAAGCTTACAACACACCTCCTTTCAGTAAGGGAACAGAGCTCTTATCCAAAATTGCAAATCACTTTTTTGTTTTTTTGATTGTGCCTGAAAATGTCTTAAAAGATGCCTTACCTTGTCCTAATTTTCAAAAGTGAGATGAATAGTCTGTATTTCCTGGAAGAAAAAAATAACTTAATTTTTTTTGAAATTTTACACCCTAAATTGCTACTTTTCTTTTTGGTGTGGTTTGTTTCCTCTCCTTCCTCCTTTCTTGTATGTTAAGGCGTCTCTGGTAATTGTGAGTGCTGCTATGTTACTTTTGGTGATTTCTTCTTTTGATACCTAAAAACTGTTTGTGGGCTTTGTGTGGTAGCATGTTTTGTTTTGTTTTTGACCACTGATCCCAAGCCACTAAAGATTTTCTTTTAAAAACAAATGCATAAATAATATTTTAAACTCAGAATCAGCAAACATGGAGGCCCTCACAGATGGCCTTATATTTTAATCCCAGTTTTAGACACTCCCCTGACCAGTCTTTGCACCCCTTAGCATCACTGTATAAACCAGTGAATTCTGCTGGGAGAATGGTGGATAATTCATCTCTGGTGTCAGCAGCCTCCAGGAGAGCAAGGTTAAAAATTCAGGGAGGTGGTCTTGGCTTTTGTCTTCCTGTTTTTCACAAAATTTGGAGCTTGTTAAATATAAGGTATTGACAGCAGGAGCTATGATGAGATGGCCTCTGATTTGTATTAATAAAGCTTTTTTTTTTTTTCCTTTGGATTCTATTTAATAGTATGTGAACTTTAAATGTTCTACTGGAAAGAAATTAGTTTTGTACCAGGAAGCCTCTTATGCCTTCTGTTATTTGTGAGACCCAGTAACATGAGGCACTACCTATTCTGCAACCGGTAAGTATTTAGCAGGCAGGCAACCTGTACTTCCTAATTCTTAGTTAGAAAGCGATAGAAAGCGTGAGGCTGGACGCTGCAACTGAAAGGGAGTTCTGGAGAGTCAGCTCATTGCAGAAATAGCAGAGGCCTGTTCACTGGGAATAATCCCGCATGGAGACACAAATTCACAGTAACAGCATTTCTTCTGCTTTATTTCCCACAGCACAAGGTTAAAGTGGCTCAGGCTGGCGGACATTACAAGTTTATATTGCTTCTTTATTTATTTAGCACCTTTTCTGAGCCTCAGGTCGTTGCTGTCAGATCCTGGCCCACTTAAGGTATGTTTCATGTTCTTCGGCACGCTTTAATTGTGGTGCCCTTATTCCCTGCGGTCCCTCCTTTGTTGCTGTTTTCTGGTGCTCCCTACGCTTTCTTAACAGACTTGCTGAGAGCACGAAACAGCTCAGAAGTGAGTCCAGCACAGGACTCACTTAAAAGGGCCACATCTTTCAGAGCTGCAGAATGAGTCCACRCGACACCAGAGATGCTCAGCTGGGAGTGATCAGAGAAACATTCCTCTGATTACTGTGTTACTTTTTCATAAAAGGAATATCTCCAGAATGCGGACTGCTAGGGCATTGAGCATATCTGGTCAAGAATTTATCTTTGAGTAACACCTGGTGTTAAGGTACTAAAGGTTACGTTGTAGCTGCTCTTTGAAGGAACGTTAAATGGGTCGCTGCCTCTAAAACTCACTAGGAAGCGGGTAGGTTACGGCATCTGCTGCTTAATGAGGATCTTAACTCCCTTCCTGTGAACTTGGCAGTCTTGCCTTTTGCATGGTGTTTCTTTCCCCCTCCTCAAAACTCTAGATGGGCTCGGCCATTTTTGCAGGACGTGATTGATACTGTTGAGCTCTTCTTACCTAGGCCTCCAGATGCTTCCACAGATTAAGATTAATAAGAAGTGACTATTTTTGGTAATTCTCTCAGTTTTGTATCTTGCCTCTTGTTTTTTTTTTACAGCAAATTCCTCAGAAATGTCTACAGTTAYTTTTCATTGTCTAAAACTACACATGAACAAGTCAGTGAGTCTGTTGGTTCCTAGGGAATTTGGGCTGTTCTGCATGTCTGGCTCTGCACTTCTTTGTGGGGTGTTCTCTGCCAAAGTGCTTGTATGTTGTGTTGATTATAGTGGATTATGCAAAAAATGTTCTTTTTTATTGTTATTTATCCCTCTACAGTAAGAATACATTCCGTTTTTTTCTTTCTGAAGTACATTCATAGGCTCCATTAGGTTCAAGACAGCCCAGCTGTAAAAGTTTCTAGTGGTCAGTATCCTCTATGTAATCTTGAAAAGTCAGCTGAGATGTCTAGCTCTGATTTGATGCTAATTATTAATTTCAGACAATCCATTATATTTCTGGATATAAAAAGCCATTGTTTGCTTTGTGAATTTTGGGGGATTTGCCTTGGCCTTATGGCTGTGTTTTCCTTAAAAGTAAAGGTTAGGCATGCAGCGATTTTATTTGTGTCTACAATCTGTCAGTTAGCTGAAGATGTTGCTCCACATTTGTTAAATGCAGACTGGGATTGGTGGTTTTCAAGACAAACCATATAGACGGTCGTTGCTCTGAGCTAATCTTATCTCCCGAAGCAAAGCATTTCTGAGGAATTTCTAATTTTGACAACTGGGATCAAATGTCTGACTTCTGAGGGCTGACAATAATGCCGGGGTCCGAAGCACTTTGTCCTGTTGATAGCAACTGGGCGGTTCAAAAACCACACGGAATACCAGTGAACCGTGCGCGTAGCTGGTTGGCTTGAGGGCGTGTGTGTATGTTTAGGGAAAGGCATGAGCTTTAGAAGTCTCTGTGGGACCGAAATACTGCGGCTGCTCGAGGGTAAAAATAGTTCTGGGTTTTCAATGGCTGCATTCCATGGCTGGAGCCCGGAATCGTGAATCAGGGCTCAGCGCTCAGCCTGCGCGAGACCAGCCGAGGCAGCTCCGCAAAGGCGCCCGGGAGCGGAGCAGCTCGCTGCGATGAGCCCRAGCCCAGCGCCGCTGATACTCTGGGAGGGACCTGTCTTGCTTGTGCAGTCTCAACAAGGTACCGTGCATTAATATCTTGATATCCAGTAGGAGTTTAGTTGCTTGACTGTGAATTATTAAAAATCTGCTGAACCATGCGAAATTTCCCACTGAACCGAAGAAGACTTTAAAAAAAAAAGGAAAAAAAAAGGCTCTTCTGTGYGAATTCAGCTTTACAGAGACTGGTAGCTTTGCACGTTAAAAGCTTCCAGAGACCTGGAGTGAGGCATTTTGATTGGAAGGTTTTGCTGCTCATTCCCACCTGAACACTGTTTTGCACGTAAGCTTGTCACTGATTTTTGGATGACAATCTTTTTTGCTTGATTTCAGAAATTTTCTAGCCTGGAAATTCCATCTGGGAATTTGGGCACTTAAATAATTAGTACTCTTTCAAAGCCCTCCTCCAATAGCACTTTTTAAGAATGGTACCTAAAGCATGGATGCTTAACTCCAAGATCTCTTCTGTAGAAGTTCAAACTCTGTCAGGTTGAGGTACAGGATCTGTGTAGTTTGGGATCCATTTCTGATAGAGTTCAGGTGACTATTCTGACTGGCTTAAAACCAGGCACAGTTTCATGAGAGAGACAATTTTGTAGTCATAGTGAGGACCTTTAATTGGAAGTGTGGCTAGGATGTTACAGAAGTTTGTGTCCAACGTTACCTTTGAAAGCTTTTTTCTTTTTTCCGTCTCCAAGATGTACGTATCCTCCAGGTCATTGTCAGTAGGACCTTGAGAAATCTGTGAAGTTCCCAAAGTTTCTGGCACGTCCTGTGGGCTGAATAACCGGGGCTGATCCTCCTCCAGGGTGAGGAGCTAGAATTCGTGTTGCTAGAAGTACCCACGCCAGCTGTGCATGCACGTTGCCTGCTCCGYGAGTGCCCAGGGCGACGCTATGAGCCTCCGTACCCAGGAACTGCTCAGGCAGGCGCAGTGTTCGAGTGCGTTCATCTGTTTTCTTTCTAGGCACTGGCACGCAGCTGCGCGCACTCGTCTGCCGCTCTCGGCGTATGTGCTCGTGCCTGTCCGCTCTGCGCTACCCCAGCGGGCCGGTGCAGCTGCAGGTGCCCGTCTTCGCCTCGCTGCTGCTTGGCACGTAGCGCAGGCACCTCCAGCTGTACCGTCCCCAGGTGCTGCTCCGATGGGCTCGCCTTGTAAGAGCCTAATAGTTCAGCCTGGCCCTGTGCGCCAGCGCTGTGTTACTCCAGCAAGCCAAGTGCCAAAGCTATTTGTGCCTCATTTTTTATTTTCTAGCCTGCTGGCACAGCTTACTTCCCTGCACGCTGCTGATATTCAGGGTAGAGGATACTGTTTTCTCATGTAGCTCGCGGACTGTGAGGCTGATCTGTAACAGGCAGACAAAGTGAGTTTGGGAAATGTTTTCACCTGGAAAAACAACTCTAAAGTGAGAAGCATATCACTCTAAGATGAGTAAAACTGTAGAAATCAAAGTAATTTCATAGGCTAAATTAGTGAAGTGTTAGATACTGTGATTGGATGAGTAGCAAATGTCAGCAATTGAAAAATCTGTATACTTTTATTTTACCTGAGATTTCTTAATGTGTAAGGCGCAGGACCTGGCTTCTACTTGAGCCTTGCTGACAGATTTGAGTCATCTGATTTTCTTGCTTTTCTGTTTCCAGTCTGAATAATGAGGGTAATTTTACAACAGAGATATTGTGGGGATAAAATCCATTAATGTTTGTTGAATGCTCACATAACTAGGATGTGCTAATGTCATTTTTACCCCTCCAAAGTTGCCAATTAACTGCTAATGCCACCTTTCTTGGGAGGCCACGTCTCACTTCTGAATCAGGAGTTTGGTGTTCTTCTTAATAACGCAGTTTTACAGACTGGGAATATGGGTTGCAGACAACTTTGGAAACCTCCTCTAAATTGTGTAAAGTCCCAGGATAAGAATAGATGCAGTAATCCTGCCTGCCCATGTCTCGTGTGCTGCCCTCACTGCATCTTCCCCTATTGGGAAGTTTGCTTGGAGTGAACTTTGGGAGATATGTTGCAGGACATTAGGTTAGTCATCAGCACTGCACTAAAATAGTTGGAGGGGTATTTTAAAGAAGTGACATGGCAAAACTGCTGGTGTAACTGTACCAATACCAGAGCTGCCGAAAATAACAAGAACATGAGGAAGTCACTGCTAACTGCAGCACTTTATCTAATGCCATTTTTCGCCTACTGTGGATAAAGTGATGAAAGCTATCTGAAGTATTCAGCGTATGGGCCCTGATACCACGTCCCCTTTGTGTGAGGAATTGCAGCACTGCAAACTATCTGCCAGAGTTGTCAGCTAAGGTGAAGAAGTGAAGATTCAGATGTTTGGCCAAACTGTCCAGATTTAAATATCCTTTGAAATCTCATTAGAGATGATGAGCCATGACTGTGATACTAGAGTTGAGCCTTTTGGAGGTGATTCAGACCCTGATTCTCGATAACTCAAACTTTCACGTATTCTTTTAGAATCTGCAAATTTTTGCTTGCCCACATACTTTGTTATAAGTAGTGTTCAGTCCTGATCTGGTCATGTGATGGGAGTGGGTAAGAGGCGAGATGCATTTTATAGCCAAAATGATGTTGGCAGCTTAGAGATACGATCTGAAAAAATGATTATTTCTCAAGTGAAATACATTCATTGTATTTATCAACTGCATAACCACAGGTAGTTTTGTAGAAGATGATCTGAGGGTTATCGTAGCTTACAAGGTGAATTTAAGTCAGGAATGCTGTGATGCTTCAGAAGGTAAAGCCATCTTGCAGTGCAAAAGTAGAATGTTTGACCCGTGGGACTTGTGAAATGATCCTTCAGTCTGGCACTTAGTACAGCCTCAGCTGGGCTCTATTTCAGATCCAGATTTTTGGGGGCTTCAGTCAAAGACGCGGATCAACTGGGCAAATTAATATGAGTACAGTGAGAATCATCAAGGCCTAAACAATAAAATCTAAAAGGAAAACTGGGTTGGTTTGGAGATCTTTGGGAAAGAAGAGGGGGCTTAGGAAATTTAATGACAATTTGCAAACATGCAAATGGCTGCTGGAAAGAGGAAGGCAAGAGCTATTCTTTACATGCACAGGGCAAGAAGTAAGGCTTCAGTTACAGAATAGAAGATTCAGGTTTATTAATACTAAAATTTTCAGTGCTAGCGAAGCTGAAACAGTTTGGGGAAACTTCAGTCTCCAGCCTGGCTGGTCGCTGAGAACAGATGAGGTGACTGTCTGTCTGGGGCGACGCAGGTCTAACCTGTTCCACCTTCGATGGTGGGATCTTTTCAGGTCTCTTCCAATCCTACGATTCTGTAATTCTGCGTGATTATATGCTTTGAGGTGGAAATTAATGTCCTTAGTTCTCTGCAGAAGGCAGAGGCCTCAGTGCCCCCAGGAGCATTCGTTCTCACAGCTAAGGCTGACACTATTATTACGGATAATAGTAGTTGGGCAGGGGAAGAGGCTGGATGGATGTGTAATCTTTTGGCAGTCATAAACAGCATGGAAAAATGATTCAGAAATAATTGCTTATTCTCAGCTTGGCAGGGTGCAGGAGCTGTAGGGCAACACGCTGAATTATCAGGTGGCAAATGCAAATCACTGAGCCTGCAGTGTTTAGTTAACCTGAGGAACTTACTGCTGTAGGATGTTGTGGATACTGAAAGCAATTATACAATTTTATGTCAGCAAAATCTGTCAAAAGCTTTTAAACATAAAGATACCAGTTCCAGCTCAGGAATTTCCTGAGCCACGCGTTGCTGGCAGCGGGGACTGTATACCCCGGAGGCTACTGCTGTGTATGGGCCCTGTTCTTCTGCTCCTGGCACTTGCAAATGCCGCCTGTCAGAGTGTGAATGGCGAGCTGGGCCCGGAGCGTATCTGAGGAGGGTTTTCTCTTGCTCCAGGCTCCAGTGCACAGCTTGTGGAGGCTTTCACGCGCCTGACAAACAGCACATTTAAAATAGCCTTTTGCCTGTCAGGGTCTGCAAAAGGAGGCCTTTTTCTGTTCCCCAGGGAAAGGTATTCTCTCAGCACTCCCACTTTAAGTTTAGAAGTGCAGTGGAGCAGCTGAGGCAGAGCAGGAACAGGGAGCAAAGAGTCGTAGCCAGGCGTCCGGCATTCCCATGTCTTCACTGGGAATTTCAGGGCACGTGCTTCCTAGATTATTTCCAGCCAGCACTGTGCTGCAAAATACCAAGTCCTTGCTATAGATGGCAAATTAGTAAGCCCCGTCATCAGACACATCCATGCACACCTCATTTCTGAGCATGAAGCATGGCATGGCTTACAGGAGGAAATGCAGGTAACCAAGAGGTACGTGAGCAAGGTCAGATAAAAACTACGTTCATGGTATGTGCTGTTTTTTCCCCTCTAATAAGATTTCTCTGTCTTTAGCAGGATGATATTATGAATAATCCTAAAATAATTTCTGTAACTACCATATTACCGTCCCGCTGGGATGATGTGCCGCGAGGACATAACCGTGCGGTGTTGGTATGCCAGGAGGTGGCACGCGAGCAGCAGACTCTAGGTTCCTTTCTGCCTACGAGCTTTCCTCTGCCAACGCTAAACCCGTTGTGCCGGCGGGAGAGGCAATGAATTTTGCCTGTGGGGCAAACAATTCAGAGAGCTGACAGAAGAGGGTCGAGCGCAGCGGCAGGGGCTGCCCGGTGCGGGAGCGCAGGGCCAGGGAAAGCCCTAATAAGGGCTAAGCACCGCTGTTGGTGCTCAGCGCGTTACAGGATGGAGTCTGACGGGTGCGCCTGCTGGGGCGGACTGTTACAAGGAATGCTCCTGGCAGGCGGTGTGCAGGCAGGTGACAGGATGGAAATCAGGCAGAATAACGTCCGCAGGAAAGGGCTTTAGACCAACAAAATGCAAGCCGTTTAATACGTGGTACGCCAATATGGAGCAGGGACTTCTGTCTGTAGAGCACAGCACCTCTATCAGTGAGCAAAAAGATTAAAGGTCAGATTTGGAAAGGTATCGTGGCACCTAGCTCTTCCTAAATTTGTTAGGAGGCTAAAAATACCTTTACAAGTCTGGTCCAAAGCAATAGGAGGCAAGAGTCCGTTGAGGATTGGACTCATTGGGRGGCAGATGCACTTGGCCTTTGAGTTACTCATCTAGAATAATGGTTAGAAATCATTATTTCAGAAGCTGCCCCTAAATATAAGTTGAAAAATTGCGTATTTGCGAAAGCTTCCTCAGAGCTTTGTTAATTTCTTTCTAGATAGTCTACTTACCTAGATAYCGTCATCGGAGCTCTTTCTGGTTATCGTCTAGGTGTCGCAAGATTCTCTGCTCTGTTCTCCTAACAGGTCAAACGTTTTAATGCAAAGTAAAAACATCCCATAGTCTAAGTACTCTAAACAAATATACGTCAAGTTGAAATTAAAAAAGAAACATTACTTTAACAGATCAGATTTCACTGCAAATGATCCCAAAGCATTTTATAAGTATTGTGAATTTAAAAGCAGCAACAGCCTCCTTGATAGGCATGGCAAAAGATGAGGGCAGCAGGCCGGAGTGCTGGCCCGACGGCGCGCTCGTGCTCTCCCGGACGTGGGCCAGCCCTGCAGCGTTCAGAAGCAGCCCTTCCTTTCCTGGCTGGTTTCAGGCTCRTCGGCCAGGACACGTGTGGCACAAGAGGCATTTGGGTCCCGTGCAGAAGTGAGRGCAGCCTGCAAGCTGCTGTACTTCAGGCTTCCTGAGTTAGTAGGTGGCATGGGGCTGGCGGTAGAGTGGCRTGTCCTCCTGTCGCTCCTTGCGCTTAGCAGCCCGCGTGTCTGCCCTGGAGCAGCCCGAAGAGGAGGGCGCGTGCAGCCGGGCCGGGGCATGCTTGCTCTGGGTGTACGGCACAGCAAAAGCAGCCCCGTGAGCAGCTGTATAACTGACCTGCCATGTTGCCGTCACGTGCCCAGCTTGCGCAAAATTCATCCTGAAGGTAACAGGAAAAAAATAACAATTTTACTCTGTGCGTTTAACCCCCCGGTAGTCCTTGTGGGAGTGACTGGTGCGCCCCAGGGTTGTGAATACCTGCTGGGTGCTGCACGTGGTTCATAGGGAGTCTAGTGGCTGTTCTGCTGTAGGTGCTTCTGGAGTGGGGACCAGAAGGGGAGGTTTTTCGCCAGGATGTTATATTTGGTGCGTGCTGTAATTCGTTCTGAACTTTTGATCTACTACGGTGAAATGGAATTTCCCTGCAGAAGAATTTGTCTTCCTGCAGTTGAATTTATCTTTGGATGTGCATGTGTTTCCATTTTAAATGGTTCATAGCCACAGAACACAACTCAGTTGTAATAACAATCAGTTATTATTGTGGAATATATGTTTTTTTTTTCTTGAGCTTTATTTAATATTATTATAAATATCGTGAATTTCCACTCAAAATGAAGAACAGCTTCTCTCAGTGAAACATGAGGAAATTCTGCCCTACACTCTGTTTCATTACTCAGATTTGTGCGAAGTGTGTTTGGGGTTGCTTGTCCCCCAAAGCTGTTCCGACGGTGCCTGCACCAAAGCAAAAACGATTGGTCAGAGGAGGAGAAAAATATATATTAGCGTAGTGACATACTTGTGTCCCTATCGTCAGCTTTATGGAGAAATGCCTTTAGTTCATCTTGTACATCTATATCCTTAGCAGCAGGTGCCACTGCCAGACAATTCATCAAAGGCAACACACGTGCTGAGAAACGCTGAAGCCTTGCTCGCTCGCTTGCTGTGGCAGGCGGCGCGGAGACCCGCGCGCTCGGAGGCGGGGGGAGGTTCTGCCGGGAAGGGGACGGGGACTTTTCAGCTCGACGTGCTGAGGATTAAATGCAAAAAGCCAAGGCAGTTTGCTGTCCGTGGCTGGTGACGGGGAGTGAAAGTGGGATGCCGTGTCTCGGCAGGAGATGGGAGCACAGGTTTGCCACGAAGGGGGCCAGCTGGCAGCTGTCGGAGAATACGCTCACAGGAAGGGCAGGGGATGAGAAGCAAAGAGCGATTTTTCCAGTTGAAATGGTGCCGACTTAGTCACACTGTCAACAGAGGCTGCACATTTGCATTCGTCCCTTGGCAGGCGGCTTTAAAAGCAGTACACGCTGGCTCACAGGTTGTGTGGGGCATCGGTACCAGTCTACCACACCACATTTGGGGCTCTCCTGCCCGTAGCCACAGTACTAGTGCCTGCTCACTGGTAAGCGGCAAGATCTGCTGAGATTTTCCCTCTCTCTCTCTGAACTTCTGCCCTGTGTTGACAGGACTGGTTTGGAGACCAAGGGAAACTGTGACTTTGAATCCGCATAGCTGAGTAGGAAGTAGCCAGGTCTGGGAGGAGGGAGCTTGGAGCTGCAGTAAGCAAACCCCGGGAGCGCGGGTGCYAGTGCCAAGATACGCAAATGGCCAAGAACCACTGCTCCGTGGCGCTGCAGGGTGGAAACGTTAGCACGRTTAATACGCGGGAAAAGAAAACGGTGCAAAGCAGAGGAATGTTAGTTTTGACACCACTAACGACAGATATTATCATCAAGCAGGAATGGAAGTGAGGATGGAGCTTGGAAGTGTGCATGGAGGCATACACATACACAACAGGCCCTGTATGGCTAGAAGTCTACAATAATGCTCAAAGCCGCTATAGAGAAGTACCCGAATGCTGAAGAAGCGGCGAAAYGGCAGCAAAGTTGAGCCTGAGCTAAATATACTCGATGGCAGAGTGGCGATGCCGGGAAATACTGTGATGCCAAASAGGGAACAATTTAGGCGGGATTATAGAGCAAAAGTGACCATCGAATGGTGAGCTCTCAGCTGTTTAATGGCRCAAAAAGCACAGGGTCCAAGGCACAGGCAACACTGTATACAGCAACACAAGTAAGAGCTCAGGACCTGCCGTGTGGTAATATTAGTAAAGTACGTGATGATTAAGTCAGCCTTTGCAGAAATATGTAARCAGTATCACCTTGCGGTTCTGCCACACTGTCTGTGCCAGGCAATAGCTGAGTTAGGAATAAATTTAGTCTCAGGGTGCCAGACTTAAATCTTATTGCCCAGTTTAATTCCTGTTCTTAGCCAAAAGATTTAAAATTCTACAGCGATGTCAGTGCAATATTCTTTTCCTTGTTCCTTGTATAACCTTTTCTGGTCCTCTCTGAAACTGGGAAAATCTGAGCAGTATGTGTGGAAGTTGTTCAGTTTATTGATTTTTATATGCCCTAAAGYGTGAGTGCCATCAGCACAGTAACTTGGATTTATGAAACACAGATTTGAATTCTAATTTGTTCAATATTTTAGAAAACCGGTATTTTCATTTCAAGGCCAAGTCTGACTTTATTTGAAGCACAGCACGCCCCGTGGACTAAACATTGATTTCTTCATTTCTTTGTGCTTTTAAGTAGTTTGAGGTGGTTTGATGCTTTCGTAAGTGATAACAGTCTTTGGTGGTTTTTCAGAAGAAAGTTCTGTTTCCTAAACTGACCTGTAGCTGGGATTTTGGACCCAGGAGTCCAATCTCAAAACGTTGCTCTCCATAAAGGAAACAAGTGGCAGAAGCTCCTTTTTTCGGCGGAGGAGAAACAAGTGACTCATCCCTGYGCAAAGTGGAGCGTTCCTCCTTAAGGCTGCTCAGAGCTTCAAACACGGTGGTCTTGTGTCGAGTAGCATTTGTTTGTGCTTGTATGTGCCATTCTTCTGTTAAGTTGTGGCTGGATCAAGCCCCAAAAGGATCAATGTCTTAATATAAGTTTCTTTTTATTGGGTATCAAATGTTAGGGGTGTGTCATCAAGGCGACTAACGTTGTTTCTAATGGTAGATTCATCCACAAGATAGGACAGGTCTTGTCTATCCACTGCTGGYGTCTGACCTTTGGAGAAGTTCACCTTTTCATGCGTCTCATTTCTTTTCCAGCAAAGCTTTAGTTCCTGCTTAATGTTGTTGACTATAAACATGTAACGTTAACTGTAATGAGTAAGTTTGTAGACTATGTATGTGTTACAAATTCTCTGTACAATTTTCATTGGGTTTCAGGGTTTTCTGCCTTCGATTCCGTGTGAATGCTAACAGAGTTTTGGGAGCTGTCTTTCTCTTGTTCATGGAAACTTAAGACCAAACAAAGGAGCATAAACAATTTAAAATGCAGGAAGCAGAGTAGAGTTTGCAGATAAAATTTCCCTTCCCTGGTAGAATTTCAATAAAGCGAGCAGCCAACAGCAAAGCCCCGTAATCTAGCTCACGTGAGCCCAGCAGATGTTTGGCAGGATTCGGCACGGTGGATATGCAGCCTCCGCTTATCACAGAGCTGGGGCTGTCTGCATGGGTGCCACATTCGGCTGTTTTGCCTTCATCTCAGGGAAACTAATCTGGTCAAAAAGAGGAAAGCACGAGGAGGAAGTGTATCGTTCCAGCGCAGGCTGGGAATGGGTCTTGCGCTTGATGTTTGCTAGCAGAGGGCTGGGCTGGGAGATGTCTTATATCTTGCAGACAGCCTGTTGCAGATATGAATTTCAATATATCTCTTCTTACTTTTGGTGTAGATTTTTTTTTTTAACATGTGTATGAATTATAACACTGTTTTCTTCAACAGTCTCAGACACTGAAATGCTCGGCACCACAGCCTCTCTCCTGTGTGTGGTGTATGCAAGTAGCTCATTAGCTGTCCAACTGTAATTTCTGTTTTATCATAAATGAAGAACAGGGGAGACATGTAGGCACCAAAATCTTCCTATAAAATGGAAAATTGACTTTAAGATGCCTATAAGCATCCATTAGGTTTGGAAGCATTTCTCTCTTCCCCTAAGTGAAACCAATCCTCTTTCATTAGTTTCAGCCATGGGAGTAGTAACACAGAGAGTGTTAGTACAAATAGTTTGTCAGCCGTTAGACAGCACTATATCCTGCTAACCTCCTTGGACTAAATATTCTGTCCTTACTACCCACGCTGTAAGAAGAGGGAGTTCTTATGAATGTTTCAGGGGCTTCTGATGGAGAGAAGTTTCCCACTTGAGCTTAGCATAAGCTGTAGAGAGCAAGTCTGAGGATGGAGAGGTGCTGTGAGTAAGGGCCTGAGAAGCAGAAGAGCTTTAAGTTATAGAAGGAAACTCAAACAGGCTCATTCCTGTAGTCAAGGGCTGACTATCACAGAAATTGCGGGTGTGTAGGGAAATGAGTGTAACAAAATTCAAAGTGAGAGCTTATGGAAGAGAAAGGTAGTATTTATTTACAAAATCTTACCTGCTCACGCTCATTCTTCCATAATTTCATTCATCTACACGCTCCCACCCACGCTCCAAGATGTGTGTGACCAAGTGGTCTGGCCAGGATCACCTGTGGGACAAGGGACCCCAGCTGTCAAGTCCTCATCATGTCCCTGGGGTTTTTCTTGATGTTACAAGCTACTTTTTGGACAGATCTTTTATGGCCCTTGCGAGTCACCAGCAGTTGCAGGAGTGGTCCTTTCCTCAGTCTTGCTTGCTCCAGCTTCTGTAAGTCTGAGGCCAGGTTGCTGCCTGTTGTCGGCTCTTTGGTGAGCTAAGGAGCAGAGGAATGGTGTATGTGATACCGCTGCAACTTTGCTGCCGTCTTCATGTTGTTAGGGTGCAGGGTCTTCCACTGACAGGTMTTCTGTGCTGTGGCCTTATCAGAGTGCAGGCCTCGTGGCCTTGATGTAGACAACCCCTTCCTTGTTTCCCCGGGAATGGTGTCCTTTGTTATCAATACYGGCCATTTTTTTAACCCTTTGTTCTGCTGGTTCTTCTGGTGCTTATACACATGCATTTCTGTTCATCCTGCTTTCATGCCAATCTTCGTACTTCTGTAACAAATCTCTACAGGTAGGATTTTTAAACACACTCACTGTTGTCCAAACTCTTTTTGCATTAAAGTTAGTGGTAAAATTCTYGTAGGCTTCAAAGAGAGAAAGTTGTGCCAACGCTCGGTACTTCAGAAAATTAAATCCTTAGAAATTCAGATGTATACCACCTCTCCCAAACAGGGGGAGGCATCCCCAAATTCAGGTTTGGACTAGAAGGAGTAATTTTACTTTCTTCCTACTGTAGTTCTAGAAATGTAGTTTTATGTGACACAGAGAAACATAGCTAGCCTCTTGGATAAAACTGAAAATGGTTTTTGTGCTAGTGTTTCCACATTGCACCTGTGTTTTCAGATCTTTGTCAAGTGAAAAYAACTCTGTTTCTTCACGTTCGGCAGAAAGGTTTAGACCTCCAGAAAAATGAACTTTGCTCTGGCRTTGCAGTGCTGTCAGGGGTCAGCCCCAGATTGCTTATTAATACAAGTTGTTCCATGTGGGTATTACCCTCCRTCATCTTTAGTTTTTGCGCTCATTGGCTAACCACCGGAGACCAGCTGGCTCCTCAGAAGATAGAGTGGTGTGGGCAGAGGAGAGGGCTGCAGTGCCGCGCGGAGCTACTCGCCTGACTTGAAGAGAATTGCGGTTCCAAGGAGCAGTTAAGTGAGACTCACTCATGCATATGTAAAAGAGGCACAGGTCTTGGGCTTCTGGGAAATGTTCTGTACCCCCCCACACCTCCCCAATTTAGTGTCTCTTGTGGTGCATTAGAGTTATTAATACTAAGTTTATCCACACTGGCTAGTTAGCAGTCTTCTGGGGAGAGTCCCTGAGGACTGCGTTGCATTAGTGCCTCAGCTTCTGCACAGCATATGTGAGCTTCTTGCGTCGGTGGCTTTTGCAGCTAGAGTGCTTGGTTATTGAAGCTGTCGAATGAGCCTACCTACAGTGATGTGAATGCTTGATTACAACTCGATTTGATTCCTCTATTCTAGCTGAATATTCAGCGAAGAGTCCAAAACGCCCCAGTGGACTGAGACAAGGGGAAGTGTTGCAAACGGGAAGAGAGAAAAGGGGAATGAGGGTAGGGGGAGAGAGCAGCTGTTAAAATATTCTGCAGCCACTTGAAACTGCAATTTAAATTCATTTTCATTTCCAAGCTAAGAACAAYCTTTTGCAAAATTCTCAACTTACACTATGTGTTCTGAGCAGACATGAAGAATATTGCCTTTTAAAGAGACAGCAGTGGTGTTTTGGGGGAGGTAATGGGAGGGTATATAAAGTGAGCTGTCTGGGGATGAAGGACAAATGGTGACAAGGTCTCTGTAACACAAATGCTATAGAGAGTATTAAAAAATATTTGAAATATTAACTTTGAGGTGGGATACTGCCCTAGGCTACCTGATTTTGGGGAACATCTAAGTGGTTCCCTTTTCTCCACAAGCTGAAGAAGGAGCTAGAGGTTCTGGACAGAGGAGTGGGAACTAAAAATGTTATGAGTGTTATGAGGAAACTTCCTGCTTTTCAGCACAATAGCCTTGAGCAGGCTCCAGATCCTTATTTGGAAAGAAATTTAGCTAGTACCCAGGTGGCAAGCATCTGGCAGTCAGCAGGTTTCCTAAAGTACTGAGGAACAGTTTGGGCCTTAGCCTGTGCAGGGTGGTTGCAAGGCTCTAGTGAGTCACCCTAACTTGTAAGGGCAATTCCAAAGCCCATAAAGCAGGTACCAATGAGCCCTTGTGTTTGCAAAACTGCACCCATGGCTTGTTAGGTGCTTGCAGCTCCCTGGCTTTGTCGCCCTCCACCCCCTCCAACTGATTTCCCAAGGCTCCTGGGACTCGCCCTGCAGTGCCAGAGGAAAACACCGCTGAAAGGCCACACAGCTGTGTTTGAATAAAYTGCTTTTGTGTGGGGATGGGCAACAACGAAATCCTGTTACACTGTTAGTAGTGAGTTGGGAGCACGATGGCCAAGCCATTGCACTATCAACTCTTCAGAGCTCCTGGGAGCAATCCTGCTAATGGATCATGCCTGGTCATGTCTCTTACAGAGTCAGACTTAGCTTGGTCTTGCCCTCTTTGTGGGAACTGGAGAATCACGGTTGGCAGACCAGGCAGCTCCGGTTTCCTTGGGAACTTAGTGCTAAAGCTTGTTCCCAGTGTGGCATGGATGCTTGGAGCAGCAGGGCAGGGAGAGCATGTCATCAGACCTCCCAGCGTCTTGTGTCCTGGAGCTGCCAGGACCGGGAAGTGCGTCGCTGAGTGCTGATGGCAGGGACAAGGCAAAAGGCTATTTTCTTAACTCCTGCTGTTCCCCTTCTGCATCCCCCTCCGTGTCCATCATGCGGTGAAGTTAGCAGATGGGCTGCCCCCAAGATGACACCTGCTCACCTGCAGGGAAGAGCAGCTCTTGCAGGAGTCCCTGGTGGAAGCGCTGCTGCTGCTGGCGGGCAGGCAGCTCTGTCGCTTGGCAGCAGGCCTCCGGGAGAAGATTGCTTTGTCCTTGCTCTTAGTCCTATTTGCCAGGTTCCCTTCCGATTGCCAGGCTGGGAATGCAGGGGGGAGATAACCCTGGTTCAGTGAGCAGCAGTTCGATCTGTCATCAAACAGCAAATACTTGGACAGAATTAACAGAGCCGTGTGCTGAGCTAATTTGGTACCAGACTTGTTGGTGTGGTTTTTCGGTACCGGGATTTATTTTGTTTGTTTTTTCTRCAGAGAGGACTGAAACGTTCCATCAAAATCGTTCGCTGTCCCTTACAGGCCTGTTCACACCTTTCCCAGTGCCCTTCCATGCTTTTTAGTTCCAAACTAAGCTGCCGCCTCTTGTCCTCCCTCCGACAGGCTTCCCGAGCGCAGTGGGTTTGTTCCTTTCCCCCAGCGCTCTGCTCATGAGCCCCGCAGGTGCCGTGAGGTTGTCTGTGCTCTCACTCCCTTGCTGGGTTTCGTGGGCACTTCAGGTGGCCTTGCCTCCAGCCCCTTCCAACCCTGAGCGCCACCAAGAGGGATGTATCAGTGTTGCTTCAGGCTGACATTCCTGTGTGAAATTCAGTTAGTTTGTTCCTCTGTTTGTTGAAAAATGGGATATATCCTTCCTACTCCGATTCTTGTCCTCTCGTGCTTCCCACCTTCCTCGCTGTTGTTCATGGCTTCGGCTGTGTTGGAGCGCAACTCCTAATCCCACAGGGGATAATTGGCTGAGATGCAGATCGCGAACATCCATATCTGGACTTGTGTTCACATGAACTTGGCTAAGTAGCCTTCAGTGCAGATTCCTGCCAGCTTCCTCAGGATCCAAGAGATCGCGTTGCTGTGCCCTACATATGTATTTATTATACCTAGGAACCAAGACATCCGAGGACTGTACTCAGTAATGCAGCCAGGAGCCTTGAAACAAGGACTTTCTTAACCCAGTCTACTGTGCAAGGATTCCCATAGGTACTTGCAAATATTGTGTACCGCCGAATATCCTTGTCTTCCTATCGCAGAGCAGACTTCAGGTTTGTATTTCTTGAATGACTTCCTTTTTCATCTTCTCCAGCAAATATAGCATGCGATATAAGCATCTGTGGGTATATCCTCCTGAAGCACTTATATACTCTAGCCAGAGTATCTAAACATGAAATCACTGCATTCATTACTTGGTGCAGGGACCGTGAAGAGACTTTATTATGATACTCAGGTGTTTGGGACTTGCTAAGCAGTAAGTGCAGAAGAAAACGCACATTTTTGTTTATAGGTTGTCCCGAATGAGGTTCCTGAATGAGGAAATGTTTTTTCCAGTGTTTTGATTGAAGATACCAGTTAACCAGTTAGATGTTATGGAAGAAGTCACTCTTCCCTCACCCTTTAGCATAATGAGTGAAAATCTTCATCTAATCTATCAATATTGGCTCCTCGAACACAGTGCAAATGCTTGTTCAGTGATAGCTTTTAGCCTCAGAAGCATTTGGCCAATTTATGTCACAGATCTTTTTCTCCTTCCCTTCTCACAGCTCACATGTATTTGTGTATGTCCCGCTCCAGGGCTGCATTCACCAGAGCTCTGCTCTAGTGCTCCTTTAAAGGAGCAAATCTGGGATAAAGCTGGACGAGGAGGAATGCAAAGCGGCTATGACGGCTGCACTGGGTGTGACGGGCAGGAGTCGGATTCCACAAGGAGAGAGGTTTATAGCATCCCGGCTGCGTCGTTCCAAAGCCTGGACCTGGGCGCAAATCTCCCTGCGCTCTGTAGACTTAGTGTTGCTGAACTCCTGGAAGGCATCATGTTCCTACCTGCTTTATTTATAAGCACATACCAGGCATGTAGAGGGGATGAAATTGCTAAGTGAGTATTGTGGCAAAGCAGATCTCACTCTTGCACTTCTTCATGCTTTCGCAGCCTAATACTGGGGTTTGTTTTGTTGCTTTTGTGTTGTGCTCTAACCATTCATTGCTGAATAGTTGTGATTTCCATGTGTCTGTAGCAACAGAGCGCTCGGGTGTGCGAGGGCCAGGATTTTTCTCATAAGTGTCATGTAGGAAAGAAACAGTCACCCAAGCACAGAGCAAAGGTCTTATACAATCAAAATTCTTGCTATCATAATCTGCTTTGGCCAATGATTTTCTCTTTTGGCACAAAAGCAAATACAGAAAACCAGCCAGATTATTTTCTTAAGACTGGCTATACTTGGCATGTTTTAATATGCAGTGATAATAGTGACCACGGAGCTGTGTTGGCTAGCATCTGCAGAATGCTATTTTACTCCATTACAGTAGACACTGAGGTAATTTAAATGCTGACCATTTGGTTAGCTTCTGCCAAAAAAAGTCCCAGGCCATTGGAGTTCTTAGCATGGAGAAAAGGGGAATTTTCACCTTTGTCAAAAATAGTTTGCTTTCTCCTAAGTAACTTGCTGCCTGCTCTCCTGTGCAGCTACTGTTTCTTTGCTGTCACCGTTCAGCTCTTCCAGGGTGACATAGTCCTGCTGTTTTGACAGTGACCTTAATCTATTTGTGCAGTTCCAAGTAAAGGCTGGGGCCAGGGATGGAAATGGATGGGCTTAGGCAGCTTGTAATGAATATAGAGTCTTTTGACTTCAGCTGCTTTGGAGCCATTGCAGATCAGTTGTTGGATTTGATATTTCTTTGGGATGCAAAAAGAGTTTAGTGGTTCACTACAGCTGCCCAGAAGCCAAGTGTCCGTCCACCTCTGGAAGTGCCCCGCTATAATCGGGCTTTTTGGGTGGCAGGCTTAGCCGGAGTGCTAGTGACCCTGTCACCCTGGATGTAACTCCCACCACGTTACTGACGGGCCTTCTGTTAAACCAAGCTGGAGGCAATTTAGCAGACACATCAGGGAGTAGGAAGTTTCTACCATGGTTGCCTGTACCGTGTGGGCTGTAACCACAGATGATAGTAGGGCTCTGAGAAAATCACACTGCAGAGCCGTTAGGTGGTAGGATCCGTAATTTCCTGGTAGCTGGTCTCTTTTCATGTTTGTGTGGTTGCTGCCAGTGGTGGAACTGCCTCAGTACCACTGTGGCATTGCATGTTGGGAAAAATCAATGCCTGGGCTGTCAATCTGGAGCCTTTCAATAGCAATAGATGCAAAGAAGCTGGACAGGAGAGCAAACAGCAAGTTACTTAAGAGAAAGCAAACAGTTTTTGACAAAGGATGAAATCTCTCCATGCTAAGTACTCCAATGGTTTGCAGCAGAACTGATTAGATATGAGGACCATTCATGATCCTAACTGAGCTTCATTTAAAGTGCTTCACAATCCTTTTGCCTCCTTCCCTGCTCTCATTTTTCTGCTGTGACTTTTACAGAAGCTGTCAGTAGTCCTCTCTTTCTTGATATACCGAGCAGCTGCCATCATTGCAGGAATGGGAACACGTCGTCTGTCTGAAGCACCTACCCAGCAAAACTTGTCCTTCTGGGAGGCACTGGCGGGGGGAAAAGGCTGCAACCCCTCCTTTCATGCCGTGTACCATCAGAAATAGCTGTTGTGGGGATGAGACTGGAGCCAGGCATACTGCCCATGCTGCATGGATTTTTAGATCAATAGTGGCATTTGTGGAGATCCTCATCCTACATTTAGCTTAGATGAAAGAAGCTATGCACTAAGTGAGAGCATCAGAAGGCTCCTGACACGGGCCAGCACCTGCTTGGTGTGTTTCCCTTGCCTTCCCTTTGCTTGGCAATTTTTTTTCCTTACTTAATGCCAAAAGTCAGAAACAGCATCACATTTCTTCCCTTTTGACTTCTTGGGCTTGACTTCTCTGGGCTCTGTAAGCTAATATGTAGCTCAGCATTTATTTCCAGATGTGACACCTTTCCTTTCATTTACATAGTTAAGCCTTTAATCAGCGATAATGCTGCAGATGCATATATTGGGAGATGATCTTTATTGCAATCACTTTCCTGACTACAAGTGTCAGCTTTTAAGGCAATGAAAAGATAAGCTCACAGGTATGTAAAACTGCCTGCTTAGTACAGTGGCAGTGTTTGTATAGGGTATTTTCTGTTATTCGCTATAGTCATCAAAGCATTTTTGTAATTCCTGCTAGTCTCCTGAAACTTAACCTTCACCTTTTGTTGATGGGAGACTAAACCAAAGCAGCAGGAATATTCATGTCCTGTCTATGGATTAATGAGAGTTGAGTGCCCTGTGACAGAAGCAGTTCTTATGTTACAGGAAAAAGGACTAAAAATAAGCAGCTGGTTATCTACCATGGAGCTTTTCAGTGTCGGTGCGGCAGTAGAGGGACGAGCCCCGTCATATGTGAGATGCCATCACTGTGCATTGGATGAAGTGCGAGTTCGATGTTAGCAAGCCAAAAAGGTAACTCTTACTGAGCTRTCCTCAGTGTGTGTTCCTCCAGTGCCTGTGACTTGTCCTCCCTGTGCTTTGGCTAAGATGACTGTTTGGCAGGAGGTGTCATCCTGAAATTAGTAGAGGCCTACCGAGACTGCTGTGGTTCTAGACTAATGACGCAGTGATGGACAATAATTAAATTGACCTAGTGAATAAGACACGCTGTTGCTTCACTGTCTTTATCTGTCAGATGGTGATAAAGGCAACCTCCCTTTTAAAGCTCTTTGGGATATACCAGTGAACATACGTACATAGGATCTGGACACAAACTTTTCTTAATTTTCTTCCATGAAAGGCCAGGAGCGAGAGAAGTAGTTGCTACCTGAGAGATGAGCATCAGTGAGTTTAAATGCTGCCTTTAGTATTTTAGAGCTGCCTGTCCATGCTGCTTTTTCAAGGATTTGTGGTCACATAATAGAGCCAGTTACTACGTGTATCATTCTGTCGTGATATTTCCCCAGAAGATCTCCGTGCTTTATGAGCAACTGTCATTGGCTTTCGTTTTAGGCCCCTGGCCAGTCACATCTGTTGGCCTTCCCTTGCATTTTGGATCACTCATTCTCACCAATGGAAGAGAGTTTGTGATGAAGCATTCTGTTTTCCATTTTTTTATGGTGATTGTATATGGTCTTCTACAGATACTTCGCAAGTGGGAATGACTGAAAAATACCATATTATTTGTATGGTCTTATCCTCTTCAACTGTATTTGATCTCTGGTGGCTTTACTTCTCTCCTATTTATAGGCCATACTTTTGCAGAGCTCTCAGTGCACAATACTTCTAACTTTGTCAACCTGTGCTTTATATACATCTCAGGTTAATTAAAGTACATTCATTTGTGAAGTGATTGATAGTCCCTTGGACCTGGGCACTCATACGTTCTGGATGTTCAGCTTTCCCACTGTGTGTGTGTGTATATATATATATATATATATAAAAATTTCTATTTATATATATATAAAATAGAAAATTTCAGCATGATTGTGCAAATATTTATTGTCTTAACTGTATTTTGTGCTTTTGAACTTGGTTTTCAAGTGTTTAATCTCCCACACTACTTTTTTTCTCTTCCTTTCCAACTCAAGGGTTGGTAACTACTTGTAATATCCAGAAGAGTTGTTATCTCATTATCCATTATTTTAGTATTTTTTCTTTCCAGACACTATTAATCCTTCTGCAAACCTCACTACCAGGAAATACCTAAAGCAGAGGTGGTCAGAAAGTAAAAAGACATGTGGAGGAAAAAATTCAGTGTAGTTGTCCAATTTCTCCTACTCTCTTCCCAAGCATCTTTTGTAGACTATGGGCAGGGTTAGGAGATGAGGCTAAACAGACTTTTATCCGACTCGGTAGGGTTGCAGTTACGTTTTTCTGTTGCCTGACACACTTGCTCAGTTCCCGTTCGTGTCTTAAAATATGCACACGTGCTTTGCGCAAATGCCTTTCCCTTGTCGTTGGCATAATCCCTGCTGCTGCGGCGTGCGGCATGCCGACACTGCTGCCCCAAGCCGGGAGGCGATGCGCTGCTCCGCAGCAGCGATGGACAGTCACCTGCAGTTCACAGCTCAGAGTCGGAGAAACGCTTATGCTAGGTGCCTTGCACCGTTAATCGTAGCTAATGCTTCTCAGTGAGACAGCTTGCCGGGGCCTTTTTCTCACAATATGTAAAAATGTCCTGGAGATATGGTGTTGAATCTTACTGTCAGGTTTTACTGCTTTTTCCCCCCCTTTTGTTATCGCTGCAGAGTGAACAGAACTAGAAGGGTGAGCTGTATTCTGATGTAGCTTGTGGTTTGTTCATAAGGTTGTTTCCTGAATTCTGATCTGTTGTTTCTAAGCAAGTCCCTTGAAATTTGGTAGTAAGAAGGAAAGTTGCCACCTTGACTTTTGGAACTCCCACAGTGAATTTGCAGGATATGGGGAGTAAAATATTTTCTTGCAAAGTGAGCCTGTTTGGTTTGTTCTTGAAAAGCATCAACAGCCGAAGGAAGCCATGGTGCTGTTTTAGAATCAGCTTTTAGCTGAGAATGTATTAAGCAAACTTTTTCTGAAGATTTTGGGTTGAACTCTTTCTTCTGAAATGTTTTCTCAGTCCTCTGGTTCTAAGTTCAGTTTTTTCTAGGGGGTCTCCCTATGTTGCTGTAGAGATGTAAAGCTTGGAAAGCTCCAGATACCACAGTGATGGGTGTAGAAGAATTGGGTAGAGGAGGAAGAGGTGGGTAGATGTGGAGAAGACTTGACAATGCAGCAACTTTGTTCCTGAATGGGAAAACAGTGTTTTGCAGGCTTGCTTAGAGTATGTTATTACCCTGCTTCCCCAAGGGCTTATTTACTAAACAGGARTATGGTGTGCAAGTGTCAAAATGAAGGCGTGCTGTTCTTTTATGTGAAGGCCGGAGCTCCTGCTGTCCTCCCATCCCCTGCATTTCCATGCTTTTCTTGTCAAAAAGCAAATGTCTTTCTAGTGGTATGCAAATGGCTGATGACTGTTGGTCCCATGTGACAAGAATGTGAAGGTCAAGTTAAATTCTCCTTGGGAAGCAAGGCACCCTGCGGGTTTCTAGCCCAGGCAGAATTATTTCCCTATCCCATCCAAAAAGCACTGAAATGTAAACATGGTAAAAGATAACAAAATCAAAATCTGTCATTCATACAAATGCAAAACTAATGCAAAATCAAAGATGTAACCTAGTAGTTGTCGTATCTGTGCCACACTCATGGCAATAAATGCTAGGCTGAAACAGCTTTTCGCGGGAGGCCCAAACCTTTTTTAAATTGCATTCCCCTAATATGTTGCATTATGTATCTCCTACCCAAATGATCAGCAGCCGTAACTGAAATTGCATTCTGCAAAGTTGCAGTCAGCTCCCGGTCTCGGAGCAGCGGCAGTCCAAAGAGATCCGTCGTATGGAAGGTCACCGATGTCGCGACAGGATGAAGTTAGCAGGGCTTTTACGGCTGTATCTGCACTGCTGCGCTGGGACCCACCTGCACTGCTGGCCCTGTCCCTTTCCTGGGGTTAACTTAAGCTGACTTCTGTGCGCGCTAAAACCACAACCAAGTCCAGCAGAGCTGCAGTGGTGACAAATTATGGAAATTAAATTTGCCAGCCTAGAGAGAGTTGTGATAAACGATGGCACGTTAACAGCCCTGCTCCGCTAAGGCCTGCGTCCATAATGCATAGCCTTGAACTACTTCGCTCTGCGGCCCGCCTATGTAGGCAGGGTTATTATAAGATGTTTTTAGTTGTGCGGTTAGAGCAGTGAGAAGGATCTGTGCTACAGAAAATATATGTGAGTTAATCAGATATGATTTAACAGGTTTTGGTCTTCTGATTAGTAAGCCCTTTTTATAGGTTCATCAAAGATTTCCTAAACATGATAAATGCTGTCCTGTTAAACCTGACTTCAAAGATGTAGTGCCGAGAGAGGTGCCTCCTTTCCTGACTATGTGGTAGATGGCAGAGACGTGGTTATTGGAGTTCTCTGTGGGGCGGGAGAGCTCCGGAGCACTGTCTCTCTTTGCYTGAGAAGAGCGCCGGCAATAAGGCTGAGTTAATGGACAAGCACCAGTTAAAAGTTCTGGGCTAAGGGGCATGTTGGAAATAAGGTGATCTTTCCACCACGCTTGGAAATCCACCAGCTCCAGGCTATTTTGGGCAAAAGAGTAAATATCATTCAAAAAACGCCTAGCGCTTCGTTCACACTGTTGTGGCTGTAGCCCACCATGACATTCAGCCTGTGAGGACCCGGCGCCCCCCCGCTCCATTGCTCTAGCTCTGCAATTGTGACGCTGCGGTTGTGACGCTGCGGTTGTGACTCTGCAGTCGCCACGGGGCTCATTGTGAGTGATGCGCCAGGACACTGGTTGGGGACGGCACGAGCCGAGCAGTCGTGCCCCTGGCTTGGGGGCAGGAGGATGGCTGGGTCTCTGTGGTCCTGCCACTCGTGGGAGGTAAGGAAAACTTCACAGCAGCTTCTTGGAAAGCACCTGGTCAAAATAATCGAGGTGAAGATCCCTAGAAGTTAGGGAATTTGGAAGTTTTATCAGGTGTACCTTCCAACCAGAAGGTAATCTACCAATGGTGTTTACAGGGAACGCTGCAGCACTTGGGTTTCTGTTGTATTTGGTTAAGAAAAAAGGAGGAGGGGGCATCTTCCCTGGAAGAGGGAATGTTATGAGATTAAATGCAAAACCAGGATACCTTCAAAATGACGAACCTTCAGAATGAAGTTTTCCAAAAGGTTATTAGCCAGGTGAAATTCTTGGTAATACTAACAGGTGCCAGCAGAGGGCATTTGGAAACCTGGCTTTGCTGCTCATTTGCCTTCCCAACAGCCAGAGCCCAGGAGCAGTTCCTGCGTGGTGCTGGTGTCCTGCAGGGCGCTGGTGCCTTCCAGTCTCTTATAGGCCTATGATGAAGGAAAATAGCTTGGAACAGTCAAAAACCGGTTTTTCAATTAGTGTACAGAATATCATCAAAAAAATACGTACTTCTGAGTAATTTTCAGGTTAGCAGAAGTACTGAGGCAGCGAGCTCGGGAGTCTGTCGGAGGAGCATTTGGGAGTGAGGAGGCGAAGGGGCCTGGAGGAAGGAAGCGAAGGAACAGTTTGCTCTTTAGTTCTTCCAGGGCTTCTTAAATCTAAACTAGCAATTTAAAGTGGAACTAGCCTGATTTTGACATGAATTGTCATAGTTAGAGCTTAATTACACCCTCCACAATGGTTTGGCCATTTCTGCTTCAGTTTTAGAGACTGAGGTCTGAAGAGGTTGAAACAGATCCAGCTTAGGTCCAAAATCCAAACAAGCACAGGAACATTGCACCGCATTTTGCATAAATGCTTTAGTAAAAGGTGTAGCAGAAGTGGCAGTAGGATGCAGATCTCTCAGTTGTCAGTGCATCCTTTCGTTCCCCGGTCAGAAATTAGCCTTGGCAGTTTACTCTGAAAGCTGGAATATACTGCTGAGATGCGRAATATGCTTGTGAAATCAGCTGAAGTGCATTTCTTACCTTTGCGATAAGAAATATGGCTCTAGCACTGTGAGGCTATTAATGCTCTGAGCTTTTGCATCTCTCTGGAAGAATGTTAGTGAGAATTAGGGAAAGGTTGTTTGTTTGTTTGTTTGTTTTTTAAGGTGTGTGAAGATGCATTAAGTGAGTCTGTTTGCTGTTCTTAGTTTGCTATCATGCCTGCTAAAATGTTACAGGTGTGAATTGTAATGTAAATTGTGGCCTCTTTATTGCATATGCTAATYAACTACATTTGGAGAACAGTTCCTCTAAGTCTCATTTGTGGTAAGATACGATTTATGCTGTCAGATATGATTTATTAAGTATGTCTTCATAAAGTAGATGGAACAAGATCTTTCTGAGAGCCAAGAACATATTGATTTATAATATAAGTGTCAGTAACAAAAAGGGAAAAAAAAGAGGAGCTGAAGGGTACATTTATTGATATATATTTCATATATACTTTACTTGCTATAACATCTGCTAACACAAGCTGCCTAGCACATACTTATATTTTGTTGTATCCCTGTGGCAGAGCTTTCCTTTGGCCTTTTGCGATGCTAGCTTGTTAGCAAGCGTGGCTTGTACTGCAGCGCCTGCCTCGGCTGCGGTGTGCTTCCACACACACGCTATGGACGAAATCATTGACTCCTTCTGCAATAACTTTTGGAGCCTCTAAACTTGATTTTTGACGTTTGGGTGGTTGCTCTCAAAGGTGTTTGCTTGCACCATTTTGGTCTAGATACCTGTCAGTTATAAAAAGCAAGCGCTTCCTTTGTGGGAACTTGTCGTCGTGGCTGAAAACCAGCGTGTTTCTTCCTCGTGCGCCTGCTCGAGTGCCCGGAGAGGGAGGCTGTCGGCAAAGGGAGGGGGAGCGGGCCGGGGCGGGCTCTCTGCTGGCCTCGGAAGTAGCCGAGAGCACCCCAAATCTGGAYTTCGGGGTATGAAATACTTTGCTACTTCTTTGCTAGGTCTCAGAGCAGGATGGTGCCAATGCAAAYGAGACACTCAGCAGACTGCAGTGCCTCTGAGGCCAGGGAGATGTTGCTGCAAGGGGCAGAAAAGGAGAAGCAATTTGCTCAGGCCTTGGTCAAATGGCACTTCATTGCCCACGCTGTCGTTTTGCATCAGCGTTGTGGGAATGCTGTGGTTACCATGGTGGGAAAAAAGGCGTATGTTTAGGAAACACGAGGCTGCTCGGTATTGCATATCCAAATCCAAAGAAATTCCTGGCTCCTGCTCTGTGGCCAGCAGCTCCTCTTGGTACTGACGGTGTGGTTTCTTTCAGCAAAGCTAAAATGCTCCCCGTGGCATGGCAGAGTCTCTCGCTATTTTTCACTTGTCTCCACCTGTCCAAACTGTATTTCCCAATTTCTGTGCATCTTCCCTTGTTTATAGCGAGTGCTGTCTGCTACTGAACTGTATTAGGCCGGGGCCAAGCTGACAAGAAATGTGGAAGACCTCCGTTTCCATTTGCAGCAATTTGCAATTCCAGGCAAAGGCCAGGTCTGATCCTCTCACTGGGCACGGCGGGAGGCAGACGGAGTTTCTCTAACTGTACGAGCTCAGTGTAAAAGGGCAGCAGCCAGGAAAGTTGCTGCAGGTGCCCGATGCTTACCTATTTCACGTCTCCTGCACRGAGGCGGCTTGAAATGATACTGAAATGAAAAGGTCTCTCAAAAATTTGCCTCTGTGTTCTTCAGATCCGGTGGCAGACCTCCCGCAGGTATTTTCCACGGCAGCAACAGGAATGAAAAAGGCAACATATACACGGGGGAAAAATACTTCAGCAGTGGTGTTTGCCTGAGCTGAAGCCTGGGCAATTTTAAGATGGTCGGCTGYGGTCTCACTTGGTGTAAACCCACGTAGGTCTTTTGATTTCCTTGTAGCTAAGTTGCTCTGCAGGGGCTGAGGATCTTGCTTATATGTCTGAATCGTGACCGAGGAGCACGAGCCTCGGGAATTCATTGCAAAATCCGATGGCTAGTTAGCATATGGTGTTAAAAGCACGTCTAGTTTAAGTGCACAGCACTTCAATGCACCCATCTGGGTAGAGATTCAGGGCCTGTTACTACAGAAGCAGCCTGAGCTGGCAGGTTCCAGCTCTGCCCAACGTCCAGTCCCCTCCCAACCCCCCAGGAAAATTTTAAAATAAATATTAAAAACATTAAMAGTCATCCAGTCAGGGTGGAGAAAATGCCGACCAAAGTAGGTAATCCAATCGGAAAAGAATGTCAAATTGTAAAGTGACTGCTTGAAAYGACGTTTTTGTGTTTGCAACGCCCTCGTGACGAGACGGGGCCCGTCAGAGGTGCAGAAGGGAAACGGGCACCCAGCCTCCATCGAAACCAGTCTTTGCAGGTTAAGGTATTTCCTCATCCTTTTTCATAAAGATGATATAGAACCCAGTCATCTCATAGATGATCTCCAAATGGTGACATTAGTCCTTGTTACATATAAAACAATTGGCTATGTTAAAAGTTTGCCTAACAAACACAGTTTCTAAGTTTGTTTATTCTCTAATAAGTTGTTTCTTCTCCTTCGATCCCGGAAGCTGTTGCCAGGATCACTGCAAAGTGTTCATTTCCTTGCCGTCGCGCCTCTCGCGGTGTTTAGCACCCRGCAATCCCTGCGCCGTCGCCTCTGCTCCCCTTTGCGGGGAGGGAAGAACCGYGGAAGCGGGGCAGGAGCAGCAGCCTTGGGGGCTGCTGGTGGCGGATCCCGCGGGAGCAGGTTTGCGAGGCTCCCTCCAAACCTGYGGGTCCCGGGAGGAGGGCTCTTCCCAGGGCACAGGGGGCAGTCGGGAGGTGGTGGATTTTTGGGGTGCCCGGCGCGCTGTCCCCCCGGGTGCTTTCCACCCTTGCTGTTGCGGCAGGAAGCCCGTGGGGCTAGCTTGTCCGTGCTGCGCGTTCACAACAGCTCGGGCTGTCATGGCGGTAGCACCGCCTGGTCCAGAGTTTCCCCCTTGAAAGATCCTTATTTAAAATTGTAGCCATCAAGCAGTCTCGTTAGCTGATTGTCAGAGCTTGTCAAGCCTCGTAATTAATTTTTGGACAGCATTCAGATGCCTCTTTAAGAGTATGTAACGCTACGTGTGGAACTGAATCTCTCTTCTGCCCTGTTTCTGCAAGAACTGACTYGCAGTTCTTGCTGGTTCAAGCAGAGCTGCCAACCTGATCCCTGTAGGTTTGGTGGAGGATTTCAGACTAGGACCCGGGCCCTTAACCTGGGCCCACAGGAGAGTCTGCTGCTAGTATGGGGATTTATTCACAGTTGCTGGGGATGAGAAGCTGCCCTCAGTGAAGGGCTCTGGCTTGGAAATACAGAAGATGCTCCGGAAGGACCAGTCGTGTCCTGCTTCCTATCACTCTTGTCCGGCAAATCCTTCTTCAGCCGCTGCGGGGGACAGGGTGGGGAGAAACCTGTATGGGAGCGAGCCCGAAAGGGAAACCAGACCTCCCCTATTAGCAGGGGAGTCCGAGCTATACTCTGCTGCCCCTTCCCCTGCTGCCCTTTGCCTTAAATACCTGTGGGACTGGGAGGGTTTCAGTAGCGTGGATTTGAGACGGCTGTTACTKGCTACTTCCAACGTACAAACAAGTAGTTTGGGTGAGCAGCTCCTCCTCGCGCCCGAATGTCCGTGCGCTGCAAAGAGGAGCCTCTCCCCTGCGCTTCAGCGTGCGCCGAGAACCTGGCTCTGGCTTGGAGGTGGCAAGAAACCCCTGAGCTTCGCTGGTCTTGCAAAACCTGAAAAGTGTCTCTATGTACAGGTATATATATATATATATATATATATATATTTTTTTTTTCCTGGGAAAAATGCCAACATGCTGCTTCTAATTTTGAGGCATTGCCATCCTGGGTGCAGTCTATTGATTTTTTGGTTTGTTTTGTTTTTAAAGCTGTGTTATAGAAATTAACGTCAACATGGAAAGAGTTTTTTTTTGTTTAGAGTGTAATAACAAAAAATCATCTTTGAGGTCCCCTAATTGCACGAACACTATTGCCAGAGTGTTTTGCTCTTAAGCTCTGTGTGCCGCACTTGGGCTGCCCTGCTTCATCGCAGGGTTTCGTATGGCTTCCTAGCGAAGGCAGACTAAAGCGCGGCTCTCGCTGGAGTCGCTCTCCTGGCAGAGCCCAGCGTGCTCAGAAACTAAGCTTAAATCACGGCAAAGTTGTGCGAGTCAGTTCCTCTGAGTTAAGTTCAAACTGGGGGGAAGTAGTCCTGCGAGGCTCCCGGGCTAGCGGCCACGGCCTTTGTGGCCTGCTGCGATCCCATTCGGATCGCGCTTCCCCGTCCCTCGCTCTGTGGGGCTTTCGGTGCCTCCAGCCCGCACGCATCAGCTTTCCGGCCGTTCGCCCTTGCTGCTGCTCGGGAGCCCAGGGCGCCGCCACTGCCTGCTATCGTAGTCAATTATGTAGCAGAGAGCCTTGAAAATTTTGCAAACGCGGCTGCGAAACAGCACGCGGGCTCCGCGCACCCATCTGATAGGCAGCGGCCGCCCATCTTGCCGTCACCTCTTCGACAAGGCGGGCGACCGCTGCCCGCGGTGTGGCAGGAGCGGGGGGTGGCGGCCAGCGGCATCGCCCCGGCRCCCTGCCGGGGAAGGCAGCCGCGAGGGAGCCGGGCCAGGCTGAGCTCGCGCCCGCTGTCTTGTTGYGGGCACCCGCTGGGACGCTAAGAAGAAGAGAGGATGCTTCTGAGGCCAAGCCTGCCTGTGCTCGAGCTTCGGTAAGCAGCGGAGACCAGGCTGTCCCCAGGGCCGGGCAAAGGGGAGCCTCTCGCCTAACTCCTCTGATCTGCGGGTTTTGTTACGTGGATTTTGTGATTTGGAGCTTAGGATTAAAAAGACCAAAGAGCTTTTAAGTGTGGATTCGTTCGGCTGATGGTGCCGCCGCCACAGATGTGGAGCCTAGCAGCGCGCAGCAGACCCGTTATCATCTCATTAGCGCTGGAGTTGTCAGGCGGCAATCAGCGAGCTGCTCTCACGCTAAAATAACGATGATAAATTCCCCTCGTCTGAGGCGGTCGTACATCAGCTTCCAGCTGCAGGCACCCCAGGTTGCGGGAGCGGTGGCTAGCTCCAGGCGGAGGATCGGATCTGCACCTCTGTCTTGCCAAGGCCAGCTTTGGCTCGCTTTCCTTCCTCGCCGAGCTTGCTCCTGGAGGAGCAGCTTGGACCCAGCAAGGATTGTGCTGGCACTCCTGGCACGGCTGATAGCTGCCATCAGATCGCCAGACGCAGCATCCTGCAGCGGCGTGAGCCCTGCTCTTGTGGGGCGGCACGTGGGAGTGGGGACACGGGCACCCTCGCTGGGCCGAGCCGGGGGGGGCGYGAGCCGCTAGCGCTCGTGTTTTCCCGGTTTCGGTTCTTTATCGTTCAGGTGGTGGTTTGGGTTTTGACTTGCCTGGAGGGGGGGTGTTCCTGCTGAGGTTCTTCCCGTGGTTATTTGGGGGCAAGCATGGGGCTGCAGGAGCAGGGAGGTGTCCCCCAGCTCGGTCTTCAAAACCCCCACCTGTGGTCTTCACATTTTTTAAGAAATAGTATCTAGCTTTTACCATAGTGAATCTCTTTGCACAGGCTATATCCAGCTGTAACTTCATAGTAATTCACACTGATCTCAAAAATGAGTGAATATTAACAAATAGAAATTAAGAGCACAGCTTACCCTTAAATACAGGTTTGGGTGACACTCATAAAAGCCTATAAAACATCCTAATTCAAGTTTAATAGGCTTATAATTATGCACCATTTTAGAGAAGTATTATTAGCAATACCATAGCTATGTGGAAACTTAATCTGGTCTTCAGATACCTGGAAACATGTAAAATAAATAAATAAAGTTTCTAAGGTGTCCTCTTTCCGCATCAAATAAGAAATCCTGTCTGCAAACAGGAGAGCGTTGGCGCTGCAGAAGAAGGAAATCGGGAGGCCTGGCTCTTCTTTCTCTGGTCCCTGCCATGCCTGAAAACCAGCAGGCAGTATATATAATAAAACACTCCCAGTCATCCTTCAGTTGGTTCTTAGCGATCTGATACAGAAAACATTTTATTTTTTTTTAAACATAAATCTGCTTCATAGAAATCCTCACAAATACGGYGCAGTAAACAAGCTGCCTAGAGGCCAGGCAGCAGCAGGGGAAGTTGACCTGGCATTTTTTAGCAGTTTCATGTATGCGACGGCTTAGATTTAGGAGGATTAAATTTTGCAGGGTTCCTGAGCYGAGGGCTTCTTACAGGTTAGGAAAGTCTCAAAGCCTAGGCAAACCAATAGGAAACACTGAGCACAAAAACGCAGGTGAAATTTAGGCTCAAATTTGTCCAAAGCCAGGATTTCAGACGATGCACAGAACAGGAGACYAGCTTTAAAAGTCTGGACAGGTACCTTGCAGTACCTCAGACTCAGAGCATCTAAATTCAGACCCTAAATATCTTTCATCCTTTTTTATTAAAACGCCAAGGGCACATGCTTAGTTCTCTTCAAACCAAGTCCCATGATTAAAGGTAAATACTCTGAAGTGCCTTAATAAATAGGGGATGCTTCTAGCATTTGTTTTAGACAGCTTATCTTTGATAACTGACTTCACGTGTGTTTTGCAAAAAGGGCATCACATCTGTGCTGCCTTAAGCTACGCGTGCCCCTTCTTCCTGTGGGACATACCCTTCCTGAGGGAAATGAGATTATTTACAGGTTTTGACAGTGAGATATAAAAAAAGTCAGACTGTGGTGATATGAGCTAGTACATACAGATGTATGGTTTTCAGTGCAGGCGGTACTATTTCTTGCAACACAGATTTTTTTATTCCAAGTATTATCACTATTATACTCGCTAATCTGTCTTCCAATAGCGTAAATCTGAGGCGGCTGTTTTAAATCATTTACCTGTATGTGTTACCTGTTCAAAAATATATTTGAAAGTATGTCTGCTGATAGCACTCCTGAAGTTATACCCGAGTGTTCGGTGTTATGAATGCTCAGAGTGGCAAAGTGGAAAGCCGGAGCTTGTGCTCCTACCAATACCAAGAATTTTTTTGATAGCAGAAGTTCCTGTCTCTTTTGCTTGAATGGTTACAGAGTTTTCTGTGATAAGAGATCGACTGCTGTTTTACTGTTAGGATGGGGGATGATATAAGCCCTTTACAACATCAAGAAAGAGGGATAATAGCTGATAACATAATATATAAATATGGCCAGTTGCATTTTCCTTGCACAGGTCCACTCCATTTTACTATTAATATTTAGTCATCACCTCGTGTTTTTGTTTATTATTCCTTTTCAAATACTATTTTAATTTGCTGCATACTTTTTTAATATTTCAGGTTTAATTTTAAGCTCTCTCCAGTACAACTTGCATTAGAAGAAAGCCAGTTGTCTTCTTCAGCTGACATGATAGGACTTCCACATCAAAAAAAAAAAGATGTCTTTTTGCTTGTTCTAAGAAGTTGTTATCTTTCAAATGGCAGGGGGGAACCCAAGATGAAAAGGAAACTATAGTTCCCTCGGGGATTTTATTTTCAGTCCTTTTTTGGAAACAGAAGTTTGTTTATCTTCAGCTTAGGAGAAATTGGGGTCTTTTGGCTATGAAGGGAGCTCGTCTTGCAGACCCAGCAGTGCCCRTGCTGGAGATCACTGCTGCTGCCTGCCCTCAGGTCTCGCTGGGCTCGCTCAGGCCTGTGGACCGAGCTGCTGGCAGGAGAGCGCCTTACCCCGTTGCAGCTGAAAAAGGACCTGCTCCTCAAACCACCTGAACTAACCTTGCTTGTTTTGGCTGAAAGCACCTCCCGTGCAGCTCTGTTAGCAGAGCTGAGAAGCACCAGCCGCAAACGGGGGGTCCGGGTGTAATCCCTTCTGGTAGGGCAGCTCTGTACAGAGTCTAGCTCAATCTGCAGCTTTTAAAACACTGAGTTGCTCTTGCCTACATACAATCCCACTCAGAAAAGCCTTTAAGTATGTTCTTATTATTTAAGTACATGAACAGTCTCAGAGCAGTGAAAATTGTGCTCGAGTACCTTGCTGAAACAGGCCCTCCGTGCTCTGCTTCTCAAAAGTGCTGAGCGCTCAGGTGCCAGTGAGGTCAGTGAATGGTGCTGGGCATTCGTTGCTTTGGAAATGTAGCTCAAATATGGTTATAGGAACCTCGCTTCATGCTCTTAGGCTTGAAAAACCTTAGCCCTGTTTTTAAGGGTGCAAGACAAAACCAGAATCTGTTCTGGACTCCCTGTTCCGGTTCTGGACCATGAAGATTTACAAAAGCAGACACTAATTAGGGAGTGCTAACGCTTGAATTTTTATAAGTCATTGTTTTGTTTTGTTTGCTTCTGCTGTAAAATACCTGTTTCCACAAACACTCAGAACTGTGGATAGTTTAAAGATTTCTTTGTCTGACTGATTGCTTTGTGCTTGACAGAAGGATCATGTGTACGGGGTGTATGTTTGAAGCAGTATTTCTTTGAACATCAGCTGATCTCTCAGGTTAGAGAATGCAACCTGATTTTGAGAAAACTATCACATAAATTGCCTTTGTGCTGCTAAGACCTGCTGACACCGCAAAGATAGGTCTTGACAAAGATTTTCTTTGGGCCACAACTCATCTTGTACAGGGTGTCGGACATGTTCTTCTTTTCTGTTCCTTCACTCTTTATTACTGGGGACGTTGGCAGAGGAACAAGGTTTCTGCTTCTCAAGAGTTCAGTGATTGGCTCTGCTTATCCTTCATCTGAAGCAAAAATCTTCTCTGTCCAGGGCATAAAAAGAAACAGAAATTGCTGGGGAAACAGGGAATCTCCCTACTTGCAGCTTCCACTATCAGACAAAAAACATCAGTAGCAAAGAACAGGATGACAAAACACAATTGGGCCCAATCCAAAATAATTTTTTACAGGAGTTTTTTGATGAGTCTGACTTGGAGCCAGCTCTTCTGCAGCCATGTGTATTCTCATTACTGTTTGAACATGCAGATGCTCAAATATGAGTGAGCAAATGCCTTCAGTCTGAGGAGCGTACTTAGCCCTACCAGTGTGTTTGAAAGCACAGGCAGAGGTGAGGAAAACTTCATGCAGGTGAGAGCACGTAAAAAGCAGTGAGGTTTCTGCACAAGTAACTTGTGCACGGGCTTAAATAAAGAGTATTGCAAATCATACTCCAAATATTTTCTCTATGTCTATGATTATGTTATTTCCATAGCAACTAATTATGCYATAAACCAAAGATCATGACTTCAGGTGGCATGTGAGCAGAAGGAGATGAGCTATTAAGGATTGAAGATGCTTTTTTTCATGCAAATTTCCTTATTTATAAAGGAAAAAGAAAGAAAATGAAAAAAAAATCCCRAAGTCTGCTGTATAGGTGGAATTGCTTCTGACTGCAATATTTTTCAAAGTTCTGTTGGAGGCACGAGTAAATCTTTAACGCAGTTACGTGCATGGCTGTGAATACCAAAAGATCTTTAAGTTCAGATAGGTGCGGAAATCTCTAGAACATCTGGCTTTCTGCTTCTGCCTATGCAATCCACAGCTCAACCGCTTTCCAGTGAAGGTCATCAGATATTGAAATTGCTGGTGGAAGACCAGGGACCCTGGAAATAAAAGGGAGGAATAGTGTTTGAGTGGGACCTAAACAAACACTTGGGGGTCGTCTTCAGTAAGTGCTAAGTTGAGGTTTCATTGAAGCACACTCTGTTTTGGTTGACTGTTGTCATACAGACTTGTATATATATATATATATATATTTTATAAAAGCTTCCTGAGAGATTCTCAGCTTACACCGTGGTCATACTGGAGGCTCCAGAGCCTGAGTGGGAGAATCCTGTGGTGGCTGCCCCGAGTAGGACCGACTGTCCCACTGTTTGAATTATCTTCTTATTTTTAGTGGGCTGCTTTGACATGTCTTGCTTTTTGATGGGGAATTAGGGGTTCAAGTCTGACTCATCTTTTGAAGAACTTAGACCTGTTTCTTGAAACCTGCACATGCTTCACATGTGCATCAAGAGAATTTCCAGGAGAGAGCAAGGTGTAGGGAGCAAGCCTGTGACTGCTGCTTGTTTTGACTTTAACTATATTTTTAACGATTCAAGCTAAGAGTTACAGCCTTGAATTTTCTGCTGTCTTTATCTGGATTTTGAATCCTTTCTTTTCATCTGTGGCAAGTGAATGTCAGGCCCTTCACGCCAAGCTCGGCGGGGGCAGTCAGAAAGGGGGTTGGCACGCAGCGACCCTCAGTGACCAGATGTCTCCGTGGCTTGGCCCGTGGATGGAGTCTTGCTCTAAGAATACAGAGAGGAGACCATACAGCGCTCGGCCAGAGCGCGCCCGAAGTCCCCCGCTCGTGTTCAGACAAGGCTGTTTGCTGTCTGAGCAGAGATGCAGCCCTATGGCAGCATTGGTCCCCTGTGACAGCCACACACATGCTGACGGCTTGGAAATCGTATCCCCCCTTCCCTTTTGCTCTGCACTTTTAGTCATTTATATTCATGCAAAATGAATATACCGAAGCAGACAAATCAAAGACTCCGTCACCGGGTCTTTCTCCTAGCAGAAGCAGCCAGCCTGGCCCTGAACTTTGGTTCACCCTCAAGTCAAACAAGGTCATGTTTCTGGCAGTCTAAGTCTTTGGAAGAGGTATGGTTTTTTTTTACAAACCCTGCATTGCTGGTCCAAACATAACCAGACAGTAGCAGCAAAGGTATTATGTGTGCACTGGAGGGGAAAAGACCGAGAAAAAAGAAGGGATTGCTCTCCAGGCAGGTTGCTGAAGGAAGGGGCAGACAGTGCTGGACAATTTGCATTAATGTTCCCGTCTGGTGGTCTCTGCACGTACATGACATTAAAATGTTAACCATTTGGGATATATTAGTAAATGGATCACTCGTGGTTTATTAGAGTGCTAGTGTGTGGAGCAATGTTAATAGCCCATGCAAAGTTCCCACTCTTCTAGGAATATTTGATCTTAGGTATTTTGTTCACTGGAACTGTTAGGAAAGAGCGTGAGTTCTCTTGGACGTGCATGCTTGTGCGCACTGCCGCACCCCCCTCGCTGCAGAACAGGGGTAGCTAATACACTCTGCATTTATAGGGTAAATTTTAGCAAAAGTTTCTAGCAGGAATTTTTTTATTTTGTGGATCACTTCTTAACTGAGGTTAATGCAAAATGGGTTATTTCACTGGGAGGGTGGAATAGTTATGTAGGGTTTCAGAGACAATCTCAAGAAGCATTAGCAGAGCGGAGCCAGGGCAGTGATTAAAGGAGGTAACAACCGGTGAGGAGGCGAGTTGGTGGCTGTGTTTTGAGTGACCCGAAGGGGAGCGATGTGTTTTATGTGTGATCGGGAGGGTGAAATTATGGAGCAGAAAGAGAAAGCATTTTTCAAAATGGACTAAAGGCTTGATCCAAAGTGGTAACAAAAAGCCCATTGGTGTCAACTGACAGATAATTCAGGTCTTGAGGCATTGCACCCAGCAGTGCACGATGGAGGGTGAGCTTTGGAGGTGTAACAGGGAAAGAAGCAGTGGGGTCTGGAAAAACACCGTGCCCTGGAAGAGGAGACGCCAAAGGTGAACAGCAGCTGCAAGAGCAAAAGAGGAAGCTTTGAGCCGACGGGGTTTAAGAAGGTCAGGAGCGAGCTGTGGGGCCTGAGGCGGCTAACGGGAGGTGTCAGGCAGGCTGGGCCGCAGGCAGCAGGGAGGTGGGTCACGGCTGCAGAAGCTGGTTCCTGAGGCTACGGCACAGAGACGATAACTGAAGCCTTGTGAACGAATGAGCTTTCCTGAGAGAGGATATAAGGGATAACGTAGCTACGAATCTGGCTTTGAGGTCCAATCCTTTTGTGGTCTCTATCTATTGCCTGGACTTCTTCTGACATCGTTCCAGCGCCGTCCCTCCTTGGCCAGGGCCAGGGCTGGGGTTTGGGCTGGAGACTCTGGAGAGTCCTGTTCCCAGCCTGCCTTTCAAGGCAGCGTGAGCAGAGTAGTTACAATGCAYGTGGTATTGTGCCACCAAAATCAATATAAATTGAACCTCTGCTAGTGAGGCTGCCCAGTGATTTCTTTCTTGTGTGCAGGAATCAATCGGTGTTGGCCACAGGACAGGAATGTGCAGGTGCCATCGGGGAGGGGGAGAGCGGATGGGAAGCAGAGCTGAACTGAAATCACAGGGCTCCAGGTTGTGATTTTAGACTCAGCCATTAACAAAAGCTTATGCGTAAGCTGTAATCCACCTACCCCTTCTGTCATCCTTGTGGACCTAATGGCCCAGAGACACAGTTCTTCCAAGGTTTGTTTTTCTTGGTTTATGTAAGTATTACCTGATTCCTCCTCATTCCACATGCAGAGAGCAGTAACAGTGAACTGCGCTGGGCCTTCGGATGTGTGTGCTTTACAGTCAGGGCGCCAAACCGGCCTGTTAGGCTCCTGCAATACCACGAGCACCGTTGCTCAGTAACGATTATCTGACTGACACGGTTTCAACGTAGTGTTTACAGAGTTGTATCCAGTTTTTCTTTGTACCATTTAATGTGTCATTCTGTGTATATGCATTTCTGCGTGCTGACAGGGGCCATACAGAATATATGGATCGCCTTTGGGCTCCTTTGCCAACAGGTCTGGCTGGTGTTCGGGCAGGGACTGGAGGCAGAGCTGGTTGGTACAGTAGGAAAAGTGAACAGTGAATTAGAAACTGGGACTAAGGACAGATCTGCTTGTTTGGGACTGTCTTAACATCCTAGGAAAGGAGTTGTCCTGTCTGGGGACAGAGTTGCACCTTCCAGGAAGGGGAGGGAGGAAGAGCAGGAGAAGCAGCTCCATCATGGCTCTCGTATCTCTGTTCTTAGAGACAGGGAAATTAAGAAATGGAAAAATGAGAACTCATCCCAAGTTGCTGAAACGGGTGGCACGGGAGTTGTTAGCCTTGTGTCCTGGGCTCAAAGCTTGCACCAGGTATGTCCAGTGTCCTTATGGTTTTGCAGAGGAAATGAAGGGAAATAATCAGTCTCTGGCTTTGCAGTTTATAAATTAACAAAATTAGAGTGGTTTGTGAGGGTGAACTGCTCGGGCTATGTGCAAAACCAGCTCATTTTACTTTTACTGATTTGTTTTTTAATTAATTGATGCCTATGTCTGTGTTGATTTGTGCTGAGACTGGCAAGATGCTTCATACAAGAAACCTGTTTTTCATCTTGATTAATTCTCTACTGGAGCAAGCCTTTAAAAGCACCAGCCAGCCATCTCCTCGCTTAGCTCCGGGAGCCTGCAGTCAAAATGATAAAGACAGATGCAGGCTGAGGGAAGGGATATCCTGTTTTCCAGGTGGGAAGGTGGCCCGTAGGGAGGCGAGGAGAGTTGTTCAGTGCCACGAGGCACGGAGGGCAGGGCTGGTGAACGAGGCTTGCTCTCCTGAGCCTTGGTCCTCCAGCTCCCACAAGTTGCACCATAGTTTTGCTTTCTGGAGAAGCGGTGCGTGGCGGCTGTGGGAGCAGCCGGGTTTTGGGGAGGTGATCCGTGGGTGCAGAGGCGGCTGCGTTCAGGGGAGCAGGGCGCCCACCCTGCAGCTCGCTGGGGGACGGTGCGGTGGCACCGCGACTCGGTATGCTGCGTGTGCCCGCAGGCCAGGGCAGCGGAGCGGGTTGTGCCCCCCCCCTCCCCCCCGGAGCCCCGCGAACCCCCCGACGCGTGTTGTTGCAGCGTTTTTTTCTGTTT